>NW_012105220.1:728281-737800 GCF_000951045.1 Mandrillus leucophaeus | reverse complement strand
GTCTTCCCTCAGTGTCTCCAACTCCATCTTTTCCTCCCTTCCTCCTGAGGGAAGAAATATTTGAGGACTAAGAAGAAACTAGAAAAGTTATTTTTAAAAGGAGGCATAGCTTTCAGTCACACGGAAAATATCTGGGCAAAACCTCAGAGTGTGAACACCATGACTAACAAGGTGCAGATGGAAAGACAGCAAACACCATGCAAGCATCTGAGTGGTTTCAGATGGTCACCTTCACCCAGTGACCAGTTGATCTGAAGTCAGCCAGTTACCAACTGGATCACTCTGGGTGGACTGGAATCCATTTCTTGTGTGAATAGTAATGAACACTACATATCTCATTTCCCACAAAAGGTTCCAGGTCAGTTCAGGTTACTATAGCAAATTACCATAGATTGGATGGCTTAGAAGCAACATAAATTTATTTCTAAGAGTTCTGGGGGCCGAATATCTGAGTTTAGAGTGCCAGCATGGTAGGGTTCTTGGTAAAGGTTGTCTTCTGTGTTGCAGACTAACCAGCTTCTAATCATATCCTCATATAATAGGAAAAGTGCAAGTTAGCTCTCTGGCCTCTTGTAAGAGCATTAATCCCATTTGTAAGATCTCCACCCTGATAGCTTAATTACCTCTCAAAGGTTTCACCTCACAATACTATCAAATTGGGGATGTTGAAATCTACATCCCCATATGAAATGTCAACATATGAAATTTAGGGAAGACACAAATATTTCCTCCATAACAGGCACTGAATCCTCCCACCAGGCCAAGAAAAACATACAAGTGGCCTGGTAGCATGTATGTGTGCATTTTAGAGGAATGAGTGAGTCAGAGAAGGAACAGAAAAATATGAGGGCCACCTTCCTTTCCAACAAAACTTTAGCTGTCTACTTTCCTTTGCCCCGAGACAACAAGCAGTATAGCTAAACTGCTTAAATCTCCATTCTTCATAATGTACAAGGCAGACATTATTTTCCTCTGTAGAAATCCTGCCTTTTCTTTCAGATAATTGGCCAGAAATAAAATGCCACTTTTTCTCTCCTCCCTCTAAGGAAACACATCGTGGTAGGTATATTTAAATTTAGGGCGATAGATGGAAAAAAAATTGTCTCTCAGCCCTTGTAGGCCAAATCCCCAGGCCCATACATTTCTTTAGAGAATCAGTACTTACAAAATGGCTTGTATTTTGTCAGTTTTGCAGTAAAGAAAATACCCAGCAATTTTTTTAAGTACTGTAATTTTGAAAATTTCCATTTACTTCAGAAGATATCAACTAATGGTCAATCAGACAAAAGCAGAAAAAAAAAAATGACAAATCCCTTCAATAAGCAGATTAGAATCTTTCCAAACTTTACATGATAAACACAGCTTACCACAAGCAACGAACCTTTTGTTCCTTGCTTAGTAAGCCTTTATAAAAATCTTTTCTAGGTATGCAGCTGTCATGTGTGCAAGACAACTCATCTCAAACCACTCTTTTTCACAGTTATGAAGACATGATACCACCATTTAGAGACAACCTGTTATGACAGGTTATAAATGTTCAGAATTGGAAATTTAACTTTTCCTTCCTCCCTTTGCTGCAGAAGTTTAACTTTAAAGTTAAGTGATCCTTGCCTTCAAGGAGAAAGAAATTTATTTTTTGGTTGATTAACTTTGGTTATAAAGGTTCAACAAGATCTGTTGCAAAAGAACCTGAGAAATGGTGAAGTGTTATGGAGAAGACAAACAAGAAGGTATCTAGGTACTTACTAAATATCTTGGATTAAATATCTTACAAAAATAGAAAGAAGATAAGCTATCCTGTCAATCTAGAAAGAGGTGCTACCTGGCTCAGAAAAGGAAAAGAGAGAGAGGGGAATTGCTGTTATGGTATATCTTGGAAGATGGGCAGGCTTGGTTGGCACCTGTTCCACAGAATGGTCTATAGGAAGCATTGCAGCTCCCTGAATGTCATTGTCTAAGCATTCAGAAGTTGTCTGGGAACTAAGTCAACACAGCAGATCACCCAGCCCCCACATGCACTTAGGTGTTAAGCTGGTAGTTCTTTCTATTATCTGGAGAGGATTTCCCTTTCCTTCCAAACAACAATTTTCCCAGAGATGGTCCAGCTGGAGTGATGCTTGTCCAGGTCCAGTCTACATTACACTCAACCTGTATGAATCCCTCATTTGCCACACATACCACTAGAACTCTGACCACCTGAGAATTCAAGACAAGAAGCATGATGTCTTGACATATAGGACAGCATAGAATGGACAGCAATAAATGGAGCCAGTTAAAGACACACTTCAGCTAGGGCAGTGCTTTGTTCTCTCACGTAATACAAGTTCTTAGAATCTACAAGTAGTTCAGCTCAGTTTGTCAGCACAGACAACCCACGTGAGGTTTGATAACTAAGAATGTTTACTTCCCTGGAGGATCTCCTGTGTGTGTCTTCATTGGAAAACCACTGTAGTATTAGGTTGAACCATATAAAATTTCAAATGTTCAACAATTTTTGGCCTACTAAAATTGCAATTTTGTGTCATCTAACATATAATTGACTATGTGGGGATTGTGGAAATCAGACAGTGATGGCTACAGAATTTCTATATAAGAAGGGATTAGAAGATTCTGGCCAAGGCAGGGGAAAAGATATACCAAGAAACAGTAACGAATTGAAACTACTCTGCTTAGCAAACACACTGTCTTTACTTAGATTAAGTGTTTATTGGGAATGCTTCCCTCTTCCTGTTCTCACTCAACCTGTGAGTCCTTGCCACTCATCCTGACCACTTTTCTAGCTCTTTCTGTAATATACATGACTAAAAGCAGGCATGCCCCAGGTTTTTGTCCCCAGACCTTTTATTATCTTTCTTTTTTAAAAATTTTATTTTTATTTTAGATTCAGGCAGTACATGTGCAGTCTGTTATAGGGTATGTTGTGTGATGCTGAGTTGGGCTTTATAATGATCCCATCATCCAGATAGTGAACATGGTACCCAATATGATCACAACGACTTTAGCTATAACATAAAAATCTGAGATTCCCAAATTAATATATATGCTACCCGTCATCTTCACTCATGTAGTCCCATATTCCTTCAGGCTTTTCTTTTTCTTAAACAATTTTATCACTAAGCCCAGTATGTTCCATTGTAAACCCCTTAGTTTCTCACTCATTTGAGCAGGGAGTGGTTCAAGCCAAGTCCCATTACATGACTCTCAAAATTCATTTCTTTTCTGAGCTACATATCTCTGAATGAGTGGAACTGTGGTCTGATTGATCACATCACTCCTCTTCTAGTTGCCCAAGTATGAAACTTCAAGTCATTTGTAATTTCTTCCTCACCATCCCCTATACCTTGTTACCAAATCCTGAATCACCCTCCCTCCACATATCTCTCGTTTCTTTTTTTTAACTCAACAACAGTGCTTTCTATGTGCCATTCTCATTACTTGCTGTTTCTTCCTATCTTTTTCTTCTCCTGTATGGTGGCATAGTTCAGACTCTTGATACCTTTATTTATTTATATATTGAGTCTAACACTGTCACCCAGGCTGGAGTGCAATGGTGCGATCTCAGCTCACTGAAACCTCTGCCTCCCGGGCTCAAGCTATTCTCCTGCTTCAGCTCCCAAGCAGCTGGGATTGCAGGCATGTGCCACCAGTCCTGGCTAATTTTTGTATTTTTAGTAGAAATAGGGTTTCACCACACTGGCCAGGCTGGGCACACTGTCTTGGACTCCCAAAGTGCTGGGATTACAGGCATGAGCCACCGTGCCTGGCCCAGACTCTTATTACCTTCTGCTTGTATTTCCATATTACTTTCCCAGCTATCTCTCTTCATATCAAACCATCCCCTACACTGATGACAAATTAATATTATTTATTATTTTTATATTTTATGAATCTGACCCAAAGATGGATGATTCTTTACCAAACAAAATAGGAAAAAGAGGAAGAAAAATATAAATTGGCATGACACTTGTCACCAAAACAAAGACAGGACACCACAGTTATTGAGAAAAATCACAATGTCCATAATGTTTCAAGGGCATGGTGAGCTCAGTCGGGATTCAGGCCATATACAATACCAGAGATTCCAAGAGGAATAATCAGTTTCCCAATATGATGCATTAGAAATAAAAATGGGAATGACAGGTAACTCCAGAGGTCATAGAGGGTGATCAATGCCTCATTCCAGTGGATTTAAAGATAAAAATGCTGAGTCTGTTTAAATACTGCCTGCTTTTTACTTAGGCTGGTGAGAACTTGGGCAGGGTTATGTTGTCAAGGAGGAAGTTCAGTAGGTACAATCTTGTGGAACTAGGGAAATAATGCAGAGGTTGATAATCCTATTATTTCTCTGCTCAGAAATATTCAATGGCTTTTATTGCCTTTAATTGTCAATGAAATCCTTACCATGTCCCTCAACCTACCTTTTTAGCCTTGCCTTCGACAACTGCCCTATGTATAACCTAGTAATCTAGTCAACCTGCAAAATACCTACACTTTTCCACTTCATGCTCTCATGACTTCCTCTCCCTGAAATGCTCTCATTTCCTCATCTGTGCTATTCAAAATACTATCTACCATTCAAGTCCTGGCTCAGATCCTACCTCCTCCCAGAAGCATTTCTGAATCAAGAAATAGATTAAATAGCTTCCTCCTCAAGACTTTGAACTTCCTGCATCACCTACCTTGTTGAAACCAAATCCTAAGGATGTAATTAAATGCCTGCACATAGTTAGTCCTTGGAAAACAAATACATTGATTTCATTTTGTATTCTACCTTATACTATGGATATTTTACACTCATCTACTCCCTTCTACAAAATTACGAACATTTTTTTTCAGATGGTACCACGAATTAACTTATTAATTCTTTATGAGGTCTATCACAATGACTTGTACAAAACAGGCCTCAATCAAGATTTATCTAACTTACCAAAGCATCTCATTATACAATTAAATTGTATAGCTCAATACTTGAGCATTGCCATTAGGTTTGCCCGGGGACTTTTACAGTGAATATAGATGTATTGCCATTAATGTTTGAATTAAAATTTCAATGCCCCTAGCTGCTGAAGGAGGTTTGGATCTTTTACAAAGTTTCCTTATCCCAATACTTCTGAGAATCTCCAACAGTTCTGACATGTGTCCATAAATCTGTGTTGATAAAATAAATGATACTTATATCACTGAATTTAACTGCTTCCTAGTAGTGATCCTGCAGTCCAGGCATCACAGTCCTATTATGGAGACATTTGAGGCTGAAATTTTACCCCTAAATCTATTCCTGCAGAAATCCTCATCATTGCCTTTAGAATTGAGAAGAAGAAACCTTGTTCTGCATTACATTTAACTGATTGAGTATAGGTGGGGGTGGGAGTGAGCTCTTTAATTAGGCCACAGAACTACAAAGCCTTGTAGCAGCTATCAGTAACTTTTATTCACTATTACAGCTAGTGAAACTTTGCATCCTAGGCTCTGTTAGTCCCACAACCACTCACATCTAGCTGTCAGATCTTGCTGCTGCTTTTGGCTGATAGACTTAAACTTTAGCACCATTACTGCTGTCACCACTGCTCCCCACTACTGCACCAAGATGGCGGCTAATGGCACCACTAGCCTTGTCACTAGTCTTACTGGGTCACTTTGCAGTTCTTAGGCCCATTTGACATGAAAAAGTGCTATTTAATCAAGCTGCTTACTGAACTATTGTAATACAGCTGTCCACTCATTCACCTGGGCAAAGATGATATAGTGAGGAACCATCTGGAAGCTCTCTTTTATATTTCTTTACAATGTGTTTCCAACAAAGATATCTGAGTTTTCTGAGTTCAATTCACTTTTTTCAACTTGTACATAAGTATAACTATCTTCTCCCAAGTATGCCCCACCACCGCCTCATTTCTCATTCCATGTATGGCTGAATTTACATGAGTTCTGGTACCTGCCATCTAGCTATATTAGAATCAATACTGACTTTCTCCCTTCAATCCACTTTTTCTGGCTCACTATTTGACTCTTCTTTTATAATGAAATCTCTCTCAAGGGTCCTATTTTCTCTCCTGAAAATGCCTCTATTAGAATTACAGCAGTCTATTTGATGAGTGAGTATACACTTGAAATTCATTAGTGATCAGGTTTAAGACATTTATTTTACTCAAAGAGATTGTTCCACCCAATATAAACAAGTGAATGTAAGTGACACAAGGTCTAGGAAGTGACATCAGAGCCTTTTTGCTGATCATCTAAAGTATCGGTAATCATTCCATAACAGAAAAAAAGTTTTAAAGTCCTCTAAATCCCCTGGAGAGGACCAAGGAATTTGAAAATTTGACCATTACCATGCTTAGCTATTCAGTAGAGTTCTAGTTAGTACATATGTATGAGTAAACCACCTGAGGCTAGGGAAAAAAAAAAAATTAGAGGCAACAATGCAAGGCACCCAGAGAGGGCTAAAAATAGTGCCTATTCGCATCAGGCAGACTGAAAGCTCTCATTATTCAACATCTAATAATGTATAATTCACAATGACCAATTTCCAGTCAAAATGAGGCATGCAAAGAAAAAGAAAAACACAACCTATAATGAAGAGAATGCTCAAAAGAAACCAACAGAGATGTGACACAAGTTATCAGATGATATTAAAATGGTTATTTTAACATATATGTCCAAAAAGTCAAGTGGTAGTATGAAAGCCATAAAACAGATCAGAATTAAACTTTTGTAGATAAAAATGATAATATATGAGATAAAAATTACACTACATAAGATTAATGGAAGATTAGTCATTGCAAAAAAAAAGGCTGATGAACTTGAACACATAGCAATAAAACATATTCAAAATAAAACACAGATTAAATAAAGTATAAATGAACAATGAACTGTAAAAGAACATCAAGTGCCATAATATATGTGTTATTGAAATTTCTAAAAGGGAGGAAGAGAAAAAATATTGGAAGAAAGAATGGCTGAAATATTTCCAAATTTGAGAAAAACTATCAACCCATAGATAGATCCAAACAGCTCAATGAATCTCAAGTACAAGAAATATGATTAAAAACTATATTAAGACACATCAGAACCAAATTGCTCAAGACTCAGATGTAATAGAAAATTTTTAAAGTGCCAGTGTAGGGGAAGAAGGTAGGCATATTACACAAAGAAAGACATAGTTATGAATGACCATGACAGCAGATTTCCTGTTAGAAACAACACAAGTAAAGAGACAGTGGAGGAAATTTAAATTTCCTTAAATCTTTAAGGCACTGAAATTAAAGAAAAAAATTCTACTAATCTATAATTTTATATCCAGCAAAAATATCCTAGAATAAAAATGAAGTAAAAAGTTTTCCAGAAAAATAAAAGCTGAAAGAATTTATCACCATCAGACTTGCACTATAAGAAATTTTAAAGGAAGTCTTCATGCAAAAGGTATATAATAACCTATTGAAATACAAACCTACACAAATAAATGAAGGGACTGGAAATGACAGTTCCATGGGATTTTCTTCTGTAAATCTACAAGATTTTTCTCTTTAAATATCTTTAAAATCATCAGCTTGAGTGCACACATATAGATACCATTGCCTTGCTCCTGCAGGCCTACATACAACATCTAACCACCTATCCAAATACATGCACAAACACACACATGCACAAACACACACACACACACACTGCCACATCACTGCCACTGGCATGCATGTACATCTTCGGTCCTTGCTGCCCTAATGCACACGCATGTGTGTGGACCCAGCTGTCACTGCCCCAAATAAGTGCTTTTTCCAGCATCCCCCATCAGATTGTGATTGCCAGCAGGTTAGGAAGACCTCAGCAGATTGAAAAGACCTCCAGCATAGCAGGTACTTAACCACAAGAGGCCAGAGAACAAAACCGTGGGACTGGTATCAGCCATCCAGGGTTAGAGCATCCAGCTTGGAAGTGTTGAACATTGTCCCCCTGAAATTATCCAGAAACAAAGCCAGTTGACTGAACCCAACTATATTACCATCAAACTGTTACTGGTGGAGGGTCTTGACTACAAGTCATCCAGGTTCTTCATGTTTTGAAATAAGAATTGGACAAAATATTTAAGCGAGGAATAAATGAAGAAAAGAAAGCAGAGATTTATTTAAATGCAAATACACTCCACAGAGTGTGAGTGAGCTCGAGCAAGTGGCTCAAGAGTCCTGGTTACAGAATTTTATGGGGTTTAAATACCCTCTAAAGATTTCCCGTTGGGAACTTGGTTTATACCCTATGTCAATGAAGGAGTGGCCCACAACCAGTTAGATTGGTTATGGAAAATGATCAATCAGAAGCTAAAGTGACATTATAAAGTTACACCCTATGCAAACATCTGATTTGCAAGAGGAGACCAAACAGAGGTTGAAGTGAAGTTACAAATTTACATTCCTATGCAAATAAAGACTAGGCCTATGACCAATCTGATTGGTTGTGGGAGGGAATCAATCAGAGGTACTTTCAATTTTTTATCTGCCATGCAAAAAAATCAGGGAGGGGGTTCAAAAGGAGAAGGCTCTGGTCCTTTTGTTACTTGAGCATGGAAAGTTGGGCTTTACCTTTTGATTTAGTTCTAGAAAGGCAGTGTGAATCACCCTGCCTCTAGACTCTATTCTCCTACCTCAAGGCATCAAAGAATATAAAAGCAAAAAGCCCCATCCAAAGGACAGACCTTCAAAGATTAAAGGAACATCAGCCCATACATATGAAAAAATAAATAAATACACACATACATTCATACATACATAATAAAACAGTACGATAATTTGGCAACTCAAAAAGCCAGAGTCTTCATACCTCCATACAACTATTTTACTCCCAACAATGGTTCTTAATCACACTGAAATCACTAAAATGACAGACATAGAATTCAGAATCTGGATAACAACAGAGATCATTGAGATTCAGAGGGTCAAAACTCAATCCAAGGAATGTAAGGAATCCAGCCAAATAATACAAGATCTGAAAGATAAAATAACCATTTTAAGAAAGAAGGCTGGGTGCAGTGGCTCATGCCTGTAATCCCAGCACTTTGGGAGTCCGAGGCAGGCAGATCACTTGAGGTCAGGAGTTTGAAACCAACCTGGCCAACATGGTGAAAACCTGTCTCTACTAAAAATACAAGCTAAAAATACAGGAAGTAACTGAGCTTGCTGGTACATGTCTGTAATCTCAGCTAATCAGGGGGCTGAGGCCGGAAAATTTCTTGAGCCCAGGAGGCGGATGTTGCAGTGAGGTGAGAGTATGTCACTGCACTTCAGCCTGGGTGACAGAATGAGACTCTGTCTCAAAAAAATAAAAAATAAAAAAAAAGGAAGGAAGGAAGGAGAAAAAAGAGAAGAAAAGAAAGAAAGAAAAAGAAAAGAAAGGAAGAAAAAGAGAAAGAAAAAGAAAAGAAAGAAGAAAAAGAAAAGAAAGAGAGTAAGAGAGAAAGAGAGAGAGAGAAAGAAAGAAAGAAAGAAAGAAAGAGAGAGAGAGAAAGAAAGAAAGAAAGAAAGAAAGAAA
>NW_012105220.1:698908-728168 GCF_000951045.1 Mandrillus leucophaeus | reverse complement strand
AAGGAAGGAAGGAAGGAAGGAAGGAAGGAACTAATTTGATAGAGTTGAAAAACTCACTACAAGAAATTTATAATAAAATCAGAAGTATTAAAAGCAGAATAAACCAAGCTGAGGAAAGAATCTCAGAGCTTTAAGACCGGTTCTTCAAAACAATTGAGTCATATAAAAATAAAGAAAAAAGAATGAACAAGATCTCCAAGAAATATGGGATTATGTAAAGAGACCAAACCCATGACTCATTGGCATCCTGAAAGAAGCAGAGAGCAGGCAAGCAACTTGGAAAACATATTTAACAATATTGATTATTATAATGTCTCCAACCTTACTAGAAAGGTCAACATTCAAATTCAGGAAACTGAGAGAACCCCTGGGAGGCATTATACAAGACAATTATCCTCAAAATACATTGTAATCAGATTCACCAAGGTAAACATATAAGAAAAAATAGTAAAGGCAGCTAGAGAGAAGGTTAGGTCACTTACAAAAGAAATTCTATTAGGTTAATGGTGGACATTTCAGCAGAAATCCTAAATGCCAGAAGATCTGGGGGGCCTATATTTAGCCTTCCTAAAAGGAAAAAAATTTCAATTATGAATTTTATATCCAGCCAAACTAAGCTTCATAAGTGAAGAAGAAAGAAAATCCTCTTCAGACAAGCAAATGCTAAGAGAATTTGTTACCACTAGACCTGCTTTGTAAGACATCCTTCAGAAAGTGCTAAATGAAAATTCTTAAGTACCTAGACCATTGACACTATGAAGCAGCTACACAATCCTGCCTGCATAGCAACCTGGTAAAACATGATAACAGGATCAAATCCACAAATATCAGTATTAACCTTGGACATACACCCCAGTTAAAATACAGAGTGGCAAGCTGAATAAAGAAGCAATACCCAACTGTATGCTACACAAACATGCCTCCTATGGGTGGCATGCATGTGAGATCGGTCACAGGCTCAAAGTAAAGGGTTAGAGAAAAATCTACCAACCAAATGGAAAACACAAAAGAGCAGGGATTGCTATTCTTATTTCAGACAAAACAGACTTTAAACCAATAATGATCAAAAAAGACAAAGAAGAGCATTACATAATGATAAAGGGTTCAACTAGTAAACATCATTCTGAACGTGGGACCTGGCAAAGATTTTATAACGAAGACTCCAAAAGCAATTGCAACAAAAACAAAAGTTGACAAATGGGACCTAATTAAACTAAAGAGCTTCCGCAGAGCAAAACAAACTATCAACAGAGTAAACAGACAACCTACAGAATGGGAGAAAATATTCCCAAATTATATAACCAACAAAGATCAAGTATCCAAAATCTACAAGGAACCTAAACAATTCATCAATCAAAAAACAAATAACCACATTCAAAAGTGGGCAAAGGACATGAACAGGGACTTGGCAAAATAAGACGTAAAAGCGGCCAACAAACATATGAAAAAATGCTTAACATCACTAATCATCAGGAAAATGAAGATGAAAATCACAATAAGATACCATCTTTCACCAGTCAGAATGGCTATTGTTTTTTAAACTTCTAGTTTAGGTTTGGGGGTACATGTGAAGGTTTGTTACATAGGTAAACTTGTGTAATGGGGGTTTGTTGGACAGATTATTTCATCACCCACATATTAAGCCCAGTACCCAATAGTTATCTTTTCTGCTCCTCTCCCTCCTCCATCCCTTCACCCTCAAGTAGACCCCAGTGGCTGTTGTTTCCTTCTTTGTGTTCATAAGTTCTTATTTGGCTCCCATTTAAGTGAGAACATGTGGAAGTTAGTGTTCTGTTCCTGCATTAGTTTGCTAAAGATAATAACCTCCATTTCTATCCATGTTCCTGCAAAAGACAAGATCTCCTTCTTTTTTATAGCTTCATAGTATTCCATGGTGTATATGTACCTTATTTTCTTTATCCAATCTGTCATTGATGGACATTTAGGTTGATTTCATGTTTTTGCTATTCTGAATAGTGCTGCGATGAACATGTTGTGTGTATGTATCTTTATAGTAGAACAATTCATATTCCTCTGGAATATAGATAATAGGATTGCTTATTTGAATGGTAGTTCTGCTTTTAGCTCTTTGAGGAATTGCCACACTGCTTTCCACAACGGTTGAACTAATTTACATTCCCACCAATTGTGTATGTGTTTCTTTTCCTCTGCAACCTCATCAGCATCTGTTGTTTTTTGTCTTTTACTAGTAGCCATTCTGACTGGTGTGATATGGTATCTCACTGTGGTTTTGATTTGCATTTCTCTAACAATCAGTGATATTTAGCATTTTTTCATATGCTTGTTGTCCATATGTATCTTTTTGAGAAATGTCTGTTCATGTGCTTTGCCCACTTTTTAATAGAGTTGTTTGCTTTTCTCTTGTAAATTTGTTTAAGTTCCTTATAGTTGTGCTGGATATTAGACCTTTGTCAGATGCATAGTTTGCAAATATTTTCACCCACAGAATGACTATTATTAAAATGTCAAAAACACAGAGATACTGGTAAGATTGTGGAGGAAACAGAATGCTTATGCACTGCTTGTGAGAATGTGAATTCGTTCAGCTACTGTGAAAAGCAGTTTGAAGATTTCTCAAATAACTTAAGACAGAAATCCCATTCAACCTAGCAATCTCATTACTGGGTATATATCCAAAGGAATATAAATCGCTCTACCATAAAGACACATGCACAGATATGTTCATTGCAGCACGGTCTATGACAGCACAGACATGGGATCAACCCAGATGCCCAACAATTTTCTATTGGATAATGGAAATGTGGTACATATGCACTGTGTGATACTACACAGCCATAAAAAAAGAATGAAATTATATCCTTTGCAGCAATGTGGATGGAGCTGGAGGCCATTTTCCTAAGCAAATTAACACAGGAACAGAAAACTAAATGCTGCATGTTCTCACTTATAAGGGGGTGGGGGGGCTAAACATTAAATACACACAGACACAAAGATGGAGACAATAGCCAGCGGGGCCTACTTGAGGGTGGAGGCTGGGAGAGGGGTAAGGATTAAAAAACTACCTTTTGGCTACTATGCTTGTTACCTGAGTGATAAAATAATCTGTAAACCAAATCCCCACAACATGTAATTTACCCAGGTAAGAAACTTGCAAATATACTCCCTGAACCTAAAATAAAAGTTAGGAAGAATAAATAAATAAAGATAGATAGATAACCTTTAAAAGATAATTCTCTGTTTAGATAAAAGTCACAATGTAGTATTGTATGTACAACCTGCATAAAAGTAAAATAAATGTGAACAGTAGCACAGTGGCTAGAAGAAAAATCAAAGTGTACTATTGTAAAGATCTTATACTATACATGAAGTTGTATAACACCACTTGAAGGTAAGCTGTGTTAAGTTAAAGACGTATGCCAGGAACCCTAAAACAATCACTACAATAACAAAATAAAAAAATATTGTCATAGCTAATAACTCAACAAAGCAGATAAAATTATATTTTAAAATACTGAATTATTCCAAAAGAAGACAGAAATGAAGAATAAAGAGCAGATGGAACAAATTTAAAACAAATAACAAAATGGTAGATGTAAACCTAGTCATATCAATAATAATATTATTGACTATTATTGTCTAAATATCCCAATTCCAAGGCAGAGAGTATCCGATTTGATTTAAAAAAATGAAAGATGCAACTCTATACTGCTGTGATGGTTAATACTGAGTGTCAACTTCATTGGATTGAGGAATACAAAGTATTTATCCTGGGTGTGTCTGTGTGGATGTTGCAAAAAGAGATTGACATTTGAGTCAAAGGTCTGGGGAAGGCAAATCCACCCTTAATCTGGTGGGCAAAATCTAATCAGCTACCAGCGAATATAAAGTAGGCAGAAAAACATGAAAGGGAGAGAGACTGGCCTAGCCTCCCAGCTGACATCTTTCTCTCATCCTGGTTGTTTCCTGCCCCTGAACATTGGATTCCAAGTTCTTCAGTTTTGGGACTTAGATTGGCTCTCCTTGCTCCTCAGCTTGAAGACAGCCTATCGTGAGACCTTGTGATCATGTAAGTTAATACTTAATAAACTCCCATATACACACACATACTATATATACATATACACACACACACACACACACAATTAGTTCAGTCCCTCTAAGAGAACCCTAATATAACTGTCTAAAAGAATTACATGGAACTATAAAGAAACAAAATATGTTAAATATAAAGGAATATAAAAAGATATACCATACAAACACTAATAATAAGGTAGACGTAGCTATGTTATTAGCAGACTAATTAGAATTCAGGAAAAGAAATATTATAAAAGAAGACTATTTCTTAACAGAAATATTGATTCATCAATGATAACAATTATAAATGTGTATATTACTAATAACAGAGTTGAAAAGATAAGCACATTTACAATTATATTTATATTATATACAAAGACATTTATTTTTTAAGGAATTGGGTCATGTGGTTGTGGGTTAAGTCTAAAACTTGTATAACAAGCTCCCAGGAAATTCAACCAGGAGCCCTTATTGCAATGAAGCACAAGTGAACTTTTTAGGATGACAGAATAGTTTATGTTTTGATTAGAGTGAGATTACATGGGTGAAAAAGTTGTCAGAGCATCAAATTATTCACTTGAAATGATACATTTTATGTAAGTCATACTCTGATAAAGTTAGAGCATATCTTTTTAGTATGTACTTATTATAACAAGTCAGAGTATAGAAATACATTAAAAATTTAATAATCTTACCCACCCAAAATTCACTTCCCTGGCATAAGCAAAGGTTAAAAGATTCATCTCTTGATTTCCTTGCTACCACTTATTATGATTAGGCTTTGTGTCACCATCTAAATCTCCTCTTGAATTTTGACCCCCAGGTGTTGAGGGAGAGACCTAGTGGGAGGTGATTGGATTATGGGGGCAGTTTCCCCCACGCTGTTCTCATGATACTGAGTTCTCATGAGATCTGGTGGTTTTATAAGCACCTGGCATTTCACCTGCTTGCACACTCCCTCCTGCCACCTTATGAAGAAGGTGCCTGCTTCCCCTTCACCTTCCGTCATGATTGTAAGTTTCCTGAAACCCTCTCAGCCATGCAGAACTGTGAGTCAATTAAACCTCTCTCCTTTATAATTACCCAGTATCAGGTAGTATTCTTTACACAGTGTGAGAACGGACTAATATACCACTCTTTTCTTTCTTTACCAGCCTTCTCCATGTTCTTCAATGGCAGTTCTGATTCTTCTGGTCCCTAAATAGCCAGGATTCAGTAGTCTATCTTAAATTAGTTTCTTATATAGCCATATACATTTTTCTTGCTTGATCTTGGATTCATTTATTACCTCTTAGATTGTGATTTCCAAATCTAATATCATTGACACAGTCTCTTTCTGTGTGCCTAACAGTATCTCTCCCTAAATGTGCCACAGAAACGTTTCCAGTGAACATACCATCTTCCCCCATAACTGCCCCTTGTCTGCATTCACTTCCTTTCTTATTGAATGGCACCATCATTCACTCAACCCCCTTGCCAAAAGCTGGGAAGTCAATTCAGAATGTGATGAACAAAGAGCCATAATAAACTTTTGGATTCACAGTTCTGGTTTAAAGAGAAACAGTACAATCAGCTGAACAAGAGCAAACTGTGCGTTCACTGCATGCTTTACAGCCTCCTCCTAGTAATGGTTTCTTTGACCCAAAAGAAAATGATCTAGTTAATTTCACCTGTAGCCATCTATCATCTCACCCACGTAGTCTGTGGAGGAAAGGGTTTCAAAGAAAATTTCCATGTCCTTGGATGTTCATCATGTTCATCCATTAGCTGACAGTTCAGCACAGGTTCTCTCCAGCCCCATCATTTCTTACTGGGCTATTGAAATAACTTCTTAATTGGATTCCTGGCTCTAATCTCCAAATATTCAATTCAGACCCCCTCCCCTACATTGCTGCAAAGTATTCTTTCTTGAAAAGGTAGCAATGACTTAAAATTGTATATGATGCCCTCCCATGACAGGATTTCCAATAGCCGCTCATGCCACATGTTCTCCCTACATTGTTCTCAAAACTTGACATGCTCGCCTGCCTTCAAGCTTTAGCTACATTCACTTCTTTAGCCGACAATGCACTCTTTATTCCATTCCTACTCACCAAGGAAAATTTCCGGTCATTCTTCTAGTCTCAGACAAAGCATTCTCTTTAATGAAAATTTTCTGACATCTTTTCAAACTCCAGTCTTAGGATAACATATTCTATGTCCTCTGTATCTTTGTCAGTATTGTCTTATGCTATATCACCTATAAAATCTGTTTATTTTTTGCTTTATTTGGTTAAATGTCTATGCTTCATATAATTTTTATATTCAGTGCTCAGCACAGAATTTCTTAACCTTGGCACTACTGACATTTTGGACCAGATAATTCTTATGAGGGGCTCTCCTGTGTGTTGTTGCATGTAGCATCCTCAGCTTCTATTTCTAAGTATTACCTCCTTTACCTCAGCGTGACAATCAAAAATTGCCAACGACTCCTTGTGAGCAAAAATCACCCTGGTTGAAAACCACTGGCCTAGTACACACATATCTGTGCACAAAAAAGTACTTGAAATTAATAAGAATATATATTGGTTTTTAGGGGTAACAAGCAATGGCAAGAAAGAGTAGAACTTACCATATCATCCCATCATTACCCTCTAGCAGAGAGGGATTCAATGTCTAGACAGTGGTCCCAGGTAGAAAGACTGCAATGCTGGGGCCCACAGTAAAAGAAGAAAGGACTCTATGTGAAATTAAAGCAATGCAGAAAAAAGAATGTTTTCTCTCTACAACAGAAGTCCAAGTTAGTAAGTAGTGGAGCTGAATTTTGAACCCTGATCTTTATGCTTAATAAAGATACTGGTCTTTTTCTTTAAGCAGAGGAGTATATGTATTCCCCAACATACACATGATCACAGCTGGATAATCTGAAGACATACACAAAATGGAGCAGGAATGTGCTCCAGCGATTTCACCTGACATGCAAATAGATTTCAGTGGTTCATAAAAGTGAAAAATGCTTTAGTATTTCCCCAAAATTGATTGCTGCCCTTTTGGAGACCTGAGAAGGCATGCTGAACACTCCGCTTTAATAGACTAAAATGAGGTGGAAACTCCTCCCTTCCGGGGTCTGGATTTGGTCACCAAGATTTGGAATACACATGCAAAAACAGCCACAGAAAGATTTGGATTTAAAAGAGCAGGGTTTTAAGAACAGGTCAAATATATATATATATTTGCACTGAAATACAGAACATGTAAGCATCATAATGGAAATGCAGAAATCATAAATAGCAAAGCTAATGCCAACACAGCAGCAGTACAAAAGATCAGCAAAGAGGCATAACTGAGTGTTAAAAATAAAATAGGTTTTGAAGAGACACACCAAATATAGGAATTTTTTGTTTTGTTTTTTTAAAGCCAGTGTGACAAATGATGGTAATAGTAACTCTGGCAGGCTGTGCAAAAGCTGGGTATCTCAAAAAATGATTCTCTCTTCCCTAGCAAAAATAATATTAAAATGAAACTGGGATATTTATTTACCTTTTTAACACAGCAGGAATCACTTACAGCAAATAAGCCTAACAATGCTCCAATGCAAGAACCACTGATGCTGTTAACAACTGACCATTGTCATTATCCACACGATGCATTAAATGCCCAAGTCATGCCTAACAACAGTCTCCACCTCTGCCTTCTGCCTTCAAAGTACTGTTTATTTTTTCCTATAAAATCTTAAAAGATGTTAAACAGAAAGGGAGCTCCTCAACAATTCTTTCTCTCTGTTTCACCTCACCCTACGCTGACCCCCAATGGCAGAAAGAGAGTAAGTAGACTCAGAATGCAGCATCAAGATTAGGCTCCAGGCATGGATTAACTTACCAGATTAGACCATTTATTTTTTTTTTTAGTACTTCCATTGTGTCAAGAATTTGTATCAGGTTCTGTGGAAGAAAAAACATTAATAAAATAAATAGAGAATCCAAATTAAGCATTTTTTCCTTGAGAATTGTGAAAGAGGACAACAGGCCCATGTTTACAAAGGAGACTGCTTAGATCAGAGAGCAGAGGCAAAGCAAGTCCCTGAATCTTCAAGGGGCTCAATCAATGAAGGCTTTCAAGAAGAATGTTTTATTGTGAAAGGACGTGTGACAGACACTTAAAAGCAGAACAAACCCTTATCAATCTGAGAGAAAATTAGATTTAACAGCACTTGAAATCGGAGGGGTGAATTACAGGGCATTAATATCACTGTACCTGCAGCCTTGAGCAAGTGGCTCAATCTCTCTGAACCTCATTTTTCTTACTTATGAAATACTGCAACACTAATTCCTTCTTCATAGATTGGTTGTGAAGTTTAAGTAAGATAATGCACCTTGTATGTGCAGAAGCAATATTATTATTTTTGCGATGGCTTCCAGAACAATGAAGTTAAAATTATTGGGTTAAAGAAGATGCACCAAATTAATTGAAAGTGATTTTCTCTTAATAATAAGATTAGAACTAAACTGCTTTACTACTTTTCTACATTTTCTATAATGAATATTATTTATAACCACTAAAACATCAGCATTTTTAAAAGATTTCAAATTTAAATTTATTGAATGAAAATAAATGTAGATACATCTCATACAATCAAGTGACTTTCAAATGTACAAATCCTTGATCGATATTGAATACTGAAATTGTGTTAGACATTGTCTTAGGCTGCATCCCGACATGAATAAGCATGTTCCTGGTCCTCAGGGGATTAGTCTTGTGAATAAATGTGCCCTCTCCTCTGTCTCTTGACAAAATAAATGCGAATAAACTGCTGCTACATAGATAGACCTTTATGAAAAAAGTACCAATGTCCAACAGTTAAAAGTTCAGGATTGGGAATTAAATTATGTGAGTTCAATTCTTACTTAATATTAGCAAATATTAATTGACTGCCTACTCTATGCTGGGCATTTTCTAGGCACAGGGAAAGCAGCAGTGTACAAACAAGTGTGTAGCCCTGGATATGGTTTTAATCTTTCTGTTCTTTTTTTCTTAACTTTCCAAGTAGCAGTTAAGATATAAAGTATCCAGTACAGACCACCCTCAACTAATGGTGGTTTGACTCAGGTTTTTCAGCTTTACAATGGTGCAAAAGTGATACACATTTAGTAGTAATTGTACTTCAAATTTTGAATTCAGATCTTTTCCTGGCCTAATGACATGTGGTACAATACTCTCTCATGATGCTGACCAGCAGAATGAGCCACAGTTCCATCATCGACAACAGTAAACAACTGATATTCTATAGTATACTGTGACAGCAGTTTTTGAATATTGTCTTTTGTGTTTTCCCATCCCATGATGTCTACAAAATGCCCATCTGTGTACAGTATTCAATGCTTTATTAAAATAGACTTTGTGTTAGGTAATTTGCCTAACCATAGGCTAATGTAAGTGTACTGAGCACATTTAAATTAGGCCAGGCTAAGCTATCATGTTTGGCAGGTTAGGTGTATTACATACATTTGTGACTTAAGGTATTTTTAACTTATATTGTGTTTATCAAGATATAACCCCATCATAAGTCAAGGAGCATCTGTAGGAAGCAAGTACACAGCACCTTTCTGTACTGAGTCTTTCCCACCAGTATTCAAATATATTATTAAATTTCCTATTTTCACAATGATAAAAATAAAATTTCCTTGATTCCACATTCTCTTCATTTACCAACTCATTTTTCTCCTACTGTTTATTGGCTACTATTCTTTATTGATTAGAGTTGTCCATAATCAGTGTCTTCAATTCCTCCCACACCCTTCTCTTTTGAACTTACTCCAAACAAGATTTGGTCTGGAAATTTGGATCAAAGATTGTCCATAGGGCCTCAGACAGCAAATACTATGCCTATGTGTAAATTAGAAAATTGTCCTCCTCTGGATGGATGAATTACAAATAGCTGTGCTCTCTGAATAGCTGTAGCAGAATGCAGGGAGCACATAACTACAACTTACCCATTTAGCTGGTTATCTTCATACAAGGTATAACCTGCAAATCCACTGTGGTACTGCTTCTCAACATCATGAATGGCCTCCAGGTAGTTAAAGCTAATGGTCAACTTTCAGTCCCTATTTAATCTGCATATCAGCAACATGTGCTAAACTTTATCGCCGTATCGTCTTTGAAGCACCTTCTTTATAACACAGTCCCTTTCTTTTCCTTTTTCTCCTGGCTGGTTCCTCTTTATCTCCTAGACCTCTTAATACTACTAAAATGGCTTCAAAACTTAGGTCTTGGGAACAATATAGTATATTTTCTATCTAAAATAATCCTCTTATAGAATGATCTAATATCATGACTTTTAAATCAATCATATGCTGACAGTGTCCAAATACGTTTCTCCAGTTAGGACCTCTCCTACGAATTCCAACTCCTGTATTCAACTGCTTCTCAATGGGTGTGTAATAGGCATCTCAAAGTTAACAAGCTCAAGACTGAATTTCTAATCCCTTCCCTACCCTCAACATGGTCTTTCCATTGTTCTGATTATTCAGGCCAATTCCTCCAAATTCCTTCTGTTTCTCATGCTCCACATCCATAGATCAGTATATTGATCTACACCAGCCCTACTTTCAAATATTGAAGAATTCAATAGTTACTCACCAGCTCCAGTATTTATATTTGATCTAAACTACCACCATATCCAACTATTATTTCAATTGCTTTCTAACTGTTGAATCAGCTTCTGTCCTGGATTCTGTTCTATTTTCCACACAAGTTAGAATGATCCTGCTAAAATTTAAGTCACATTATGTCACTTCAAAACCTTCCAGAGTTTCTATATAACCCTTAGAAAGCCAGTGATCATGATTTCGCACAAGCCTCTTACGGTATTTGGCCTGTGTTTCTGAAGCTGCTCCTATGAACTTTATAAAATTAATCAGGGGGAAGAGGAAGAAAAAAATGAAAATAAACCAAGTTTGCAGCACATTGAGCAGTAATCACAAGGTCAACCTGGTCTCTGGCCTGCTTCCTCATAGTTGTCTGGTGCTATTGTCCTAGAGTCAGGTAGACCTCAGATTACAGTTCCCCTTAACTACTCTATAGATAACAACTTAAACATTATGAAACATTAAGCTTCCCCTTTTAGATATTCCTTCAGCTCCTGAATATTGATGAAACTACTGACTCAGCTGGTCTGAAGGACCCCAGTGATGCCAGCTGGTCTCAGAAACCCCACGAGAAACTGACTCACCAAAGAATGCAGTTTCCATATCCTGATGATTTCACTCCCCTTACCCCAACCAATCAACAACCATAATTTTCCAAACCCTCCCCTCCATGACCCTCTTAAAAATCCCAACCCAGAATTCCCCAAGGAGATGGATTTGAGAGTCTCCTTCCATCCACTTGCTCGGTAGCCTGTCATCTTTAAACGTTCTCTGTTGCAAACACTGCTGTCTCAGTGTAATGTGCTGTTGCTGTGCAGCAGGTATACGAATCTGTTGGTCCTGTAACTTTGCCTTTGACCTCACTCTCCACACCCTACACCCAACACACACATAGTGTTCATTCTGTTCCTGCCACATTTGCTGATTTATTGTTCCTTGAGAACATCAAGCACACACAACACCTCAGGGACTTTCTACTTGCTGTTCCTGCCTCCTGAAATGTTTCTTTCCCACAAGAAAGCCCTCTTGTTTACTCCTTTACTTTTTCAGATGTCGCTTCTCAGTGATGGCTTCCATGACTACCATATTTAAAACTGTAACCTTCCATTTTCCTTCCCAGTCTTCTCAATAATATAAAATATATGGCACTTATAACTACAACATGACACTTAGTAGGTGCCCAGTACATATTTGTTGGAGATATATGTATCTTCATATACATACATAATAAACATTTATATATTGATTATATTGATTGTATATATAAAAATTTACATGCATACATAGAAATACTTCAGTGAACACATAGGAATGATCAATAGTGGCATAGTCTTTTGCTTCAGCACTATCTGAAAACAGAAGACTCAGAAAAGGGAGAAGTTGAGTCCAATAATACTGGAGGAGACTGTCCATTTTCTATAGTAGGTCAAATGCCTTCAGTGGAGGAACACAAGAGCTGGGAAAATAAATGTGGTAGTAAGTCCCGTTTGTGAAATTTACCAAATTCATATTTTCATATTTTTTTCAAACAAACAAGCCAATCTGAGATTATTGTAAAAAGTTCTAAAGAATGAATGAAGTGAATTATATAAGTCAGAGAGATTTAACAAGATTAAGTTTAAAAGCACAATAATGAGATATGCATATGTAGACATGCTGAGAAACATTGTTGTCACCAGTGTGTGTTCTCCTTTCCTTTCACCTCAACACCTTGCAGTTATATATGGTCATTTGATTAGTTCTGGCCAATGAAATGTAAGCTGAGGCAGTGAAAATCCCTGAGTGATTCACCCTGCTAAAGTAGTCATGCAGGAAGCCTCATTTTGAGAAAACAAAGCCACACAATTACAGCAGCCAAGAATGCTGAGTCACTATATAGAGGGCGCAAGCCCTAGGAGTAACTTAGACCTGATACAGATTTTCTATAACGGAGAAACAGACTTGATTTTCAAAGTAACTGACATGTGGAAGCTATTTGCAATGGAACTTAGACTAGTCTTTCCTAGCTAATACAGTCATACAGATAAATATTTATGTAAACCAGTAGGTAAAATGAATAATACAGATTGAGGTAGAAAGGAAAGACTGTGTATCATAAATATTGAAGGAGCATTATGAGCTATTTGAAGAAAAATATTAAAGATGTAAAATGGTCCGTCATGATAAAATGTACTTGAGAGGAAATAGATTGATGTATACAAAGAGAATGGTGTCATGGGTTGCAACAAAAAGAGGGCTTCATTGGTGTAATATACCAAAGGGACATTTTGATGTGCACACTAATCTTGAGTGTTTTTTCGTATGTGTGTGGTGTGGTGTGGTGTGTTCATCAATGACTTATTGTTCCTTCCTCAGATGTGTGTTATTGTGGAGATTTCTGTGGCAACCCTACCTTAACCCTAGGTTTCTCTGGCCCATTGTATAAATCTCTATGCCCCTCATTCTGAAGAAACACCAGAACTTCTGGATGTCCACCCTCCTAAACATAAGCTGTAGGAAAGAATGAGTGCTATCCCAGGCAATCTCTCTCCCTGATGGCAACACTCCTGCATTTCTACTGCACTTCGGCTGCCACAGTATGTTTTCATGTTCTATACCTAACAGGAAGCCTCCTCCAGAATTTCAAATGGTAGGCAAGTCCTAAGTGCCCTCTGCTTTTCTAGATCATCAACCACCTACTATGTTTCTAAACATTTTTTAGTGTTTTTTTCTGTAGTGGGTACCTAGTTTAGTTTCTTTTCATCACAATAAAGATGTTATTCTGTTATTTTTTGGCTTTCATACTGTATGGGGGAAACATGTAAGTTTTATTACTGCTTTGTGAAGATAATGTGACCTTTTTCTCTGTTTATAAGAATTTCTATTTATTTTTAGTTTGCAGCAGTTTGATTATGAAGTTTTCAGCAGTTTTCTTTCCATGTATCCTGCTGGCGTGTTTACTGTGATTCTTGAATCTGTGGGTTGATGTCTTGTATCTATTTTGAAAAGTTCTTAACTATTATCTTTTCACATATTGCCTCTCTGCCATTCTCTTTCTTATCTCTTACCATACTCTAGCACATATGTGTGAAAACATTGTCTATCTGTCTGTATCCTTTATGACTCTTATGCTTTGTATTATGTTAATTTTAGTTGTTTCATCTGTGTGCTTCAGTTTGGACACTGTATTGACCAGTTTTTAAGTTCCATACTCATGTCTTTTGCCTTACCCAAGCTGATGCTAAAATTTAAAGTATTAAATATTTTAGTTATAGAAGATTGTTTTTATAGCTTTGAATTATTTAATGAAACCCTCTATCTATCTTTTTGTCAGTTTTGTCTCCTATTTCTTTAACCTATTTATAGTAGTCATTTTATAGTCTTTGTCAGCTGAATATTTATATGTGTGTATATCTACTTCTATTTAGGACATTTTTCCTTAATATTGGGCACATTTTGTGCTTCTTTGTATATCTTTTAGTTTTTTATTATATACTAGATATCATATATAAATAAATAAATCAAACAAGGACATAATTTTCTCCAAAAAGGAGTTTACTTTTGCTTGCATTGGGCAGTTGAGTTGAGGGGCTGATCACAATCATTCTATCAGGTATTAGTCAAAGCTGTTTTTTTTTTAATTTTATTTTATTTTTAGTTAAAATCTTCCCATGTCTAGTTTCAAGTGTCACAGAAGGAGATTTGTCATCTGTTTGTGGCATGCTTCTCCCTCTACTGGGAATTTTCCTCCTAAGCATCATGAAGCTGTGGGAAATTTTATTCTAATCTCTCTCTCTAGTCTTGTTCCACAAGACCCTCATAATACCCTATCACTCAGCAAATATCTTGTAGAGAAAATATGTCATGAGTTTGGCGTCCCCCTACTTTTCAGTCTCTCATACTGTGTCCAAAAATTTATTCCTTCCTGTGGGTTCTTGGTCTCCCTGACTTCAAGAATGAAGCCACGGAAACTTGCAGTAAGTGTTACAGTTCTTAAAGATGGTGTGTCCAGAGTTTGTTCCTTCAGACGTTCAGATGTGTCTGGAGTTTCTTCCTTCCAGTGGGTTTGTGGTCTTGCTGACTTCAGGAGTGAAGCCGCAGACCTTCTCAGTGAGTGTTACAGCTCTTAAGGGTGGTGCCTCCAGAGTTGTTTGTTCCTCCCAGTGGGTTCGTGGTCTCACCGACTTCAAGAGTGAAGCCGCAGACCTCTGCAGTGAGTGTTACAGCTCATAAAGGTAGTGCAGACCCAAAGAGTGAGCAGCAGCAAGATTTATTGTGAAGAGCAAAAGAACAAAGCTTCCACAGTGTGGAAGGGAATGGGAGTGGGTTGCCTCTGCTCCGCTCACATGGCCAGCTTTTATTCCCTTATTTGGCCCCGCCCACATCCTGCTGACTAGTCCATCTTACAGAGCACTGATTGGTCCATTTTACAGAATGCTGATTGGTGCATTTACAATTCTTTAGCTAGACACAGAGCGCTGATTGGTATGTTTTTACAGAGTGCTGATTAGTGCGTTTAAGATCCTTTAGGTAGACACAGAGCGCTGATGGGTACATTTACAATCCTCTAGCTAGATAGAAAAGTTCTCCAAGTCCCTACCCGACCCAGAAGCCCAGCCAGCTTCTCCTGTCAATACCAGCTAATGTGGCCACCAGAAACTGCTGTTTTCTATCTCCTCTAGTTGAATACTATCCCTATGGCAAGCACATCCACAGTCCATATCCAAGCATGACAAATAATATATCTTGACCCAAGCTCACAAAAGAAAGCTTTTCCATCTCTATATTTTTAGCCCTTTTGTTTATCTTTTCTTCTTAAACTCTCCTATGTCTACAAAAATACAAATTTTATGAATACTCTGCTTTTTCTCTTTTCAGTTATAACAGGAGCTGTAGCCTGCCGTTATCTATTATATTGTAACTAGCCGCCAATAGGTTCTGTATTTAGGTTTTAATTGGTTAAACCTAAATGTAGGACTTTATATTCATCATTTTTAAGCTTTAAGTCCACTTACCAGATTTTAATATTAATTATGTTATGAAAAACATAAATTATTGCCAGTTCTGTCCCACTCAATACTTTAATTAGCACATTATCTATGTCTTCAATCAATAAATTTACTGACACTTATTCTGACTAGTACTAACTAAAAATATTTCTAGTAAAATATTAGAAACCATGCTTGAATTAACTCCATCAATGAGCATTTGTAAACAAATATTCAACCAGATGTTAGATCATTCTCCATTATTTTGTTTGTCATTACTTTACCTACAAAAGAGATTGGCAATGTGAGTTAAGGGAAGTAAGATCCTCTATGATGGAATTGAAGTAGGTTTACTAAATTTCCCTAAAACATCTAAAGCAGTAACAGTTGTTTTGAAGTTGATAATTTATAAGTTAAAATTACAACTCTTAATAGTTGTAATAGTGGCTTAGAAGTGATAACATATTATTCAGAAAATGTAAAATCATTGATAACTGAGTAAAGTATCCATCTTAAATTTGAAAGTATAAGTCACCAAAGAAAATACAGGTTTCAGATCTGAGCCATAAAAGAAATTCTAAAAAAGGAATCAACACACGAAAGAAAAATTCTCTGGAAGTGGCATTTGTCAATAAATAGTAAGAAAAGAGGCAGTTTCTTCTACAAAAATATGTCTCGTTTACTTCTAGTAATTCATATACCAATGTTTTTTAACTTAAAGATCTTTTCCCACTAGTGAATACTGAAATCATTTATCAAATCACAGCCAGATTTTATAAAAAGAAAAAAAACTAATTAAGTAAATATATCAATAATTTCTTACATAAATGATATTATTTTGATAAACTTGTTTTTGTTATATAGATATATATAGATATACACATCACACATACACACACATACACAATGCACAGAGAGGTATGGTGGAGGAACAGAAAATATATTCTTGCTATCGGTTACAGTCAAAAAATCGAAATCATATCTCAGAAATTATGAGTAAAACATAGCAATTTACTCACAGCCAGGCATAATACAGTTTCTGACATTGGATCCACTCTCAAATGCAGATCAAGTGCTGGTAGGTGTTGGTAGCACCTACACTGGCAAGCTTGGCATTTCCTAATACACTTTTTTTGGCTACTGTGCATATACATTCATCCATGACCACTGAACATATGGAAGCACTGCCATACCTGTCCACTCTCTGGGCTCTATAAGAATCTTAACCATTTCCAGTTGGGTGCAGTAGCTCACACTTGTAATCCCAGCACTTTGAGAGGCCAGAGCGGGTAGATCATTTGAGACCAGGAGTTCGAGAACAACATAGGCAACATGGCAAAGCCCCATCTCTACTAAAAATACAAAAATTAGCTGGGCATGGTGGCACTCATTGTAATCCCAGCTACTCTGGAGGTTGGGGCATGAGTATCACTTAAACCCAGGAAGCAGAGTTTGCAGTAAACGAAGATTGTGCCACTGCACTCCAGCCTGGGCAACAGGGTGAGACTCTGTCTCAAAAAATAAAATAAATAAAATGAATCTTAACCATTTCCCACTTTATCTCATTTAGTCATGACCCCCATTAGTGTACTATCTTAGCTTTTAGATGCTGATTTTATACCTAAATTCCATTTTTTATCTGATTCTCTTGAATCTGACAACCTGGATTTTTATGGCTTGTTCATACTTGTATTTATTATTTTGGACCCACCTTGGATTTATTGATTGAGTCTTCATAAATTCCCCATCTTAGATACAAGTCTCTTAAGAACCTATTATTCATCAATCTCTTTTCATTGACCCATATAGGCTATGTTGGAAAAATCTTACTCTTACCTACTATTGACAGTTGCTGCTTTGCAGAGATGCCCCCTCATATTGAGATATTAGGTATGATTTTCCAAGACTATGACCAACAATTTTCCAGGATTGTGATAACTTCCAGAGCATTTTTCTTTTGTGTGCTGATTCCTTTTATTAGAATTTCTTCATTCATCATTTGGGTAAATGGAATGGAAGTCTAAAATAAAATGGCAGCAGCACAAGTTTCCTGACAAGCAGATACAGCTTAGAAACCTATTTCCCAGCAGCTGGGGAAGAGACTGGCAAACACAAAGCAAGGCAGGTCAGCTGTGTGTGCATGAATATGTGTATGAATAGTGAGAGAAGGGAAAATAGAATGGCTCCCGGAAGCTAATCAGAATGGGAACCAAAGCAGACTCCTAGTGTTGTGAGTTGGCTTACACAGTCATATGACAGTGGAGGTGGTGGAACTTGGGTTTAGAAACCCTGATATGAGGTCTTCTTACATGCATGGGTTCCTAAAGGAAAACTGTATGACTCAAAACAAAAGTCTGAAAATTGTAGAAAGTCCATTGAACAAGAGTCTAAAGGGATCAGTTAGGCTGGAATTACAGAACAGACAAACTGGAAACATGATTTCATACCAAAGTTTAACAAACACTAGGTTAGAATTCCCTTACTATTTCCTGCCTTTGCCTAAAGGCCAGATTATACAGAGAATAGACACCTATATAATTAGGATTGAGCTGGTAGAGATGGGTGGTAAATAAATAGGATGGACCAGGGAAATAAATCAGGGCCTAAAGGCACAGAGAGATAACACTTTTCTGAAATAAATTGCCAAGAAGTTGGGTGAGTGGAAGAGAGTAGTTTGAGTGTTGCCTCAAAGTTGGGAGGTGAGGGAAGAAAAAAAAAAAAAAAAACTGTAAGAGCAACTGTGCTCAATGGTTTCTCCAGGACCAATAAGTGCTCACGGACACAGATAGCTGGATCCAATATAACCTGTTTTATTGTCTTGAGCAGACTACTTAGCTGCTGTGATCATACAATGAATGTAAAGGGAGAATGAGAACTGAACAAATTAATGAGTCAAATACCAATAAAGATTAAAGTGAGAGTCAGTCTTTGCAACCTGGAGGTTGAAAACTTAGGAGAACAGATGTTAACATCTTACAGAACAGTAATTTCCAGTCTTGAAATTGTGGATTATCAGGGAGACCCCAAACTATCATTAGGAATTTTCAGATCCATATGCATTCTAGGCACTTTCAAATGATAAGATAATATGCTTTCATTTATCACTATAGTTTCCAAATACCTGCAGGTTCCACAAGAATATTAAAATATGAATTAATTTAAAATTAATTTATGATTTATTGAATTGTGAAAGTTTATTTTAATTATGTATTATATCAGTAATTACGAATACAAAAATATAACTACTATCTGACATTGTTCTGAAAAATTGTTTGATGTTAGAAAATATTCCTCATAGTCACATAGGCTGAGAACTACTTCTTTAGAAGAAAAGACAGAGACAATATCACCCAAAAGAGGAAACAAGTAGAATTAGGGGAAGGCAGTGTGGTGAAGTAAAGAGAACTGAGAGTCTGTCATCAGTTCAGATCTCCAGCTATGAGATCTTGGGCAAATTATTTACCTTTCTATGGATGTTTTATCAAACTTAAAATGGTCTTTACATTCTTGGATCAGCAGCTATCAGGTCACATCCTTCTCATGGTGGTTCACCCAAGGACAAAGATTTTGGCTTGAAACTAGTACACTGTCACTTCTGCCAACTTCTATTGGCCAAAAAAGTCACATGCTCAGGCCCAACATCTTTGTATACATTGTCATTTATCTGCAACAACTCTCTAAATTTGAATAATGCTATTCATCTACCAATGCAATAAGAAGAGCTAATTATCTTAAATATATATACATCTAATACAGGAGCACCCAAATTAATAAAGCAAGTTCTTAGATACCTACAAAGAGACTTAGACTCCCACACAATAATAATAGGAGACGTTTACACCCCACTGTCAATATTAGACAGATCAATGAGACAGAAAATTAACGAGGATATTCAGAACTTGAGTGCAGCTCTGGACCAAGTAGACCTAATAGACATCTACAGAACTCTCCATCCCAAATCAACAGAACATACATTCTTCTCAGCACCACATTGCACTTACTCTAAAACTGACCACGTAATTGGAAGGAAAACACTCCTCAGCAAATGCAAAAAAAAAAAAAAAAATGGAAATCACAATAAACACTCTCTCAGACCACAGTGCAATCAAATTAGAAATCAGAATTAAGAAACTCATTCAAAACCGCACAACCAATGGAACTGAACAGGCTGTTCCTGAATAACTACCAGGTAAATAACAAAATTAAAGGAGAAATAAATAAGTTCTTTGAAACCAATGAGAACAAAGACAAAATGTACCAGAATCTCTGGCATACAGCTAAAGCAGTATTTAGAGGGAAATTTATAGCACTAAATGCCCACAGGATAAAGCAGGAAAGTTCTAAAATTGACAACCTAATATCACCACTAAAAGAACTAGAGAAGCAAGAGTAAACAAATTCAAAAGGTAGCAGAAGACAAGAAATAATTAAGATCAGAGCAGATCTGAAGGAGATAGAGATATGAAAAATCCTTCGAAAAATCAATGAACCCATGAGCTTTTTTTTTGGAAAGACTAACAAAATAGATAGACCTCTAGTCATACTAATAAAGGAAAAAAAAAAAGGGAAGAATTAAATAGACATGATAACAAATGATAGAGGGGATATCACTGCTGATCCCACAGAAATACAAATTACCATCAGAGGATACTATAAATACCTCTACACAAATAAACTAGAAAATCTAGAAGAAAAAAATTCCTGGACACATACACTCTCCCATGACTAAACCAGGAAGAAGCTGAATATCTGAACAGACCAATAACAGGTTCTGAAATTGAGGCAGTAATTAATAGCCTACCAATTTAAAAAAGCTCAGGACCAGATGTATTCACAGCCCAATTCTACCAGAGGTACAAAGAGGATCTGGTACCATACCTTCTAAAACTATTCCAAACAATAGAAAAAGAGGGACTCCTGCCTAACTCTATTTTATGAGGCCAGCATCATCATAATAGCAAAACTGGCAGAGACACAACAAAAAAGAAAATTTCAGGCTGATATCTCTGATGAATATCGATGCAAAAATCCTGAATAAAATACTGGCAAATGGAATCCAGCAGCACATCATAAAGCTTATCCACCACGATCAAATTGACTTCATCCCTGGGATGCAAGACTGGTTCAACATACACAAATTTATAAACATAATCCATCACATAAACACAACCAATGACAAAAACCACATGATTTTCTCAATAGATGCAGAGAAGACCTTTGAAAAAATTCAACACCGCTTCATGCTAAAATCTCTCAATAAACTAGGTATTGATGGAATGTATCTCAAAATAATAAGTGCTATTTATGACAAACCCACAGCCAATATCACACTGAATGGGCAAAACCTGGAAGCTTTCCCTTTAAAAATCGGCACAAGACAAAGATGCCCTCTCTCACCACTCCTACACAACATAGTATTAGAAGCTCTGGCCAGTGCATTCAGGCAAGAGAAAGAAACAAAGGGTATTTAAGTAGAAAGTGAGGAAGTCAAATTATCTGTGTTTGCAGATGACATGATTGTATATTTAAAAAACTCCATTGCCTCAGCCCAAAAACTACTTAAACTGATAAGCAACTTCAGCAAAGTTTCAGGATATAAAATCAATGTGCAAAAATCACAAGCATTCCTATACACCAATAATAGAGAGCCAAATCATGAGTGAACTCCCATTCACAATTGCTTTGAAGAGAATAAAATACCTAGGAACACAACTTACAAGGATATATATGAAAGACCTCTTCAAAGAGAACTACAAACCACTGCTCCGTAAGAGGAGACACAAACAAATGGAAAAACATTCCATGCTCACGGATAGGAAGAATCAATATCATGAAAATGGCCATGCTGCCCAAAGTAATTTATAGATTTAATGCTATTACCATCAAGCTACCATTGACTTTCTTCACAGAATTGGTAAAAACAACTTATATCTCATATAGAACCAAAAAAGAGCCCATGTAGCCAAGACAATCCTAACAAAAAAACAAGGCTGGAGGCATCACACTACCTGACTTCAAACTATACTACAAGGCTACAGTAACCAAAACAGCATGGTACTGGTATTAAAATAGATATAAAGACCAATCGAACAGAACAGAGGCCTCAAAAATAACACCAAACATCTACAACCATCTGATCTTTGACAAACCTGACAAAAACAAGCAATGGGGAAAGGATTCCCTATTTAATAAATGGTGTTGGGAAAACTGGCTAGGCCAATGCAGAAAACTGAAACTGGACCCCTTCCTTACACCATATACAAAAATTAACTCAAGATGGATTAAAAATTTAAATGTAAGACTTAAAGCATAAAAACTCTAGAACAAAACCTAGGCAATACCATTCAGGACATAGTCATGGGCAAAGGCTTCATAAATAAAAGACCAAAAGCAAAGGCAACAAAAGCCAAAATTGACAAATGGGATCAAACTAAACTAAAGAGCTTCCACATAGCAAAAGATACTATCATCAAGGTGTACACAGTGTACAGCCATCCTACAGAATAAGAGAAAATTTTTGCAATCTATCCATCTGACAAAGGGCTAATATCCTGAGTCTTCAAGGAACTTAAACAAATTTACAAGAAAAAAACAAACAACCCTTTCAAAAAGTAGGCAAAGGATATGAACAGACAGTTCTTAAAAGAAGACATTTATGCAGCCAAAAAAAATATGGAAAAAAGTTCATCATCACTGGTCATTACAGAAATGCAAATCAAAACCACAATGAGATACCATCTCATGCCAGTTAAAATGGAAATTATTAAAAAGTCAGGAAAGAACAGATGCTGGAGAGGATGTGGAGAAATAGGAATTCTTTTACACTGTTGGCAGGAGTGTAAATTAGTTCAACCTTTGTGGAAAACAGTGTGGCAATTCCTCAAGGATCTACAATTAGAAATACCATTTGACCCAGCAATCCCATTGCTGGGTGTGTACCCAAAGGATTATAAATCATTCAACTATAAAGACACATGCACACGTATGTTTATTACAGCACTATTCACAATAGCAAAGACTTGGAACCAACCCAAATGACATCCATGATAGACTGGATAAAGAAAATGTGGCATATATACACCATGGAATACTATGCAGCTATAAAAAGGAATAAGTTCATGTCTTTGCAGGGACATAGATGAAGATGGAAACCATCATTCTCAGCAAACTAACACAGGAACAGAAAACCAAACACCACATGTTCTCACTCATGAGTGGTAGTTGAACAATGAGAACACATGGACACAGGGAGGGGAACATCACATACCAGGGCCTGTCCGGGGGTGGGGGGCAAGGGGAAAAATAGCATTAGGAGAAATACCTAATGTAGATTATGGGTTGATGGGTACAGCAAACCACTATGTCACGTGTATACCTATGTAACAAACCTGCACATTCTACATATGTATCCCAAAACTTAAGGTATATAAAAAATAAAAAAGATCCATCTATAGTGATACTTAAAAGGAAAAATGTAAAGGTAAATGTAATAAAAATAGATTGATTTGTATTGTTGTAATGAGAGAGTACTGACTGATGCAACAAAGAGAAATGTTGATTTCTGCTTATTCTACTTAGTGTATATTCGCAGAGAATACATACACATTTTCTCTGACAGGCTAAGTAGAGTGGATAGAGAAAACTGGAAGTAGACTGAATAATAACAGAGAATTTGGCAAGAAAGGGGGCATGGAAAAACTCTACATAGCTTATGAAGAATATTTAAAAATAAACAAATAAAAAAGATGACATATTGTTTTATATGAAGACTCAATATCATAATAGTATCATTTTACTCAGTTTAGTCAGTATACTTATTGTGATCCTAATAAAAATAAAGATTGTTTTGTTTTGTTGGGTCAGGCAATCTAATTCTAAAGTCCATAAGGAAATTTATCTATAAAATTTAAAAAGGATGTTGGAAGTATATTCCTGACACATATTAAAACAAGCCGTTAACAACAACAAAAAAAAAGTTTAGAGAGTGCCAGGAAAGTATGCAACTCATAGAAACTTCATAAATTGTATAAAAGAAACTATTCATGAATGGTATTGGACAATAGGGTAGTGGTTTGGAAAATTGGAAATACTATAAAGTTTGATCCCAAATGAATCAATTACATTTAAATAAATAAAACTGATTTGATACATTTGATACAGTTTATTAAGTTAAGGAAATCCTTCTCTGCCTGGTGTTCTGGAATGTTTTTTTATTTTGTTTTAAATGGATGTTGAGTCATTTTCTGTATTTTTTGTTTTGTATTGGTTTTGTTTTTTGGCTTGAGATCAAGCAAGGTGACTTTCCGCCTTAATTAATTTAGTATGTAGTTAATATACTAATTTGGTGAATATTTCTAAATTTTCTTTCTAAACAATTTTTTAAATTTCTGAGATAAAAAAATGGTCATGATTTACTAGCACTTTAATACACTTGGTTGGTTGGTTTGCAAATATTTTCTTTGGAACTATTATATATATGATTATGAGTGACATTTGTCTATGATTTTTTCATATGACATTTGGTTAATAATCAAATAATACCTGCCTAATAAAATAAGCAGCAACATATCTCCTCTTTTTCTATTCTTCAGAGGAGTTTGTATAAAATTGAAGCGGTCTGTCCACTATTTGATAAAAGGTATCTGTATAACTACCTAAATTTCCATTTGTTCTTTATGAAAGATTTTAAATTCTGCTGTGATTTCTTTAATAGCATTAGAGACTATTCTGGCTTTCTACTTTATCTTGAGTATATTTTGGAAAATTATATTTTTCTATGGAATTATCAATTTCATCAAGTTCTTTACTCTTCCATAACTGCTATGTAACAAACCACCCCAAAACCTAGTGGATTAAAATCACATAATAATTTATTGTGCTCACTAATCTGCAATTTGGGTAGGGTTTAGTTGAAAGGCTTTCTTCTGCTCTACATGGCATTAGCAGGGGAGGCTACTGAGGCCGAGTGGCTCACTTCCAAGATGGCTCACTCACATGGCTGGTAAACTCTCTGCTGGGACCTGAGCTTTACTGTTGGACTGAGGCTTCAGTTATTTTCCATGTGGGCATCTCCATGGAACTGCTTGGATTCAATAAAGCAAGATGGATAGGTTCCAAGCGTGAGTGTTCCAGTGGACAGGAAATGGAAGCTGCCAGTCTCCTAAAGTCTGAGTCCAGCAAGAAGCATCCCATTATCTCTCCATAGTCTGTTGATAAAATCATCACAGATCCCTACTAGGATTAAAGGTAATAGAGATAGATATTTTGATACAAACGTCAAGGAAGCTTTAGTCTATCACATCAACTTATTTGTATAAAATTATTTATATAGTGATATTACCATTTAAATATGTATACAATAACACTTCAGATTCATCTTACATATTTTGATATATATTCTATTCACAATGATTACTGCTTTCTAATATCCATTATGTTTTTCTTGGAGCCATTATTTATTTAGAAAGATAGGGGTTGTTTTGTTTGTTTGGTTGGTTTTTTTTGAGACAGACTCTCACTCCATTGCCCAGGCTTTAGTACAGCGATGCAGTCTCGGCTCACTGTAGCCTCCACCTCCTGGGTTGAACTGATTCTTCTGCCTCAGCCACCCGGGTAGCTGGGATTACAGGCACATGCCACCACACCCAGCTAATTTTTGTAATTTTAGTAGAGATGGTGTTTCATCATGTTGGTCAGGCTGGTCTGGAATTCCTGACCTCAAGTGACCCACCCACCTCGGCCTCCCAAAGTGCTAAGATTACAGGCATGCACCATTGCGCCTGGCCTTGGAAAGATGTTTTAAATATGTAGTTATATTATTTGTCAAATATTTTATTATGAATTTCTAACATAGTTGTATTGTGGTCAGAGAACTCATGTATGATATGATATTTTTTATACTTTTGAAACTTGATTCCTGAACTAATATATGTTCAGTTTTCATAAATGATTCAGGTGTGCACGGAAAAAAATGTACATTATAAAATCATTAGTTGCAGTTATGTGTATATACATGCAAATTATAAAATGTGGACTTTAGAGAAGACAAATTACTAAGGCAGAGACTCTTGTTGATTCCATTAGAAAAAAATTATTGCTCCTTTTAGTAATTTTTAGGTATTTAGAGCAAGAGGAAATGTAATATAGGGAATTAGACACCTCCAAAACAATTACAAAGCCTGATAGATTAAAGGTCAAATAAAATTATTGCTAATGTTTAGGAAATTAAAATATTGTAGAAATGACTGAAAATATCCTGATTATTTTAGCTTCCTGCAACCCTGAGGTGGGTGATGCACAGAAGGCCCAGATGCCTCTCTTGTCTGCCAAAGCCCACTCACCATTACTATCTCCAGAGCAGTAAACTCCTGTGCTACTCCTCTTTTGAAAATGTCAGAGGGCTACTTCTCATGGCAGAATTGAATCCGGAAATCTTAGAGCAAGGGATTTTGGGAAATATGCTTGCCACACTAACTTTCTCTGAAAACCAAAAAAAGCACAAAGAGAAGTGGGGATAAATGCCAGTTACAAAAACAAGAAAGGAAAACAACAAAACCCCAGCATATACAGCACAGTAGATCAATTACAAGAGAGGCAGTCCTTCCAACAATAGTATGTATGGCTTAGAGAGCTGCATTGTCACTCTCACTTGAGCCTTGTCATTAAGGTTGCGTGAGACACAATTCCCCTGTTCAACCCTCTTGATTTTATAGTTAAAATAATCTACACTCTTACTGATTTGGGGCTGCTCCATTCATAAATAAATGAGAGAATTAAAATCTTTCAATGTAATATGGATTTATTGTTTTTTTATAATTTAATCAAATTTATATATTTTAAAGACACCAGTTACCTACAATTTTAGACTTGCTAAGCGTCCTGGTGAATGAATAGCCTATCAATATGTAATGATTCTATTTATTTCCAATAATACATTTTTTGGTCCTAAAGTCTATTTTATCTGAGATTAAAATGGACATAACAGCTTTTTGTGAATAGTATTTGTCTGGCATCTCTTTCTGTCTTGTAAATTTGCAATCTTTATTCGTTCTTAAAGGGCATAAACCTAGATTTTGTAAGACTTTTACTCAGTCTGAAAATTTTGTCTTTTACCTAAAAAATTTGTACATTTACCATGATGACCTATTTGCTTGGATTAACTCCTATCAGATTATTTGTTTCATTTTTTTTGTACTTCCTTTTTTTTCTTATTTCCTACATTCTTTTAGAAAGATTGAGTTTCCTTTTTGTTCTTGTCTTCTTAAAATATCTATATTAGTTTGGAAGTTAAACATTCTGCCTCTATTCTTTATGTATTTACCTTGACATGTTAACATACCAATTTAATTATCTCTAGTTTTAAGCAGTAAATTATCCCCTCCCAAATAATACACTTAGATTTTATAGTTACAACACTTTAAGTTCGATGACTTAAAGTCCTTGATAAATTACATGCTTTTTTAGTATTTTAATTCTATCTTTTCTAATCCTCAAAATTAGACATTACTATTGCTGTAATTTACATTTCACGTTGGTTTGGATTTGCCTATATGCTTTCTGTCTCTAATAAAGGATCCAATAAATATGACATCTACAACATCTCAGGTTGTGAACTAATTAAAAGATGGTCAGACAGCTTCCAAGATGGCCGAATAGGAACAGCTCCAGTCTGCAGCTCCCAGTGAGACTGGTGCAGAAGACAGGTGATTTCTGCATTTCCAACTGAGGTACCTGGTTCATCTCACTCAGACTGGCTGGACAGTGGGTGCAGCCCACAGAGGGTGAACCAAAGCAGGACGTGGCATCATCTCACCTGGGAAGTGCAAGGGGTCAGGGGATTTCCCTTTCCCAGCCGAGGGAAGCCTTAAGAGACTGTACTGGGAGGAAAGGTACACTCCTGCCCAAATACTGCACTTTTCCCATGGTCATCACAACCAGCAGACCAGGAGATTCCCTCCAGTGCCTGGCTCAGTGGGTCCCACGCCCACGGAGCCCAGCAAGCTAAGATCCATTGTCTTGGAATTCTCACTGCAAGTGCAGCAGTCTGAGATCATTGTGAGATGCTGGAACTTGGCAGAGGGGAGGGGTGTCTGCCATTGCTGAGACTTGAGTAGGCAGTTTTATGCTCACACTGTAAACAAAACTGCTGGGAAGCTTGAACTGGGCAGAGCCCACTGCAGCTCAGCAAGGCTGACTGCCTCTCTAGATTCCACCTCTGTGGGCATATCTGAACAAAACTCAGCAGCCCCAGTCAGGGGCTCATAGATAAACCCCTCATCTCCCTTGGATGGAGCACCTGGAGGAAGAGACAGCTGTGGATGCAGCTTCTGCAGAATTAAACGTCCCTGCCTGACAGCTCTGAAGAGAGCAGTGGTTCTCCCAGCATGGCGTTTGACCTCTGATAATGGACACACTTCCTCCTCAAGTGCGTCCCTGACCCCCATGTAGCCTGACTGGGAGACACTTCCAGTAGAGACTGAAAGACACCTCACACAGGAGAGCTCTGGCTGGCATCTGGCAGGTGCCCATCTGGGATGAAGCTTATAGAGGAAGGATCAGGCAGCAATATTTACTGTTCTGCAGCCTCCACTGGTGATACACAGGCAAACAGGGTCTGGAGTGGATCTCTAGCAAACTCCAACAGATCTGCAGCTGAGGGGACTCACTGTTGGAAGGAAAACTAACAAACAGAAAGGATTTGCACCAACATCAACCAAAAGGACATCCACACCAAAACCCCATCCATAGGTCACCAACATCAAAGACCAAAGGTAGATAAAACCATACAGATGCGGAAAAAACAGAACAGAAAATCTGAAAATTCCAAAAAACAGAATGCCTCTTCTCTTCCAAAGGATCACAGTTCCTCGCCAGCAAGGAAACAAAACTGGATGGAGAATGAGTTTGACGAGTTGACAGAAGTAGGCTTCAGAAGGTCAGTAATAACCAATATCTCTGAGCTAAAGGAGCACTTTTTAACCCATTGCAAGGAAGCTAAAAACCTTGAAAAAAGGTAAGAAGAATGGCTAACTTGAATAAACAGTGTAGAGAAGAACATAAATGACCTGATAGAGCTGCAAAAAACAGCACGAGAACTTCAAGATACATGCACAAGCTTCAATAGCCAATTTGATCAAATGGAAGAAAGGATATCAGTGACTGAAGATCAAATTAATGAAATAAAGCAAAAAGACAAGATTAGAGAAAAAAGAGTGAAAAGAAATCAACAAAGCCTCCAAGAAAAATGGGACTATGTGAAAAGACCAAATCTATGTTTGATTGGTGTACCTGAAAGTTATGGGGAGAATGGAACCAAGGAGGAAAACACTCTTCAGGATATTATCCAGGAGAACTTACCCAACCTAGCAAGAAAGGCCAACATTCAAATTCGGAAAATACAGAGAACACCACAAAGACACTCCTTAAGAAGAGTAACCCCAAGATACATAGTCGTCAGATTCACCGAGGTTGAAATGAAGGAAAAAATTGTTAAGGGTAACCACCAAGAAAGGTTGGGTTATCCACAAAGGAAAGCCCATCAGACTAACAGTGGATCTCTTGGCAGAAACTCTACAAGCCAGAAGAGAGTGGGGGCCAATATTCAACTCTCTT
>NW_012105220.1:638379-698464 GCF_000951045.1 Mandrillus leucophaeus | reverse complement strand
AACCCAGAATTTCATATCCAGCCGAACCAAGCTTCATAAGTGGAGGAGAAATAAAATTCTATACAGATAAGCAAATTCTGAGAGATTTTATCACCACCAGGCCTACCTTACAAGAGCTCCTGAAGGAAGCACTAAACATGGAAAGGAAAACTGATACCAGCCACTGCAAAAACAAGCCAAATTATAAAGACCATTGATGCTATGAAGAAACTGCATCAACTAACAGACAAAATAACCAGCTAGCATTATAATGACAGGATCAAATTCACATATAACAATATTAACCTAAAATGTAAATGGGATAAATGCCCCAATTAAAAGACACAGACTGGCAAATTGGATAAAGAGTCAAGACCCATCAGTGTGCTGTATACAGGAGACCCACCTCATGTGCAGAGACACACATGGGCTCAAAACAGAGGGATGGAGGAAGATTTACCAAGCAATTTGAAAGAAAAAAAAAAAAAAAGCAGAGGTTACAATCCTAGTCTCTGATAAAACAGATTTTAAACCAACAAAGATCAAAAGAGACAAAGAAGGCCATTACATAATGGTAAAGGGATCAATTCAGCAAGAGGAGCTAACTACCTTAAATACGTATGCACCCAATACAGGAGCACTTGGATTCATAAAGCAAGTTCTTAGAGGCCTACAAAGAGACTTAGACTCTCACACAATAATAATGGGAGACTTTAACACCCTACTGCAAATATTAGATCAATGAGACATAAAATTAACAAGGATATTCAGGACTTGAACTCAGCTCTGGACCAACTGGACTCAATAGACATCTACAGAACTGTCCACCCCAAATCAACAGAATATACATTCTTCACAGCACCACATTGCACTTACTCTAAAATTGATCACGTAATTGGAAGTAAAACATTCCTCAGCAAATGTAAAAGAACAGCAATCACAACAAACTGTCTCTCAGACCACAGTCAATCAAATTAGAACTCAGGATTAAGAAACTCATTCAAAACCGTACAACTACATGGAAACTGTACAACCTGCTCCTGAATGGCGACTGGGTAAATAACAAAATTAATGTAGAAATAAATAAGTTCTTTGAAACCAGTGAGAAAAAAGACACAATGTACTAGAATCTCTGGGACACAGATAAAGCAATGTTTAGAGGGAAATTTACAGCACTAAAGACCCACAGGAGAATGCAGGAAAGATCTAAAATTGACACTCTAATATCACAATTAAAAGAACTAGAGAAGCAAGAGCAAATAAATTCAAAAGCTAGCAGAAGACAAGAAATAACTAAGATCAGAAGAGAACTGAAGAGATAGATACACAAGAAACCCTTCAAAAAATCAATGAATCCAGGAGCTAGTTTTTTGAAAAGATCAACAAAATAGACCACTAGCAAGACTAATAAAGAAGAAAAGAGAGAAGAATAAAACAGATACTATAAAAAATGACAAAGGGGATATAACCACCTATCTCACAGAAATACAAACTACCATCAGAGAATACTATGAACACCTCTATGCAAATAAACTAGAAAATCTAGAAGAAATTGATAAATTCCTGGACACATACACCCTCCCAAGACTAAACCAGGATGATGTCAAATAAACTAGAAAATCTAGAAGAAATTGATAAATTCCTGGACACATACAGCCTCCCATGACTAGACCAGGAAGAAGTCGAATCTCTCAATAGACCAATAATACGCTCTAAAATTTAGGCAATAATTAATAGCCTACCAACCAAAAACAGTCCAGGAAAACATGGATTCACAGCCAAATTCTACCAGAGGTACAAAGATGAGCTGGTATCAGACCTTCTGAAACTATTCCAATCAATAGAAAAAGAGGGAATCCTCCCTAACTCATTTTATGAAGTCAGCATCATCCTGATACCAAAGTCTGGCAGAGACACAACAACAAAAAAAGAGAATTTTAGGCCAATATCGCTGATGAACATTAATGTGAAAATCCTCAATAAAATACTCACAAACTGAATCCAGCAGCACATCAAAAAGCTTATCCACCATGACCAAGTTGGCTTCATCCCTGGGATGCAAGGCTGGTTCAACATACACAAATCAATAAATGTAATCCATCACATAAACAGAACCAATGACAAAAACGACATGATTATCTCAATATGCAGAAAAGGCCTTTGACAAAATTCAACAGTCCTTCCAGCTAAAAACTCTCAATAAACGAGGTATTGATGGAACATATCTCAAAGTAATTAGAGCTGTTTATGACAAACCCACAGCCAATATCATACTGAATGTGAAAGAACTGGAAGAATTTCCTTTGAAAACTGGCACAAGAAAAGGATGCCCTCTCTCACCACTCCTATTCAACATAGTATTGGAAGTTGTAGTCAGGGCAATCAAGCAAGAGAAAGAAATAAAGAGTATTCAATTAGGATAAAGAGAAAGTCAAATTGTCTCTGTTTGCAGATGACATGATTGTATATTTAGAAAATCCCATTGTCTCAGTCCCAAATCTCCTTAAGCTGATAAGCAACTTCAGCAAAGTGTCAGAATACAAAAATCAACGTGCAAAAATCACAAGCATCCCTATACAACAATAACAAACAGAGAGCCAAATCATGAGTGAACTCCCATTCACAATTGCTACATAGAGAATAAAATACCCAAGAATACAACTTACAAGAGATGTGAATGACCTCTTCAAGGAGAACTACAAACCACTGCTCAAGGAAATAAGAGAGGGCACAAACAAATGGAAAAACATTCCATGCTCGTGAATAGGAAGAATCAATATCATGAAAATGGCCATGCTGCCCAAAGTAATTTATAGATTTAATGCTATTCCCATCAAGGTACCATTGGCTTTCTTCACAGAATTGGTAAAAACAACTTATATCTCATATAGAACCAAAAAAGAGCCCATATAGCCAAGACAATCCTAACAAAAAGAACAAAGCTGGAGGCATCACACTACCTGACTTCAAACTATACTACCTGTCTCTTATACACATCTAGATGTGTATAAGAGACAGGAAAACAGGCTAGCCATATCTAGAAAGCTGAAACTGGACCCCTTCCTTAGATCTTATACAAAAATTAACTTGAGATGGATTAAAGACTTAAATTTAAGACCTAAAATCATAAAAACCCTAGACGAAAATCTAGGCAATACCATTCAGGACATAGGCATGGGCAAAGATTTCATGACTAAAACACCAAAAGCAATGGCAGCAAAAGGCAAAAAAGACAAATGGGATCTAATTAAACTAAAGAGCTTCTGCACAGGAAAACAAAATATCATCAAAGTGAACAGGCAACCTACAGAATGGGAGAAAATTTTTGCCATCTATCCGTCTGACAAAGGGCTCATCTCCAGAATCTACAAAGAAACAAATTTCCAAGAAAAAAACAAACAACCCCATCAATAAGTGGGCTAAGGATATGAACAGACACTTCTCAAAAAAAAAGACATTTATGCAGGCAACAGACATATGAAAAAATGTTCGTCATCACTGATCATTAGAGAAATGCAAATCAAAACCACAATGAGATACCATCTCACTCCAGTTAGAATGGTGATCATTGAAAAGTAAGGGGTTGGGAGAGTGACAGCATTAGGAGAAATACCTAATGTAAATAATGAGTTGAGGGGTGCGCAAACCAATATGGCACATGTATACCTATGTAACAAACCTGCATGTTGTGCACATGTACCCCAGAATTTAAAGTATAATAATAAAATAAAATAAAAATTTTTAAAAAGATGGTCAAGAAAGATTCAAGCACATGGAAAACAAAATATGACTAATATTTGAAAACATGTCTTAAATCTGTTGGCAAGTGGGCTTCATGATACTGAGCCACAGAATGAGACAAATTCACCCACAGGCAGCCGTAAATAATGTGAACATCTCTATGTGGGAGTAGCCCCCTGTAAAACACGGATGAAGGAGCAGAGTGGAACATGTGCTTCCTGTAAGTAATTAGGCATCTGATCACAAACACTATAAAACTAATAAAAAAGACAATCAGTCAATAGCATCAATACTTCGGTTGTATGTTAAGTACCTTATAGTAGTAAGTTTTATAATTGATATCAGAATACTCTGTTCTGTCTGTACTTAAGAAGTTGAAGCATTTAAATAGAGTTGGAAATTTAACTCTATTTTCTAACTTAACAATATTTAGGAAAAGTTGGTAGGCAAGCTTATATAATTTTTAATTGCTACATTATATTATAAAAGTTTTGTTTAGAGTTTTAGATGAATTTTATTACTTAAATTCATAAGTATAATACATTTAGCATTAAATTAAATGATAATAGTAGTAAATGATTTTCACGTACAGAAGTCCTTGGAACATTTGAAGATGCTGGCAACAATTGTATTTGTCAAACCATGCCAAATAGTATTGAGCAACATTTACAAGAATGAGCATTGTGTATTCTGTATATTTTTAATGGCATGGAATTAGAATTTCACTTTAGGATTTTGCTGTTTGTTAATTTGGTTTGTAAATTATTATATTTAAGATAATGTAAAACAAGCTTACTTTCAAGGTAATTTTACTTAGAGTTTATTTTAGATCTTTCTGCAGAATCTTAATAATGCTCTTTTATCTCTTTAAATGATTTTTCTCCTTTACTGTGTGGATAGGGTGAATTTTCTTAGAAGATTTTCTGATATTGAACTATCTTTGCATTACTCAAATCACCCCACTTTTTTATACTGTATTTTAGTATTGATATTCTGATGAATTTTTCTTGATCATACTGTATTACATAGAGAATTTTTTCTTCTATATTAATAGGTTCAGTCTGTGTATAGAGTTTCTGTGCTATAGTTATAATATTTTGAATTAAGATTCTTCTCCTTTCATAAAATCAATTTGGGGAAGTTTCTGATTTAGTTAACATCAGAAGTATTTAATTTTTAAAGGATTGATAGACCTTAGCTGTGAAACAATCTTGGTGTCTGTCTTGTGTTTATTTTATTTTTAAATTTTAGATAATTACCTTTTCAATTTCTTCTATGATAATTGCTCTTTCACATTTTCTACTTCTTGGAACAATTTAAGTGTATTTCTTGTAGGTTTTCAAATTCCATGCTATTAAGGATTCATATAATTCATATCATCTCTTTTACAGCTATAATTATATCCTTTCTTTTCCAGTTTTTAGACATTTTTATATACGTGCTTCATAGCTTTTGCTAATTAAAATCACAAGTGTTTTTTTCTCAATGTTTTTATTTTCAGCCATTGTTCTTAAGTTATAAAGACCTTTAATACTACATTATCTGATTAAGCTTTTCTGTGTCTTGTAAGTCTTCTCATAGTATGTTTTCATTTCATTGCTGTGTAAATGATTTAGAATTTTTGTTTTGGTATACTCGGATAAAAGGCTATATAAGAGGCTTAATTTTTCAATGAGTAAATTCTTTAGTAATATTTTTACTTTGTTTAATTTTACTAGACTATTATCAAAAACATCCTCTGTCATGTCTCTTCTCTTTTATAATGTCTTAAGGCTTTCTTCGTGCTAAATACATTATAGATTTTTGTATACTGTCTAAGGACATGTAACACAATATATTTTCCATTTTAAAGGATTTTAAGATGACTATAAAATAGCCTTAGTGATTGTATTATTTAATTCTGTTTTTACTTTTTGTTAATAAATTTCTACTATTTAGTATGAAAGACTTCAATTAAAATGTCCTACTAAAAAATTATATTAATCAAATTTTTGTGTTGCTAATGATTTTCACTTTATATCTTTAGATGTACTGTTTTTGGTCCTAAAAGATTTATGACTATCATACCTTTCTTATAAATTATAGCTCTAGGGATCACATAATCTCTCTTTATCCAGTTTAGTCTTTTTTATTCTTAGATTTCACCCTGTGTAATATTCATAGTAAATCCATGGTTTTGTTTTTCGTTTTTTGTTTGTTTGTTTGTTTTTGTTTTGCATCTCTTAGTATCTCTTAGGCCATTCCATTATTTTTCAACCTGTCTGTGTAGTTCTTGTAAACCACACATAACTGGAGTTTGACGAGCAACACAATATTATAGTATCCATCTTATATTAGTTGAAATTAGCAGCCTCACATTTAGTACACCCAGTGATGTGCTTTATTTTATTCCTTCTCTCTTACTTGATACTTATTGTTTAACATTTTGTTTTTCTTTCTTTTTTGTCTAGATTTTTAATATTATAACTATTCCTCTTTCACTTTTACAATATGTAAGCACTACACATTTTCTTTTCTCTAGCATTTAACTTATTTTCAAATTCTCATATTCATATACATGATTTTCTATTATTAATAATAATAATATACTATTTATTTCTTCTCACAAAGGTGCTAAATTTTCTCCCATTTTCCACCCTCATGCCAATGGGATGAGACCTTTAAAGCATTTTTTTTTTTTTGAGACAGAGGTCTCACTCTGTCACCCAGGCTGGAGTGCAGTGGCACGATCTTGGCTTACCGCAAGCTCCACCTCCCGGGTTCACGCCATTCTCCTGCCTCAGCCTCCCCAGTAGCTGGGACTACAGGCGCCCGTCACCACGCCTGGCTAATTGTTTTTTGTATTTTTAGTAGAGACGGGGTTTCACCATATTAGCCAGGATGGTCTCGATCTCCTGACCTCGTGATCCACCTGCCTCAGCTTTCCAAAGTGTAAAGCATTTTTTAAATCCACTTTTATCTCATATCCTAGGTTATGCTAAGGTAGTTTTGTACTTTTAGTTCAACTTTATTCCCTTGTACTATGTCTTTATATTTTAAGAATCATTTTTTTGACTCAACTATATCCCATTACTTATTATTATCCATTTACAGAGAGGGATAAAGAAGGAGAGAGAGGGAAAGAAAGAGAGAATGATCCTATATGTCTTTGTTTTTTGTATTTCATCTTTTCCAATTTTGAGGAGTCTGATTTGAGTCATGTGTTATTTATTTAGAATTTTTTGAGTGTGTTCATCATATTGTATGTGTGTGGGTGATATATTCTCTATTCACAAATACTTTTCTTTCACTCTAACAGGTGAATATCTTGGCTGGGTCTAGGACTCTTAAGTTATAATCCACTGATCCCTTTTCTTAGTATAATTTTACCTTTTTGCTAACATTCAGTGTAGAATAAAAGAGTCCAAGCCAGTTGAATGCTTTTTTTCCTCTTAAATTAACCCATGCTTAATTTCTCTTAAATTAACTCATGTGTTCTGTCTTCTTCTAGAATAAAATTGTTCCCTAAAACCCACAAACTAATGTATTTGGGGTTTGGAGGGCAGATGAGGAAGTGTAGCTTATTATTTAAATAGACCAGGCATGTTGATTGTTTGCAAGTGAGAAGATAGGATGTCATCCATAATAATAGGAGGAATAGCCCTTGTCAAACAATTTTGCAGTTTTCTCTGAACATTCTAGTAGCAGGAAGTACAGAGACTGAAGTCGTCAAATTGTCCCATATCTATGGATGTCCAGAATAAGTTCAGGGGTCGAGATTGGACAAAAACAGCATAAAGACCGTTGGAAAAGTATAATTCACAAAACTTTTAATTCTGCAGCTGCTATTCCTGCTATTCAATGTAATGAAAGGAAATATCCCACTCTATAGCAGAAACAAAGAAAAGCCTGGCCAGAGCAAGAGAGCAAAGGCCTGTTTGGAAGAGTTGGTAGAAGCACTTGATAAGTGTCCTCAGAATTAACATAAAGGTCAAGGAGAATGAGGATAGAGAGAAAAACCTGAGAAACAATTTGAAAAATAATCAATACGTCAGACACGCAGAGGAATTTTGAACTCATGAATACCAAGCTGGCAAGCAGGTTTTTGCTGAGAGAATCCTGGAGAGAAAACAGAAGTCCAATACCCTGATGGAGTAAGGATGGATTTTCTCTTCCATCTGACAAGTAAATATGTTTCATGTATTGTGATATGTGACTGTCTCTGGAGCTTTGATCAGTTATGAATGTCATTTCATCATATGCATTACCTATGGAAAAAAATCCCATATAAATGATTGGGATTACTGCACGGTGCACTTCACAGCTGCATCCAGTTTATAAATAATTGAAAAAGATTCACCTCCCAGGTGGACTCAATATAGGACACATAAAATAAAATTAAAAGTTAGATCAATGCAGTTCCATCTAGGCTCATTATAATGTGAAGGCCATTTCGTAATGAAGAATACTCAAGAATGACATCTGAAACAATAGTTTCTCAGGTTGATGAGCTCAGTAATGAATCGCTCTGTTATTTCCTTCCAAGACTGATTAAAATAGCACGAGTTCCTGAATATACTTAAGTACTTTTAAATGAAGCAAACAGCTGTCTGGTGAAAAACAAGGCAGGGCACACTTATACAGGGGTTAATGTCTTTATGATGAAACCAAATCCCCTCAACAAACTCATGAACAAAGGTATTTCTTTCATATGGAAGAATTATAATTTTGGAAGGTAGGATTCTCTTGAAGTAGGGGGATTGTTGCAACTTTATTAAAACTGGATCAATCTTAGGAATCTATTTACTAATTTTATTTGCATTCTCATGAATAAAGTCTACTAGGGACTATGTCCCACCAATAACTCAAGAATTACTTACTAAGAACCTACAGTGTGAAAGTTTTAGTCCAGGTTGGTGAATAAAATTGAATCAGATCTAACTCCCACTAGGAAGAGCACTCAGACAGTTAGATGATACTTAATATTCATTACTCAGAAAAATATGCTATATTGTGATGTATTTCATTGTACCTATGTAATATGTATCTAAAGAAATGTGTAAAATATTGTAAAAGTTTATTTTTGTTGTCTTTTGCTTTTTAAGTTGGAGTAAGAGTAAAATATAGTATTTCAGAATGGGATATTTAACCAGGTTTTTTTTTAAGTAAGATCTACTTATGCAAGAACAGTTAGTACAGGGAGAAAATCTAGGGATCAAAGGAATGAAGAAATGAATAAATAGTGGAATTACAAAACTTGAAAAGAACACAAGGGAACATCTGTTTCTAGTGATGTGTGAAATATCTTCACCCAAAATAATCTCTCTTCTCTGAACTTTTGTACTATTTTATTAACATTTATAATACATTGCCTTATTTTGTATATATTTGCTTGTATCCGTGAGCCCTCGATGGGAATCATGTGTGTTTTTATATTCCCACAGAAGTGCTTAGTATATAGTTGGACAGCAAAAACGTTTGTCCAGGTCAGAATAAGTTTGTGGAAGAGAATGGTCTTAGAAATGATGGGTATGAGACATCTTCTCTCATTACTTTTTGTTCTTTTTTCATATTATAATAACAAGATTTGATTTCTGTATCTCTTCATTCTCCTTAGTTTCTTTTATGCATTTTATTACAGTACTTAAAAATGCACATCTCATTACTTTCTTCAATTTTCATGTGACATGACATCATTTCCTTCATGCCCCTCATTAGATTATTTAACGTGCTCATCTCATTACACCTTCCCATCTTGCATCTCATTACAAAACCCTTAAACATGCACATCTCATTACACAGTCCTTACATATCTCATTACACAATTCCGTTTTTGTATCTCATTGTCATTTCATTTCTGTATCTTATTACATTAAAACCTAGTTCCCATTATATCTTACATATTTTGAAAATTTATATACTCTCCCGTCCTTCCTTTATGCGTCTAATTATCCTGCTTCTCCTTTATGTGACCAGCTCATTACACTTTTTCTTTCACCCATCTCATTTCAGCCCTGAAGGATGCCCATCTTACAGGACACTTCCTGAGTCACGGCTCATTAAACCAACTCACGAAGTCACCTCATTACAGCGTTTTAACATATACATCTTATTACATAGAACTCTTCATGAATCTCATTACAGTTCTGGAACATACACATATTACTATCCTGTTCTATCTTATGCATCTTGTCACAGCATCACAACTACACATCTCATTAAAATATATATTATTTTAACATATCCCTTTATTATATGTTCCTCATACTGTTTTTCACTAATATTTCAGTATTTCATCACATTTTCACATTTCTGTCTTTAAAAAGAATGACTGTACATATTTTTAAAGGGAGTGTTCTTAAATTGTGTTTCATACATCTTTAAATTATTTTGTTATTATACTGATGCTTCTCAAATTGATGCCTGGGACATTATTAGATATGCAGGAAAAACAAGTTCAAATATGTCTGGGTCAGTAAAAAAGTTTATAAGTTTACATGGCTACTAAAAATTAATCAAATAAAAAACTTGCATTCTTAGGAATTCTCAAAGCCGTTTTTATTCTATTGAGAATTATAAATATTCATGAAGGAGGCCCAGCCTGTAGTATTTCTCAAATGGATCTGCCACACATTTTATTTACAGCCTACACGTTAACTACACCCAGAACTTGTGTCCCATGGGGCACAGGTTAAGAAAGGCTTGATTGTAATATTTTATATATATAGAGAGAGACACATATATTCACATCTGCATACAGTTCTATATTTACCACCACGTATATTTTACTTGCAGCTCTGCATCGCTTCCTAGAATTAATTATACTTGCATGAGTGATTAATTGACCCCATACAGTAGTTCCCAAACTTTGGTGGGTAGCGGAGTCACCTGAAGAACTTGGTAAAAATACAAAGACCTTGGCCTCGCCCTATTTCAGCAAGCCTGGGCTTTTGTATGCTGAATCAGCTCTCCAAGCGATCCTGATACACATCAAAGTTTGGGAACACTGCCTTACTGAGTACTTACTATATCATACTCTACATAAGAATACATGAAGACAAACAGATATATAAGAAGACATTGACCCTGACTATGAAATCATAACAATTCAATTATAGTGGCTACTTTCTCCTTAGCCACTAGACAAAGATATGCAGGTACTTTCTCCCAGGGAGTTGAGCTGCTTATCTAAGTGCTAGCAATATATGGAAGCTGTTTGCATGCTGGTTGGAAGACAAGCTTGGTATTGAACAGACCTGGATTTGAATCCCTTTTCCACCAATATCTAACAGTCTTGAAGGAGGACATGATACCTCTCTGAGCATCAATTTCTTCCACTGCAAAATGGTGTGATAATACTTCCTCATATTATTATTATTTTTAGGAATCAATAATCATGGAAAATAGAAAAATTTTATCACAATCTCTTGCACAGAGTGACTCCTCAAGAAGTAGCCATCATCAATAAGTTTATTTTGACCCTTATATGTCACTCTAAGACCAATGATTGTGAAGGTACTACTGTGTATCAACTGATTCCCAGTGCACAGAAATACAGGATTAAATAAAGACACATAAATTGAGTGCCATGGTGCATTCCTGTAATCTCAGCTACTCTGGAGGCTAAGGTAGAAGGAAGGCTTGAGCTCAGTCATTCAACACCAGTTTAGGCAACAACATAGTGAGACCTATCTAAAAACAAATAAATAAATAAATGAGACATATAATCTCCCTACATTATCATAAAGAGAGATTGTACCTAAGCACCACAAGTTTGTCCATGTTCTAGGAACCTTGTCAAATCTTAGCATATATGGTAGATTATGATCCTGTCATACGATAGAAACCCAGAAGTTATACAATCATACATGCATTAATGTGGTAGTGACCTAGAGGATAGAAAACCTTAGCGCATGTCTTCAAGTCAATGATCTTATACAACTAATGGTCTTGATTTCTTACCACCTGTGCAAATGATACTGCAAATCCTTGTGTTGACTGTCTTAGCAAACAATTGTAGTCATCACATGAGATCATTCATATGCAAATATATTATACAAAAGAATTAATAATACCTTAAAAGGGAATTCATTATTATTTGCAAGCACTTATCAGAAAAGTTAGCTCCTGTGAGAATCTCAGTTAATTATAAGTGTATTTACAATGTGGTCTCTAGATAGCAAACCTGCTCTTTTAACTATTCAAACTGATTCTTTGAGGGACTCAGACATAGATCTAGGGATTCTGATTCACACGATCTTAGATGATGCCAAGGCAACAGTAATTTATAAAAGCAACCTTTCTCCACCCCCAACATGATGTGGTATAGTTGATAAGTAATCCTAGCACAGTGTTTTTCAAACTTGCCTCCACTTTGGAATCAGCTGGGGAGCTTTAAAAACTACTGATGCCTGGGTCCCACCAACAGAGATTCTAAATGAATTGATTTGTGATGAGGTCTTGGAATCAGAATTTTACAAGTCCCTCAGCTAACTCTAATGTGCAGTAAAGCTGAAGAACAACTGCCCTTTTAATTCAAAGATCCTATAGCTCTAGTATTTGTTCTTTATTTGAAATAGGGAGGCAGCTGAAAATCCATTTTCATATGATCGGTCTTCCTAAGAATTCCCAGTGGTCTTTGAAACTGGTCTTTCTTCCTAATTACTCTAGAGCTCTTGTCAAAATACTGACACTAGCCCCTGTTCTTTCTCAGAAGTATCTGCTATTAGATGATTTCTTGATTTGGGATGAGGAAGAACTTCCTTTCACTGGCCTCTCAGTTTCCTATCTACCACCTAACATACTGCTGGCGAAGAGAGCTTATGGAATACCTGGTAATTGACTAATTTCTGGTCATGAATATTACCAAGATGAGATTTTAAATTAAATAAACTAATTAGCATATCTGTTAGAAGAAAATTAAAACTGTGGCTTACTTTCCTTATAGACCAATTCCAAACTTAAACTGAGAAAATTGTTACTACTAGGAGGTCTACATACTTTTGGAAAGTATCTTCATACTCTGAGTACCAAGGATCATTTTGGAATAATTATAAAGTTAAAGATGCATTTTCTCTTAAAGATTATATTGTTTCCAAATAGAAAGGATATTGGCAGAAACTAGTGTCTACCTGGCTGTAGAGAACTACTTCAAGTTTGCTTGTCTCTATATATTTTCTTTATGACAGAAACTGCATTAATAAACTGGCCTTACATAATATATTGTTTCTCACAAGTTTTCAAGTATGGCTCCCCAATACTACGATCTTACCAAAATTGCAGAAAATAATGTGTAAATAAATATCCTGAATAAAATATGAGTAAGTGAAATTATGAAATATTCAATAGCACAATCCCAATTGAAAGCAAAAACAAAAATAAAATGAAAGTTAATAAGAAACAAAGGGAAGGCAAAAACAAAAAGATGTGATAAAGACTTAAAAAATTAAAAATCTGTATCAAATCCATGGCAAAAATAAGACAAACCAAATGCCTTGATAGAATTTGATAGAATGAAGTATAATTACTGATATTTTAAAGAATTAAAGAAAACAGGAAAAAAGACTACAACACTCCTCTTGAGAAAACGCTAGCAACATTTCCATTATTTCCATTAAAATCAAAAGTAGGGGGAACAAGATAGTGGACTAAACACCTACATTGTTTGCCCTTCTGCTAGAAACACCAATTTTTTTTTTTATTATTATACTTTAAGTTCTAAGGTACATGTGCATAACGTGCAGGTTTGTTGCATATGTATACTTGTGCCATGTTGGTGTGCTGCACCCATCAACTCGTCAGCACCCATCAACTCGTCCTTTACATCAGGTATAACTCCCAATGCAATCCCTCCCCCCTCTCCCCTCCCCATAATAGGCCCCGGTGTGTGATGGTCCCCTTCCCAAGTCCAAGTGATCTCATTGTTCAGTTCCCACCTATGAGTGAGAACATGTGGTGTTTGGTTTTCTGTTCTAGTGATAGTTTGCTGAGAATGATGGTTTCCAGCTGCATCCATGTCCCTACAAAGGACACGAACTCATTCTTTTTATGGCTGCATAGTATTCCATGGTGTATATGTGCCAAATTGTCTTAATCCAGTCTGTCACTGATGGACATTTGGGTTGATTCCAAGTCTTTGCTGTTGTGAATAGTGCAGCAATGAACATACAGGTGCATGTGTCTTTATAGCAGCATGATTTATAATCCTTTGGGTATATACCCAGTAATGGGATGGCTGGGTCACATGGTACTTCTAGTTCTAGATCCTTGAGGAATCACCATACTGTTTTCCACAATGTTGAACTAGTTTACAATCCCAGCAACAGTGTAAAAGTGTTCCTATTTCTCCACATCCTCTCCAGCACCTGTTGTTTCCTGACTTTTTAATGCTAACTGAGAAACACCAAATTTTAGCAACTGTCACAAGAGCCAAAAATCAGGTAAGCAATAATAAATAGTAGTACCTGGTTTTACCTTTTTCTAACAAAAGAGGCATTTAAGAGGGGAGGAGAGATGGTTTCAAATCACTAATGCCATCCCTCCCCCATCCCCTTGAAGCAGCTGTGTGGCACGGACAGAGAATCTGCTTTGGGAGAGCACAGTGACTGGGGAACTTTTTACATTGCACTTAGTGCTACCCTGTCAGAGCAGAGAATAAAGCCATACTGGGTACAGTCAGTGCCCACAGTGGAGCAAGCATTTGGACCAGTCCTAGCCAGAGGAGAGTCATCTGTCCCAGCAGTTAGAACTCGACTTTCTTGCAAGCTTCATGACTACAAGCTGAGGTGCTCTGGGGTTCTAAGTAAACATGAAAGGCAGTCTAGGACACAAGGACTGAAATTTCCAGGCAACTCCTAATACAAGGCTGGGCTTAGAGCCAGTGTCTAGGGAGGCATGTAACCTAGGGAGACACCTGCCAGGATAGCTAATGAAGCACTGATGCCATCCCTCCCCCATGCCCAGGGAGTGCAGCTCACAGAAATGAAAGTGACTCCTTCCTTCAGCTTAAGGAGAGTGAAGAGTACAAGGATTTTGTCTCACATCTTGGATAACAGTTTAGCCACAGTACAATAGGTCACCAGGAAGAGTCATCAGGTCCCCATTCAAGGTCCTAGCTCCTAGCAACATTTCTAGACATAACCTTGGCCAAAAGGGAACTTGCTATCTTGAAGAGAAAAACCCCAGTTCTGGAAGAATTCATCAACTGGTGACGAAAGAGCTCTTGGGCCTTGAATAACCAGAAGAAATACCCAGGGAATATGCTCTGGGCCTTGGGCTCTGAAACTTGCTGCCTTCAGGTGTGACCTAGCACATTCCCAGCTGTGGTGGCAATGGTGAAAGACTCCTGTTGAGAAAAGCAGAGGGAAAAGTAAAGGAGACTTTTTATTGTACCCTACGTACCAGCTCAGCCACAGTGGGGCAGAGCAACAAGTAGGCTCTTGAGGTCCTCAAGCCTAGGACTAGGTTATTGGATAGCATTTCTGGACCTGCCCTGGGACAGAGGGGAGCCCACTGCCCTGAAGGTAAGTACCAGGCCTGGCATATTTAACCCACAACCTGAGGGAAGAGTCCTTGGGCTTTAAGTGAACATTGGTATGGTGTGGCAGAACCCTCATGATCTGGTGGTGATGGTGGTAGCCACAGGTAGAGGTTTCTCTGCCTGTGGAAAGGGGAAGGAAGAGTGGGAAAGACTTTGTATTGTGGTTTGAGTGTTACCTTAGATGTAATAGAATAGAACATCAGGTAAATGGCCAAGGTTTTTGACTCCAATGCCTGGCTCCTGGACAGCATCTGTGGACATACATTGAGCTTTGGAGAGCTCACCACCATTTAGGAAAGGACTGGCTTCAGGTGTGACTCAGTGCAGTCCCACTAGTGGTGACCACAAGGGTGCTTGCATCACCACACCCCCAAGTTCCAGGTGGCTCAGTACAAAGAAAGAGAGACTAGGTTTGTTTGCAAAAATAGGAAAATCCAAGTGTCTCTGCCTGGTAATCCAGAGAATTCTACAAGATCCTATCCAAGACCACCAAGGCAGTACCTCTATGAGACTTCAAAAGCCACAGCCTTATTGGGCTTGTGGCCCAAGTCTCTTCAAATACCTGGAAAGCTTTCCAAAGAAGGACAGGCACAAACAAGCCCAGAAGGTGGAGATAAAATAGACTTAATTCTTCAATGCCCATATACCAAGAACATCTACAAGCATCAACACCATCCAGGAAAACAAGACCTTACCAAATGAACCAAATAAAGCACCAGGCACAAACCCTGCAGAAACAGAGTTCAAAATACTTTGAAGAAAATTTTTTGAGGAAACTCAAAAATATTCAGGATAATACAGATAAGGAATTCAGAACTCTAACACATAAATTTAACTAAGAGGCTAAAATAATTAAAAAGAAGCAGAAATTCTAGAGTTGAAAAATGCAATTGACATGCTGAAAAATGCATCAGAGTCTCACACAGCAAAATAGATTAAGCAGAAGAAAGAATTAGTGAGCTTGAAGATAGGCTATTTGGAAATATGCACTCAAAGGAGGAAAAGAAAAAAGAATAAAAAACAATAAAGTACACCTACAAGATCTAGAAAATACCCTCAAAATGACAAATTTAAGAGTTATTGGGCCTTTAAAGAGAGGTAGAGAAAGGATAGGGGTAGAAAGTTTATTCAACAGGATAATATCAAAGAATTTCCCAAACCTCGAGAAAGGTATCAACATTCAAGTAAGAAAAGGTTATAGAACCAAGCAGATTTAATCCAAAGAAGATTACCTCAAGATATGTAATAATCAAACTCCCAAAAGTTAAGGATAAAGAAAGGATCCTAAAAGCAGCAAGAGAAAAGAAACAATTACAATACAATGGAGCTCCAATATATCTGGCAGCAGACTTTTCAGCAGAAATCCTGCAGGCCAGGAGAGAGTTGCATGACATATTTAAAGTGCTGAAGGAAAAACACTTTTACCCTAAAATAATATATCAAGTGAAAATATCCTTTAAGCATGAAGGAGAAATAAAGACCTTCCCAGACAACAAAAGCTGAGGGGTTTTATCAATACAAGATCTGTCCTACAAAAAGACGCTAAAGGAGGTTATTCAGTCTGAAAGAAAAGGAGGTTAGTAATTAAGAAGAAATCATCTGAAGTTAAAAAACTTCAGATGTGGTAAGCACACAGAAAAACACGAAATAGCATAACACGTAATTGTGGTGTGTACTCTTGACTTAAATAGAAAGACTAAATGATGAACCAATTGAGAATAATAACTACAGTAACTTTTCTATACGTAGACAGTACACTCAGCCAGAGAAACAACAAAATAATTTAAAAGCAGGGGACAAAGTTATGGTGTAGAGTTTTGATTAGTTTTCTTTTTGTGTGTTTGTTTACTCAGTGTTAAATTGTTATCACTTTAAAATAATAAGTTATAAGACAGTACTTGCAAGCCTCATGGTAACCTCAAATTGAAAAACATACAACAGATACACACAAAAAATGAAAAGCAAGGGAAATTAATGCATACCACCAAAGAAAATCACCTTCACTAAAAAGAAGACAGGAAGAAAGGAAAATAGAGAAGAGAGCAAAACAACAAGAAAGCAAATAATAAAAAAGAGGAAGGATCTCTATTTATCATAATATCATTGACTGTAAACGGACTAAACTCTCTAATCAAAAGACATAGAGTGGCTGAATAGATAAAACAAACAAACAAACAAAAGACCCAATGATCTGTTGCTTACAAGAAACAGACTTCACCTATAAAGGTACACACAGACTGAAAATAAAGGGGTAGAAAAAGAATTCATGCCAATGGAAACAAGAAAAGAGTAGGAGTAACTATATTTGTATCAGACAAAATAGATTGCAAGACAAAAACTGTAAGAAGAGACAAAGAAGGTTTTTATATAATGATAAAGGAGTCAATTCAGCAAGAAGATGTATACTGGTTGTAAATATTTATACACTGAACACCGGAACACCTAGATTTATAAAGCAAATATTTTTAGAGCTAGAGAGAGAGAGAGACTCCAATACAATAATATCTGGAGACTTGAACATCCCATTTTAAGCAATGGATGGACCTCCCAGACAGAAAATCAACAAAGAAACATCAAACTTAATCTAAACTATGAAACAAATACACCTAATAGATATTTACAGAACATTTCATTCAACAAGTGAATAATATACATTATTTTCCTCAGCACGTATCATTTTTGAAGATAGACCATATGTTAGGCAACAAAACAAATCTTAAACATTCAAAAAATTGAAATACTATCAAGTATCTTTTCTGATCACATGAAATAAAACTAGGAATCAATAAGAAGAGGAATTTTGGAAACTATATAAATTCATGAAAATTAGACAATATGCTCCTGAATAACAAGTAGGTCAATGAAGAAATTAAGAAGAAAATTAAAACATTTCTTGAAACAAATTATAATGGAAACATAACATACCAAAATCTATGGAATATATCAAAAGCAGCACTAACAGGTAAAATTATAGCTATGAGCACCTACATCAAAAAAGAAAAACTTCTAACAAATAACCTAATGAAGCATCTTACAGAACTAGAAAAGAATGAACAGACTGAACCCAAAATTAATAGAAGAAAAATAATAGAGACCAGAGCAAAACTGACATCTCAATTAGTGGCTACCTATAAGCAACTATATGCCAAATAAATTGGAAAACCTAGAAGAAATGCACAAATTCCTTGACATATACAACCTTCCAAAATTAAACCATGAAGAAATCTAAAACCTGAACAGACCAACAACAAGTAGCAAGATTGAAGTCATCAGAAAATGTCTCCCAGTAAAGAAAGGCCCAGGACCCAATGGCTTCACTGCTGAATTCCACCAAATATTTAAGGAAAAATTAATACTAATTCTGCTCAAACTATTCTGAAACATAGTGGAGAAGAGGAAAGTTCTAAATTCATTCTATGAGGCCAGTCTTAATATGATACCAAAACCAGACAAAGACACATCAAAAAAGAAAACAACATGCCAACATCTCAACTAGCTACTAGCAAACCAAATTCTACAATACATTAAAAAGATCATTCATCCTAACTAGGTGGGATTTATCCCAGGAATGCAAGTATGCTTCAACATGTGCAAATTGTCAATGTGATATATCAACAGAATGAAGGACAAAACCATATAATCATTTCAATTGATGCTGAAGAAAGAATTTGACAAAATTGAACATCCATTCATGATAAAAGCCCTCAAAAAGCTAGTTATAGAAGGAATATACCTCAACACAATTAAAGTTATACATGACAGACTCATGTCTAGTATCATAGTGAATCACAAAAACTGAAATCCTTTCCTCTAAGATCTGGAACCCAAGGATGCTCACTGTTACCACTATTATTCAAGATAGTACTGGCAGTCCTAGCTAGAGCAATCAGACAGGAGAAAGAAATAAGGGGCATCCAAATTGGAAAAGAGGAAGCCAAATTATCCTTGTTTATAAATGATACAATCTTATATGTGCTGAAACCTAAAGATTCCACCAAAAAAATTACTAGAACTGATAAACAAATTTAGTAAAGTTACAGGATACAAAAACAACACACAAAAATCAGTAGTATTTCTATATGTCAACAGTGAACAATCTGAAAAAGAAATTTAAAAAGTAATCCCATTTACAACAGCCTCAAATAAAATTTAATACCTAGGAATTAACCAAAGAAATGAAAGATATCTACAATGAAAACTGTAAAACACTGATGAAAGAAATTAAGGAGAACACCAAAAAATGGAGAGAGATTCTATGTTCATGGATTGGAAGAATTAATATTATTAAAATATCCATACTATCCAAAATAACCTACAGATTTAAAATGCAATCTCTATCAAAATACTAATGACGTTCTTCACAGAAACAGAAAAAACAATTCTAAAATTCATATGAAATCACAAAAGACCCAGAATAGCCAAACCTATCCTGAGCAAACAGAACAAATCTGGGGGAATCACATTACCTAATTTTAAATTATACTACAGAGCTATAGTAACCAAAATGGCATGGTACTGTCATAAAAACAGACATGTAGATCAAAGGAACAGAACAGAACACCCAGAAATAAATCTATACACCTAAAGTGAATTCATTTTCAACAAACATGTGAAGAACATACTTTGGGCAAATGGCAGTCTGTTTAATGAACGGTTCAGATAAAACGATATCCATGTGCAGAAGAATGAAACCAGACCTCTATCTCTCACCTTATCCAAAAATAAAATCAAAATTGATTAAAGACTTTAAGACATCAAACTATGAAACTACCACATGAAAACATTGAGGAAACTTTCCAGGTTACTGGTCTGGGCAAAAATTTCTTGAGCAATACCTCACAAGCACAAGCAACCAAAGCAAAAATGGACAAATGGGATCACATCAAGTTAAAAAGCTTCTGTCCTGCAAAAGAAACAGTCAACAAAGTGAACACACAATCCACAGAATGTGAGAAAATATTTGTGATCTACCCATCTGACAAAGCATCAACAACCAGAATATATGAGGAGATCAAACAACTCTATAGAAAAATATCTAATAATTCAATTTAAATGGGCAAATGATTTGAATAGATATTTCTCAGAAGACATACAAATGGCAAACAGGTATATGAAAAGATGCTTAACATTACTGATCATCAGAGGAACGCAAATCAAAACTACAATGAGATATCATCTCATGCCAGTTAAAAATGGCTTTTATCTAAAAGTCAGACAATAACAAATGCTGGAGAGGATGTGGATCCAGCAATTCTACTGCTTGATATATACCTCAAAGAAAGAAAATGAGTATATTGAAGAGATAGCTGCACTCCTATGTTTGTTGAAGCACTGTTCACAATAGCCAAGATTTAAAAGCAACCTGTGTCCATCAACAGATGAATGGATAAAAAAATGTGGTACCTATACATAATGGAGTACTATTTAGCCATAAAAAAGGATAAGAGCCTGTCATTTGCAACAACAAGAGTGGAACTGGAGGTCGTTATGTTAAGTAAAATAAGCCAGGCACAGAAAGACAAATATCCCATGTCCTTATTTATTTGTGGGATGTAAAAATCAAAACAGTTGAATTCATGGAAATAGAGAATACAAGGATTGTTACAGAGGCTTGGAAGCATAGTGGGGTGTGGCAGGAGGATGTGGGGATTGTTAACAGTTTCAAAAAGATAGTTAGAAAGAAGGTATAAGACCTAATATTTGATAGCACAATGGGGCAACTATAGTCCATAATAATTTTTAAATTACTAAAATTATAATTGGATTGTTTATAACACAGGGATAAAATGGGGATGGATTCCCAATTCTCCATGATGTGATTATTATGTATTGGATAACTGTACCAAAAAATCTCATGTACCTCATAAATATAAACACCTACTATGTACCCACAAAAAAAATTAATTTTAAAAATCAAGACCAAGTAAATACATATAATAGTTCATATTTATGTCAATGATTTTGGAAGTTCTGTCCAATATAATGAGATGAAATAAAAACAATAAGTATACATATCAGAAAGTAGATTTTAAGGCCGGACACAGTGGTGCACACCTATAACGCCAGCACTTTGGGAGGCCTAGGTGGGCGGATCACTAGAGGCCAGGAGTTCAAGACCGGTCTGGGCAACATGGTGAAACCCCCCAGCTCTATAGAAAATACAAAAGATTATCTGGGTGTGGTGGCACAAGCCTATAATCCCAGCTACTTGGGAGGCTGAGGCTGGACAATTTCTTGAACTGAGGAGGCGGAGGTTGCAGTGAGCCAAGATTGTACCACCGCACTCTAGCCTAGGCAACAGAGCAAGACTCTGTCTCAAAAAAAAAAAAAAAAAAAAGTAGATTTTAAAAATAATATTTCACAAATGATATACCTGTTTGTGTTTAAAAACCTGAGATAAAATTTTGTGTCTCGTGATTTGATTGCTACAATATATAAATTTACAAAAATAATATGCTTGCTGGCTATCAGTGCTATCCAAATGAATACAAGAAAAAATCAGTTTTCTATAGTAGTTTATAAAGTACTGAAAGTAATTTCAATAAGAAATGTGAAGTACTATTTTATCTGATGGTTTTATAGCTAAGAGATTGGGTTTCTATTTTACCTATTTCTTTCCCTTGAACCATATGAATTTGTTATGTTTCTCATGAGCTTGCCAAAAACAAAAGAAATAATCCAAGAACCTGGCATTAAACGAGGTGAGTTAGAATAATTTGATCCAAACACAAAGGTTCAGCTTAAAAGCAAAAATGAGTCCCAGCTTATGGTGACTTCATAGACTGACAGTGTCTCACTTTGAACCATCCCTAGCTGCTCTCCTCCAGCCACTACAACGTAATGACATATAATTCAGCATCCATAACCCAGAGTGAAGCTAAGTAAAATAACTGGTCTTCTGGTGGTATAGTCACATTTAAACCCATAATCCACAATTCTAGTGACTCTATGAGTATGTTAGAGCCCCATGTAGTGAATGGAGCCATGCATAAATGTTTCTGTTCTCAGCTTTTTTCAGACTCACGATAGGACTGCACTTTTTCAATCCATTTGAAGTTAGGTGAGGGTATATGACTCTCTGACCAATGAAATATGAACAGAAGTAACAATGTGTCACCCTGGGTGAAAGATACAAGAGCCAGTGTACTATGTACCACACGCCACAGAGTTACATAAGCATATGCCAAGGAACCTCCATTGGCTTGGTTCCCTGAGTAACTGTAGCGGATAAAGCCCTTCAGGCAACCCATGGTGCAAAAGAAATCAGTATCCATTATGCTAATAAAAAATAGGTTAAAATTATGCTGCTGAAATTAAAGGATTTTTTTTGTTACCACAGCCTTTGTACCTTAAGTAGACTGCAGAAAGTCAATTTGGGAGATTTTACAGGACTAGAACTAGCCATTGACCACAAATTCATTAACCAGTATACACATATCATAAGATTTCTACTCAATTGCTATTAAGGAAGAAGTTTGTAGGTGAGCTACTTAGTTTGATTTTAAGCAGCAGGGAAAAATCTAATTCTGGCTGTTGTGTTGACACATTGTCATCAAAGTCAAATGGCATGTGAAATATTAAGATTAAAATATTAATGAGCTGAGGGTTGTAGAATAATAATTGGTTTCTCCCTGTATTTATTTATTGCTAAGATATTGCCCCATATGTCTTTGTACTGAGAGCCGGGCTACTCTTGAAAAGTTGTGGTCATTCTGCCGTCCCTGGAGTAACTGGGGGTTACTCCAGTAACTCCAGTAACAAGCAATGTCAGTAAATGCTTGTCTGACATTGAAAATGGGAAGAAGTTGGGAGACAGGAGAAAAGGGAAGAGGAAAAACAAATACAAAAGAAAAATGTGCTTATGCTGTAGCCTCTCGAGTTTTTTCTAGAAGAAAAAAAGAATGATTTTAATTTAATGAAGAAAGAAAAAGTAGAGAGATAGGGACAATACGAGAGGCAAAAAAAATTGAATACATTAAAAAGGGAGAAGATACAAGTGTTTAAAAAAGCATTGAGAAAGAAAGTAAAAGCTAAATGAGAGCAAAAATTAAAGAGATTGTTGAATGCCTGCATGATTTTCAAAGATTTTTTTTCTAATTAGATGAACATGAGTGATATTACTATTCATAAATAACCAGATCACCTTCAGCCGCGCAAATTGCATTTTCAGCTGACTAGTTTATAATAAATAAATATTCACCAAAGTGCATGCTTCTTGAGATTGGGTCATTTAGAAACTTCCATTTCATTAAAAGTAAGTTTTATTTCCTTGACAAAGGCCACTAGCCGAAACATCAATTGCCTGTCCTAATGGATGACACCTGTAAGTAAAATAAACATATTTTTAATGGAATAGATGGTCAAAGTGACCTTATCTCAAGATAGCATGCACTTTGGTGAATATTTATTGCTGAATTAAAGAGATCTTAATATGAAAAGACAGTAGTTCCTCTTCATTACCTTTCTTTGCTATATCAAGGAAGAAATTTTTTAAATACCCAAATTACCTTTAGAATTTACCAGTTATTGAGTAAAAACATAGCACACATAATAAACACTATGAATGAATTGAAATAAATCTGCCAGTTCAGATTACAAATGTTAATACTGTAATGATGCCAGAATTAATTACACATCTTTTCAACAAAAAATCTTTATACCATTTTATCACTGATACTTCTATCTGTATCTACATTTAGTTGACTTGACACGTATTTTCTACCACATTTTGTTGGTTTGAGATATATTTTCAAACAATAAAAAGCAAAATCCAAGGCTATTGCTAATGTGAAACTGAAATGTCAAGCTGTCTTTTTCAAGTTAAAAATAAATTCAGTGACATGGTGTATTTTTAACTCTTAACTGGAAGAAAAAACCCTACACTTACATATAATGAAGCTGGGTAGAAGGTTTCAACTTATGATAGATGAAGAAATGACGTAAAATATGGTAGTTCACTTAAATTGGTAGGAATTATACCAAATCTGCCAGGGGGGGAAAAATGCTAGGAGTTTTCTAACAAGATTTTTCTTTTTTTTTTTTAATGTATTGAAATAGATTTACAAAATCTGGTGTTTTCAAATCATAAGGGATCCTTTGAAATCATAGTTGATATCTTTTATTTTTAAGATTAATAAATTAAGTCCCAGTTTTAAAAAGTTCAAAAGGCTTGAAAAGATTAATACTCCTGGATATTCCTAGGACTAGGAAAGAGCCTTGATTCTTTGTGGAGAAAAATACAAGGTATTCCCTTCAAGTTCAATGCTACTGTGTGTGAATCAGAACCTTTGTCCTCAAAATTCCTGCTTCATGTTCTATAATACATTACAGAAAGACACGTCCTGTCTGGCCTATATATAAATCACCTATTACTACATTAAAAGATCATGCTGAAATTTAATGTCCTAAAATAATAATAATTATTTATTGTCTTTCAGGAATTTAAGAGCACCTCAGCTGAGGAATCCCAGCTCAGGGCGTCTCACAAGATTCAGTCAGCTGTTGGGTTGAGCTGCAATCAGCTGAAGGCTTGAGCTGAATGATCTACTTCCCAAATCTACTTTGCTCACAAGACTGGCAGGTTGCTGCAGCTATCGCCCAGAACCTCAGTTCCTCTCCACACAGGCCTGTCAACAGGGCAGCTAGCTTCACGCAGAGTGAGAAGGAGACCAAGCCTAAGGCTTCAGTGCCTTTCATAACCTAGCGTCAGAAGACATACAATCACTTCCACCATATTCTATTGGTCACACAGGGCCAGTCCTAATTAAATGTGAGAGGAAGCTGCATAAGGGCATGAATATCAAGTGGCAATTATTATTGAAAGAAAACTTGCAGGCTGATTATCACATTCTGTCCCATAGTCTCCAGTGATTCATAAGGTCCAGATATAGATGACGCTTTGGGCCGTTGTTCCTCTATTCTTTGAGTAGATTGCCTTTCAAGCTCAAGACTTGTGAATGAAAGAAACAAGATACCTGCCTGTGCGCACGCGTGTGCACACACACACACACACACACACACCATACAACAAAGGAAGAAACATAAGATAACTTCTGTAGATAAAATTTTTTAAAAAGAAAACAGAAGGCACATAGGAATCACTGGTTTATAGAAATTCTAAAATCCAGCCAGATGTGTTGGCAGTTTCTTCATTAGGACAGGGCTCTATTCTCTGGAAATGATTCTTCAAAGCTCTTGGCTCTGGCCTCTGGCCTCTTTATTCCATTCTCTGAGTCATCCTTCCTTTTCCATGATTAATGGCCAGTGTTTGCAGCTGAATAATTTTCTCAGCCACTTTCCTGCTTATAGCAATTTAGAAATCCAAGGGCCTCTTTCTCATTTTATATTCTCTGTCCCTTTTAATTTGAGGTGACAGTGTTTACCCCAATATAATTCTTTTAAAAACCTGTGGGCTTCCTATAAAGCTTCATATTGGCTTCAGTTCACTAGACAAAATCTACACCCACAAACAAGCCCTTCTCTAAGCTTAAGATTCTTAGAAAGCTGCTATGGGCCAACACTTAATAATCAGTGAAGCCCTATTGTTTAATGAGAAGATCTGTGAAGCACCCCCTTCAGATTCTTAAAGGAACTTTTATTTTTCCATTTCAGGAACCACTTTACATCGTCCTTATTTAATAAAGAATTGTTCAGCCATACTCTTGCTTTCATCTTTAAACTAGCAGTTCTCAAAGTATGGTATAATGACCCTTGAGGGACCTCAAGACATTTTCAGAGAGTCTACAAACTCAAACTTATTTTTGTAATAATATTTGGTGACATATAAGTTGTCTTTTTTGATCTCAGTATCCTATGCAGTGGAATTTTCGAGAGGCTACATGAGCTATAATATCTTCATTCATCTTCCAATAAGTTAGGTATTAAGGAAATTTGCAAAACGTAAACACCAATGATATTCTTCTCACTAATTTTTTTGTTTCAAAAATATGGTTATTTTTAATAAAATACATTATTTTGTTAACATATGATATGCTGTTTTTGTTTCTAATTAATAGATATATTTTTAAATTTCTCAATTTTAATTTCTGAGATCAGTAAATATAATACACATGCAAAACATCTCAGGGTCCTTAGTCATTATTAGTGTAAATTAGATCAAAAAGTTTGAGAAGTACCACTTTAGATCATGTTTTGTTTTGTTTAGAAAAGAGCATGTTTATTCAACATATAGATTGTGTTAGCTATTAATGTAGAATCTACAAACAATAAAACAACAGCAATAAAAAATAATCAAAACAAAACAGACAAAATAACACCTGTACTGCAGAGAATCTCATCAGGGCAAACAGTGTCTGACTTACAAATGAGTAGTACTACAAAAGGCTTTTAATAAGCCAGATGCAGTAACTCACGCCTGTAATCCCAGCACTTTGGGAGGCTGAGGCAGGTGGATCACTTGAGGTTAGGAGCTCAAAACCAGACTGGCCAATATAGTGAAACCCTGTCTCTACTGAAAATTAAAACATTAAATGGGTGTGAAAAGTGCCTGTAGTCCCAGCTACTGGAGAGGCTGAGGCAGGAGAATCACTTGAACCTGGGAGGTCGAGGTTACAGTGAGCTGAGATTGCGCTACTGCACTCGAGCCTGGGCAACAAAGTGAGACTCTGTCTCAAAAAAAGAAATAAAACAAAGAAAAAATTTTTTAAAAAAGCTTTATGTAAGATAATGTCCAGCATTCAAAATTAGTTTTTTATATAGAAAAAATGTATAGACCACAAAGATCCAATGGTGAATCTTTCACACTGGACTTCATACACAATCAACAGGAACCAGCTAATTTTCTCTTCTTTTGACTGAGGAAACCAGGTACAAGCAAGATCTCACTTGCTTACATTAAATATGTGTAGATCCCCATGCACACGCCTAAGCCCAGTGAACAAATCAGATTGAAAGGAAAGAGCAGGTGCAATAAAAATACATTTATCATATCTACGCTGTAGGAAACATTTTCGTAGGATAGTTAAACTCACATTTAGAGCCATCTTAATATCTGGATCAGAAGAATTCTGAGTTTAATCATTTCCAACCAAGCCAAAAGCCAACAACTATTAAAAAAAAGATTGCTGCTATTAATATGGTATCATATACTATCTTCAAGCTACCTCAAAAGAAATACTTCTTTTTGTGAGAGTTTAAAGTTTAAAATCAGATATTAAATGAAGTTGATTCTTAGTAAGATTTCAATACTGTTATGTGAAACATTGAGTATCTTAGCTTTCAGATCATTTTGTGCATTCAAGAAATGTCTGTCATTTCACTTTAGTTCCATGCTCAATCATTTAGAACAAAATACAACACAACAAAAATCTCAATCCATTCTGCCAGCTCAACAAAAGGCTTTGTGTGGGTGTGTGTTAGAAAGTAATTATGAGGTTTTTATTTCACTAATTATTCTGCAGCCTTTGAAATGTCAGTGTAGGTCAAAGTAGCAGCCAATGTTTTGAACCAGATCTGAATTAAAATGAGGAGTCCACTGCAGGAATAACAAGAAAAGGAATCAACAGTAAAGTAATTTGACGTTATGAGTGATGGAAAATGAGACTCAAGGTCACAGGAATTAAAGTTTCCATCCAGAAAACCTCAAAAACCCCAGTCATGCAGAATATATTTATTAGATTTGACATGATTGACTATGCCTCATATCCACATTGGAAAAATGTTCTAAAGACATATAAATCAAGACATAAATAATGATTTATAAGTTTTAAAATTATAAAATCACATATGGCTTTTTCTTCAAAGTAGCCATTTTGGGAGATTATAAACTTATTCAAAACATTGTATAACTGTTCCAAACATTTTTTATTAAATCTTAGTAATTCTTTTCTTGAGTTGATTTCAAAAATTAATTTGGGGATATATTTTATTATCTAATAATAAAATTTAACTTCTATAAACATTAAAATGTGAGTTTTCTAAATTCAACTGAAAGTAAGCATACCTTTGAGAAGAGAATATGAATAAGGCAAGCAAGTTGATTGATTGCCCCTTATAATAACTAATATGCATGGATAAGCTTTATAAATTTATAATTTAATAAATTATCCCAAGAAGGTTAGTAGACTTAGATGTAGCACTGATTTCCCTGACCCCAAACTTCAAGATCAGTTAAGTTTACACAATGAAAGCAAACCAGATTGGAGTAAAGTGATTCCATTCATTTCAGTCATGCTCATGACTGATACCCAGTGTCATGACCAAATTGATCACACAATGGTATCCATCAATCTTTGCAACACTGGAATTGAGCAGATTAGTTGTGCTGTGGCCTGTTCATTTCACCTTCTATAGATACAGCTCAATCTGAGAGGAGAAAGAAGAGTAAGTTAATTAAGGATAGAGGGTTCCTCCTGATGGTTTATGAAAAGCACCTCACTGCCTTTCTTCCCAAATTTTTATGTCTGGTGGATCTAATGTGTTCTAGCCCCTTGCTTCTTCATGTATATTTTCCAGATCTGTAGCCTTGGCATCATCTCAAGCCCCTTCCCAGACTAACTCACTCAGATTCTATATTAAATAAGGCCTCCTTCTGCTCCCATGACTTCTATGCATGAAAATTTTGAGAAGCACTGGTCTAGCCTATAGCTACTTTGGGGAGTGATACAGTTCTCAAAATTAAGCAAGAGCATTGTTTAGAAAAAAAGTCTTAGATACTCTGTACAGCTCGAGATCAGAAGACCAAATGAGATTTTCAGAAAAATTCCCTCAAAAAATGTACTTAAAAGATTACCTTCACCAGAATCTGAGCTGTATCTGGAACAAAAATAATCTCTGAAGATTACATTGGCTTGCCTGATTCCTGACACTCTAGCCCAGTTCTTTCTAACAGAAATATAATAGAAACCACAAACTGAGCCCATTTGTAGTTTTCAAGTTTCTATTAGCCACATTAAATGTAAAAATAAACAAGTAAACTAATTTTAATAATACATTTCAACCCAACATACTCAACATACCATTCAACATTGACATAAAGATAATTAGTTTACAATTTCTGTACTAAGTCTTCACAATCTAATATGTAGTTTACACTTACAGTCAAAATTTGAAATCAAGAGAAAATTACGTTTGTCTTCATTTAGTAATATCTGGTATCTATTTAGCCTAGTACAGTTTTAAAAGTCACAAAGCTTTCAAATTTCTATACTATTCTGTCTCCACAGAGTCTTGAGACATAGGTGGTACTTTTTTTATTTTACAGATGAGTAAGCTGAGTATTGGCAGGTTTAATGACTGCCAACCAAGGTGTTAATATTAAGAGCAGGACTACGCCCAGATGCCACAGGGCCCTAAAACCCTGACTCTCAGAGCCTAAGCCAGCATTGCTGCCAGTGTAGTGGCAGGTGTTCACTCAGACTCTGAGTAAATGTCAGAGGAACAAATTTACTGTGTTACAAGGCCTCTCTTCCACGTTTAACAGTGTGAGCTACCTAGCTTAACTTTCACAGAGTGTTCCTTATTCTACTTCAGAGACCACAGGACAGGCTAATCCTTTTATATCATAATCTTTTTAATAATTGAAGATAATTATACCTGTTCCCCAATCTTAATTCTTTTTAAACATTTCTTTCCAGATTTTGTTGATGACATTGGTAGCAGATTTTTCTTTTCCCCATATCATGTTAAAACTAGAACACATACAAGCCAGTGATATCATTTTCACCTCCTGAACTTCTTCGATTTGGTTCTTCCCATTCACTACGTAGCCCAACATACACACCCGGACACTTGGGGGTAAAGTCGTCTGTATTAGTCCATTTTCACACTGCTGATAAAGACATACCCAAGACTGGGCAATTTACAAAAGAAAGAAGTTTATTGGACTTACAATCATGGCAGAAGGTGAAAGGCATGGAGGAGCAAGTCACATCTTATGTGGATGGCAGCAGGCAAAGAGAGAACTTGTACAGAGAAACTCCCATTTTTAAAACCATCTCCTGAGACCCATTCACTAAGATGAGAAACGCATGGTAAAGGCCCGCCGCCATGATTCAATCAACTCCCACCAGGTCCCTCCCACAACATGTGGGAATTATGGGAGCTACAAGATGAGATTTGGGTGGGGACACAGAGCCAAACCATATCACCCTCTTTAAAATATTGTATTCTGTGCTCCAAATGCAAACTAGAACACTGTATAGGGAACTAGTCAACATCCCTTTTAAAGCTTAATGCCCACAGTTAAACACAGCACTGCACATGTGATCTTAGATTGCCATCTCTATTGAACAGAAGCCATGCACAGCATGCTGTATCCCATCTTCCACCCTTTCCAATTCAAAGACTCTCCCTTTACCCTGCTCCTCGAACTTGACCGACCTTCCTAAGGAAAACTCCTAAATATGTCTTGGGAGCTCTGACTTAGATTCTTTGGCTTCTCTTTCATTTCAAATCCTGGAAAAGTTCAAATTGGATCTCTTAGGTAACCGTAAAGAGATCTCTACATTTTCAAGAATCTATTCTAATGTAACAATACCTTAGGAAGAAAAAAAGAAATGTCCTTCATTTAAAACTAGACTGATGATATGTCAATATAGGTTCATAGGTTGCAACAAATGTGCCGCTCTGGTGCAGTATTTTGATGGTGGGGGTAGGGGTGTGCATATGTGGGGCAGGAGGTATATCCTGCATTCTCCATACATTCTACTTTGCTGTGAACCTAAAACTGCTCTAAAAAATAAGGACTATCTTTTTCTTAAAAGAGAAAAATTAAACTCAAAAAATTAAAAATAGGTTGATTTTATTTTCCGGATTCTTCCAAATAATCACTTTTTTAAAGTTATAAACTTTAAAGTTTTAAAAGAATTAACAAGATGCCAATTTTTTTTACAGAAATAGTAAAACCTTAAAGTTTACATGGAACTGCAAAAGTCCCCCAAAAGGCAAAGCAATCTGGAGAAAGAAGAACAAACCTGGAGGCATCATATTTCCTGATTCCAAAACATATTACAATGCTACAGTTAATCAAAACAGTATGGAACAGGCATAAAAACAGACATATTGACCAATGGCAAAGCATAGAGAACCCTGAAATAAATCCACACACTTACAGTTAGATGATCTATAACAAGGAGGACAAAAATATACATAAGGATGAGGAAAAGATAGGCTCTTCAACAATTGGTGTTTGAAAAACTGGATATCTACATGCAAAAGAATGAAACTGGACCCTTATCTTACAGGATGCACAAGAAGCAACTCAAAATGGATTAAAGACTTAAACATAAGACCCGATGCTGTAAAACTCCTAGAAGAAAATACAAGGAAAAATCTTCTTGATATTAACTTTGACAATGATTTCTTGGGTATGATGCCAAAAGCATAGGCAACAAAAATAAATAAGCAAGGCTAGAGACTACATCAAACTAAGAAATCTCTGTACCACAAGGGAAACAACTCACATACTGAAAAGGCAACCTTGAAATTGGAAAAAATACTTACAAATCTAATAAAAGATTAATATCCAAAATATGTGAGGAACTCGAACAACCCAATGGAGAAAAATGACCTGATTTAAAAGTGGACAAAAGACCTGGATAGACATTTCTCCCAAGAATACATGCAAATGGCCAACAGACATATGAAAAGCTGCTCAAAATCAGTAATTAAAATGTGGAAATGCAAATTAAAATCGCAATGAGATATCACCTTACACATATCAAAAAGACAAAAGATACGTGCTGGCAAGGATGTGTAGAAAAGGCAACCCATGTACACTGTTGGTGGGAATGTAAATTAGGACAGACACTCTGGACAACAATATTGAGGTTCCTGCACAAACATAATAATAAACATAAAACAAGGGGCATAAGAATCCATATATACCCAGCAACCCAACAGAGATTGATTTTAAAAGAACTTCACGTTCTGAGAAAACAGGAAGGTGCAAAGGACTAGAAAGAAGAAGGAACATAATTTGGAAAATAATTTAGAAAATAATCTGGAAGTCTTCCCCACAACCTACGTCATTATTAAGATAGTGAAGGAAACAAAGTCCAGGTTTGAGGAAACAAAAATAGATGATGTTCCAAATGGAGTGATGTCATGAACAAAGCCTCAGAGGAAGGAGAGAGAAAGGAGTATATATGTCCTGACCGTCATTCCCAGAAGGAATTCCATATACCTTAAAACAGGGTCTATCTGCTCATGAGACACTAACTCACCTTCATTATCAGAAATCATGGGTAATGACTTGTGAACACCAACTACAATGTGTACTCCAGCTCATACATATAGGTTCTTCTGTGTTTTCCAAATCAGATCTTTTGTGTCACATTAGATTTGTCTGGGCAAAGCAAGGCTCAGGAATGAGACTATTGCCAATTAAAGAAACAAGGGAAATAATTTTCCAATGTACTATAATGTTTTCAAGTGAAATTGAATTTATGCATTGCAAGAAATACGTTCATTCGTTTGCTGCTTCTGACAGGTCTTCACTTGATTTAATTTAGGGTTTGGAGCATGTTAACATTCTAAAGACTTTAGAATGATAAACATAGACTGCTCTAATGAAAGTTTATGCTGAATCTCTTTCTCACCCTGTAACAATTTTTTACAGAGCAAAACAATACATTTCAAATCTATTATTATTTAGCCATTCTTGATTTTCCAAGGACAGTGTTAATAGGAAAGTGCCATAAATGGAACTGACAACAACATACAAGTTTATTAAAGGATGGCAGAAACCTCAGAAAAGTCCCCAGTAGAGTTGGGCTATAAAATTAGGTTTCTAAAAAACAGACGACTTCCCACCCTAAAATTGCAGCCATCCTCCATATTATTTTTCAAAGTGAACAATCCAAGGGCAATTCAACTTTATATGGCATTTTCAATGGGATTTTAAAATGCACTTTTTGAATGGGAAGATTTCTGTATTATAAAGCCACTATTTAGCATTTCTTTTTCTCTCCCTCAGTATCTGGATTTATTCCTCTTTTCCCCAATTCCATGATTAGGCGGAATTTCTATATTTTTCTATCAAGGAAACTTAAATCGGATATAGATTTCAGGCTTGTTTTGTCTATCGCTCAAAAATGCAAAGAGCTTTGTTTTAATGTATTTGATTTTCGTTAGAGTCAACATTCCTTCTTGCATTTAAATGTGATGATGTAAATCAGAGCTGACACTATGAGTGCTGTCTGCAGTCTTTTCTTAGTCTCACGATTTATGCACCTCCTCCGTAGATTCCAGCACATTCTACATTGTTTATACTAATCATTATTATACCAGATGAATAAACATTGTTATTTGCATGTAAAATAGTTCCTGCATAGAAGAGATTAAGGATGATTTACAACACAGAAAAATCACAGAACCCGAGAATTTTAGACATGTCATATAGTGGAGTTGTACGTTATATTCAGTTCTAAGTGGAAAATTGAATACCCCTTACATTGCACATAAAACATAGTACATATAGCATCATTTTAAAAATGGCAGTGTATTTTGAAGTCCAACACAGTTTGTCCTCCAGCTCCGGAACTGAAGTCTCTTTTCTTTAATTAAACACCAAATGATGTTGGCTTGCATTTTGGGCCTGTGTTGCATGAAAAATGTGTACCTTTGAATATTAGACTTCAACTTAGCACTGTGAGATGCTCACACTTGGAAGACTTCTGGAAACAGCAGGTTCCAGGCTCCTAGCTCACCTGCACTCTGAGCTGCACGTTCTCTCCATGGCTTCTGATTGTGGAGTAGAGCAGTGGATTCTTCTGCCTGTAGTTAATTCACCTTTGCATTTTCTTTGCCCTCCTTTCCACTGGCCTCCAAGTTCCTCTTTTTCTCTTTTTTGCTCCCCTCTCTATCCCCATTCCCTCTCTCTTCTCTGCAGAAAGTGTAAAATTGAATGTTTATACAAAGATTATGTAATGCATTTCCATTGTGCTGCTGGGAGATATGCTTTGTCAGGCCAATATTACTATGCAGCTCACAGATCCACAGACATTTTTTCAGCCAGAAGAGAATTAGAGATAACCCTGTGAAGTGGTTTCCAAATTATATTTCAGCAGTGGAATCTATGGTTTACAGAAAATTCTACATGAGATCACGATATATAAAACTGATGAAAGTGGAGCTCCTCTTTGAAACAAAGAAGTGAGGAGGGCACAGAGTTCCTCATTCTCATCCTCCCTCTTGTCTTCAAGAAATCTTGGTCTCCTCAGAGCACAATTTTAAATCCTTGATCTTATGCTAGCCCCTATCTTAGGACCATAAAGATCCCAGGTAACACATCTTTCAAGTTACAAGGACACAACTACAATCCAGCTTTCTGAATCTAGAACTGTAGGTGTTCTTGTTCTTATTTTAATAAAATGTGAATTCAGTGCTGAAGAAAACAGAATAACCTTGAGTGAGGGGTGGAACAGTTATGTCACATCAACAAACATTTATTTAGCATTGACTCTGTTCTAGGCAGTGATCAGGTGGTATACATATTAAAAAGAAAGATTTATTCCTACAAGATGCTTAGAGTTCGGTTGGTGGAACGAAATGCAAAGCAAAACAAAACAAAAAACAATAACCTTGGAGTTTGAGGAAAAAAAATGCAGAAAGAACCTGCAATTTTTCCTATGGGGCCACAGAGTGCTTAAAAATGCACGACTCTGGCCACAAAGAGGAGCCAGCATTTTAGTCGCAATGTGGAAGAACAGGAGCTAGCCAGAAAAGGGATGCTTCGGGGAAAGAATCCAGCATGTACAAAAGCATGGAGGGAGGAAAGGGCATGACAGAGTCCTGGAGCTGCAAGTAGCTTGGTGGAGCATACAAGGAGGACAGAATAGGGGTCAGCAATGGAGTAGGAGAGGTGCAAAGGACCAAAAAGCTATTTATCTTGTGAGAAACTAGAAAGAATTTGAGAAGGTGGCAAATTAAAACTGTGACAGTGAGGGTTATGATGAAACACAGAGTCAACAGAAGTTACTTATACACTGGGCCTGATGAATGAGGGCAAGAGATAAGACAGGGCCAGCTTTCTAGCTTGGGCAATCAGGTAGATGTTTGTCAATCCCTGGGCGAAGAATATAGAAGGAAGATTAGATTTGGCGCTCTGAGAAAAGGGTGTTTGTTTTGGTTTTGAGTATACTTATAGAAGATTTGGGGGCCCCATAGAAAAGTCTCACGCTTTTAGAATAAAATGCTAAGAAACACTGAGCCAAAAATTTTAAAAGGGAAAGTGGAAAAGGAGGACAATGTCATCTTGTGTGTGAGACCTAACGCTGTGAATAATATCTTCTTGAAAGGGTCACATGGGTTAAAAAGACAAGAGAGCAGGGGAGGAAGCCCTCAAGGACTCCAACATCTAAGTGATAAAGTATACAACAAACTTTCCAAAAAGAAGACTGAGAAGGGGCCACCAAAGGTGTAAGCGAATGACCCAAGAAAGAGAGAACTGTCACAGAAACCAAGTGAGGAAAGAATCTCAAGAGATGGGGAGTGGCTAACTGGGTCAAATTCTACAGAGAAGCCTTGTAAGGTGAGAATCAAACATCACCTACTCTGGTCACAAAGAGGTTGTTTGTGGTCTTTGCTGAGCAGTTTAGTGGAGTTACAGAGACAGAGACTGAAGCCTACTTCTACCTGTTTGAGGAATGAATGCAAAGTGAGAAGTGGAGTTATTTATTGTAGATCATTATTTCAAAAAATGTCTCTAGGAAGGTAAGGAGAAATATAGTTTTTTAGCTCAAGAAAAATGTGAGGTAAAATTAAGGTTTTTCTTTCATAATGGGAGAAACTTAAGAGCTACAGGTCAGTAAAGCTGGGAAGGTTGAAGACCAAGGAGAGGAAGAAATGGCACAAGGGGAACAGCCCGTAGGAAATAAGAGGATTCTCTCACACTAAGGATTCTCAAATACTGGAGGCAATAATAGTCTTGAACAAATGGAAGATGGATACAAACTGAGATGTTTCTAAACAGTTATGTAGAACCTGTTTAGAAGAAAACTTATGTAGAGAGTATTCTTCCAATATGGCTAAGTTGCTGGACATGGGAAAGAAGGAGACAGGACAAAGATGGAGGACCCAGAGAAGTTTGGAAGGATCCTTGAATGAAAAGGCTGAGGAAAGGAAATGGACTGATAGGGACATGGAAAATAATTGCCCATTGCTGTTGAAGTGGTACTGTGTTTAGAGGCATAAACTTCTGTTTCTAATCTAGTTGTAAGCAGATGTCCATTCTTAATCCTGGACCTAGGGGTTGGGAAATGTGGCAGTATTACTGTGAGATGCAGCAACAGTATACTCAGGCATCAAGGGGACACTGAAGCAGATAAAAGGGCAAGTGTGCATTCTGAAAACTTGTAAAGTTATTAAGAGTTTCAACATCCCTCATAAAGATTTCAGCATCTACCTCTAAATTCCATCCTGCTTTCCTATACCCTTTGGGCAAAAACAAGCCCAATGTCTCTTCTTCCTGCCAGCTGCATACTCCCACTACTTGTACTTTCAACTCTTCTTTCCATTTTTCAGGGTCATTAGGACCAGCAACAGCCATAGGAGATGACTCTTGTTTGCTGGATGATTGTGTCCATAGAGGCCATTTGCAATACATCAGAGGGCAGGTATGCTATCTCCATTCTGGAAAGATTAGACTGTATACATAATCACCAACACTCCCTATCTTGATATGGTCAGTTAATAATCTATCTTTCCAAAGACTGCAAAGAATTTGAGAGCTGTTGCTTCTGCAGAGTGTTTTCACAACTGAAATTGCTCTTACAGATAGTAGAGGGAAAAATCAAATTAAGTCATTTCCCTCCTACTCTTTTGCTACCTACTTGGAAATCATTAGTACAAATGATAGTTAGCCTAGCAATAGCAATGCAATCAAAACAACCACATCCATCTCAGTGAACCATGTCGCTAGCTTGGGTATTCCATTGGCTGCTAATTAACAGTGACACACATTAACGGCCCCAGCAGCAGGGTCAACACAGCATTAGTAGTGCCTTAATGCAGACAGAAATGATAGATATTAAAGTCTTTTCACCAGCCTCAAGGAAAGATGGGGAGAGAATGGAACTTGAAGTCACTTGACAGCAGATGTCACATAAAAACAGCCTCTCTAAAGCAGCAGGCTTCTTAAACCTGAGAAAAAGAGAAAGTGCTGTAGAAAGAAGAGCTCCTGTTTCTAAGCCTCTGAGTAATTTTATGTTTAATTTAAGAGAATGTAAGTTTAGCCCCAAACAAAGGACATCACCAACACACGGAGTCGGGATGGGTCAAGCTTTCATTCTGAAGCCTTTCCTCTATTTCCTAACTTGTTTGGTTTGTTTTCTCTGAAAAAATTAAAAATTTAAAAACTCATCCATGACTTTCTGCCATATCACGACTGTGGTCCAAACTATGTGCAGGCAGAATCGGCAGCTATCCAGTTGGAGGCTCAAAAGTCTTCCTTCCTTTAAGGAAATCACCCTCTAACCTGCCAGAGGACCCCAGATGGACACCTCAGAAGCCCCTGTAAAGGAGCAATCATGTTATTTGGCCAAGACTCCCCAATAACTAATCCATCCTTGTGCCCTCAGGCTTTTCATCGTTCCAGGCAAACAGCAGGTACTCATTAAATATTTGTTGGCTAAATGAATAAACCCACCCCAAGTTGTTATCCACTTCATCCTGACTAACTGATCAGATTATAGTCTGTGCCTATTCCTGAGCAATGTCCAGAGAGGCTAAAAGATTAGTCTGGGATGGGATGGGAGTGAGGAGAGGTGGCATTCAGGGAACATCTGGAGAGTGATGCAAGCAGGGTGCAGGGTAATGAAGGGCAGCTTGAGGGCCTCGGGCATCTGTCAGGAGAAAAGATGAAATGATAAGGGGTGATAGCAAAGACAAAGGTGCCTGCCTCTGACCCTCAGAAAGCAAGCAAAGAGGGCTTTTTCTTTTGAAGAGAAATGTGAATCCCAGCTCAGCACTCTGGCGCTTCCCTTCTCTGTTCCCCCTTCGCCAGTCTCCAAGGGAAGCAGACTGTGTTTGTTTGTTAAGCACAGCACTGCAATACACAAACAGATTGGCACAAATTTATGCCAGCCTTTCTTGTTTAAAAACATGAATTATTCAAGAAATATTACAATATTAATTAGAAATCATTAAAATACGAGTGTTGGGGGAGGGAAGAATGAGATGGTGCATTAGCAAAATCACATTTAGCCCAAATATAAAGTGTGCCAAAGCTGCTTAATCATTGTTTTGATAGTCAAAATACATCATATCAGTTTCACAGTACAGGGAAAAGGAAGCCTCTTGGAAGTCTCTGTTTCCCATTATTATTGCTGAAATTAATTATTTATGGAGCTCGGGCAGTGTACTAGTTTCTCCAAAAGATGCAAACAAGGCAAGGTTTCTGAGAAAAATCAGAGCAGTAAAGAGTTCTGACACACACACCCAGCCAGTGAGTAATGATCAAGGGTACGAGGGTCTTTTGCTTTGACTTTTCAGTTTGCTCAGTGTTTTCAGTTTTCAGCCTCTGGAAGAATCACACAGTGAATATTATTACTAAAGAATGCCATGTAAGATGTAAGCTATCAGGAATCTCATTCCTGAGAAATATTAATATATATAAATCTGGAAAGTCAATGTTACCTTTACAAACTATGGAGGGCAGCAAGAAAGAACACAGATCCTGGAAGGTGTTCACTGAATTGAGTGATTTGGACCTGGAGGATTCACTAGTGGTGATTATTTTATATTTATTGTAGAGTCCACAACTACAGCTTTTCACAAATGTATACATAACTTCTGCAAATGTTAAATGTTACCACACTGGTAAATGTGTATATTCTATATACAAATATGATACTGGCACACACATATGGTGATCATTTAAAAATGGTACATTTTGAAATAAAAGAACAAGAGACAAAATGAGCCAGTTTATCTCGGGTTTAAGTGGGGCCAATTTGACAGCTGAATTAACTATTTCATGATGGTAGGGTATCATCCTGAGGCTGCTGCCATGGAACACAAATAGAATCCTCATGACCTTAATTGATTACAATCGCTTCCAACTCGGCACCAGTCGATGAGCAAGTGATTATCACACCCTGCAGGATATGGGCAAGAAAGTAAAAGCAGAGTTGCAGAGAGCCAGTATTGAAAGCTAGTTCATCTTTTTGTTCCATTTAACTTAGTTCATGCCCAGCAATGGGCCATGGCCAAGCCCAAGCACTATCAGCACTGACTCTAAGATGTGTACATGGGCCAAGGCAGAAGGAGCCACTGAATCTTATCACTTGTTTCAAGTTGAGATGACCTCAGAACAATTTGAAGGTACTCAGGCTATACTGTTTCTGCCTCACTTAAAATATTAGCCTATTCTGTTGCATGATGAAAGCACCAAGTCTATTGCTCCTTGAGATGAGGGCCTTGGTTGTATTCCCACTGAATCTCAGGACACATTTCCACATATGAAGATGAAGAGATGAACGTGCACAGTGGCTCACACCTGTAATCCTAGCACTTTGGGAGGCCGAGGCTGGTGGATCACCTGAGGTTAGGAGTTCAAGACTAACCTGGCCAACATGGTGAAACCCTGTCTCTACTAAAAATACAAAAATTAGCCTGGCATGGTGGTGGGCACCTGTAATTCCAGCTACTCAGAAGGCTGAAGCAGGAGAATCACTTTAACCCAGGAAGCATAGGTTGCAGTGAGCCGAGATAATACCACTGCACTCCAGCCTGGACAACTGAGCAAGACTCCATCTCAAAAAAAAAAAAAAAAAAAAAAAAGATGAGATAAAAGGTGAGGTTTGAAGCTGGTGTGATTGGAGTACAAAGTCAGGAAATCAAGTGGGTCTAGATAGAAACATGTAGTAACTGAAGAAAAAGAAATGAATCAAGAAGCAAAAGGAAGATAGTCAAAGGAAAGACGAACCCAAAAAAAGGCCAGTCACAAATACAAGGTAGGAATCTAGACTCCATGGCAGACCAAAGTCTTGGGAATAATAATGATCAGAAAGGAAAAGATGCATGAATTCTCTAGGCCCCACTCCACTGGGGGCTTTTTATTCTTTGTCACAATGTTTATTTCCTCTCACAGAGCACCTTAAGTTTGCTGAGGGAATCTTCTGACACCCAGGATCAGGCTTCAATATGCTCTATACATGTTTGTGGAATGAATGGCTTAATGATTTTAATATTGGTCCTACCCCATCTAGAGACCAGCAAATGTTCAGGAAATCTAAATTAATGTACTTCCCACGGGACCCATATGAATTGACCAGTATTACTAACAGGAGTGAGACAGGGCTTAGAACAACTGTGACTATTTATAAAAATCAAGGCTAACTGAGACTTTTACAGAACTTTATAAGTTAGGTAGCTTTTCAAACTCATTTGGCAACCCCCAAACAGCAACTGACTTTTAACATTTGCATTGACTTTTTGCATATTGCTTAATATTGCCATATATTGTTTGTTACAATATGTGTTGATACTTTTCTTTCTTGTGAACCTGAACCCTCTTTCTCTTCACTTTGCTAAGACAACATAAAGACCTGCCTTCAATCACTATGAGCTCTTTAGATACATATATGTATTAACTTTCTTCACACACACACACACGTTCACATAAAAGGAAAATAAAGTCGATTAACATTTTTATTGGAGTCACCTATTTTTTATGAATGTTTTTTAACTTATGGGAGTGAGAATATATTACTTTTTAAGACTGCAATAATAAGCTGCAATGGTAGCCCAGAAAAAACAAGCAGCAGAATAAAATAAAGGTACAAATCCATTTGGAAGAAAATACAAGAGTAATGAGATACTTGACCCCGCAAGCATGACCTCAATAGCTGATCAAAAGCATTGTGCCTTCCAAATAATCAAGATGCAATTTAATGCAGTAGAAATTGCCCAGGTTACAAGATCAACTGTCACAGTTTAGATTTTCTTGAGTTCATGTTTATAGCCTCTGAACATCTCTGCAGACTAATATACTCAAAAAAAAAAAAAAAAGAAAGAAAGAAAGAAAGAAAAAAAAAGCAAGACTCCAGTTGAAGAAAGTAACATAACAAATGGTTCTGGATTAATTCACTAACTGATTAGGCTGTCAGGTCGAGTTCAAGTTTATTCTTCTGACGTTCTGTTTCTGCTACCAAAGCAAAGTACAGGAGAGGTGGTAACAATGATGATGAAACTTACCTCAAATGGTTGTTCTCCAGTTGCCATCATGGACTAAACCACGTATCTCAAACCTCTATCCTCTGAGGTGTAATATAGGACCAATAAAAAGTGTGGCTTCCCTCAAAGGGAGAAATTTTAAGATGAGTAGAAATATGCATGAATGCAACACACACATCATGTGCACACATAGTCAGTACCAAGTTATTCACAAATATAAAATACTCCTAAAACTTAAGTACTACTTGAAACTATCTAGTATGTGTATTCCAGGATCATTAGTGACCTCCTAGATCCAGTGGGATCTTCCAGGAAAACGAAACACATTCCAAAGCACCACCACCATTAAAGACTTTTAAACTAGGGGTCAGCCTACCTGGACTTGAGAGCAACCATAGAGGTGTGCCTCTGAGAACACTGATAGTGCTACCGGGCTCCTGCAGATCCCAGAACAAAAGCAAGGGGAAGAACCCCCCATCTACTTGCCAAAAGGACCCTGTCCTGGACTATATACCTCTTAGTACTTTTCACTAAAAATAAAACTCCAGAAATCTGCATTTTGCATGTTGAAAGGATATCACTTATAGTACTGTTTTTGTCAACCCTGGCCTCAGTGAAAACTCATAGTGTCCTATATATGTCTAGGGAATGACACCATCAGGACTTTCCATGACTTCCCCTAGGCATTCTTCTACCTCCTCATGACATTCTCAGTGCATAGCTTCCAGATGTTAGAGTCTGGCTAATGCTAATTAGAATTAGTTGATACCATAACATGAACTGACGCAGTCAAAAGTAGATACGATGCCTATGTGTGTGTTAAAATTGCAGCAAGAGGTGAACATTTCTATTCCACAATCATATAAAAATATGCTCCATAGTGAACCACTGTCGGACATCTTGTCATCATTAATTCTTCCCTTTGGAAACCTCGCAACATAGCAGCCTTTTTTGATAGAGATTGAAATACCCTGTATGGTGCACTGTTGTCGCAACATAATATAGAATTTACTGCAGCAAGAAGAAAATAACCCGGGGTCTCGAAATGAAAGTTTCATTCAGTGTCTCTTACTGCTTCTTTTTTTAAAAAGATAAATAAAACCCTCAAGGAATCTGCATCTTGCTCCTTGCAAAGACTCACATAGAATATGCTTGAGCTGATGTCAGTGTTCAGTTTGGGAGTCCTCTGCGAGTCAAGGTGTAAAGGTGGCATAGAACACTAACACTTTCATACTGGAAAGCTACACCTCCCTAAAATTAAAGCCAAGAAACCAGAGCAGAGGAGACAAGTAAATATCCCCTTTTCCTGGGGCACCTCCCGCCTAATGGGAATTGTAGTTAATGGTCTGAATCGAAAGCGAAGTCCTGTTTTATGGAATGCTCACTCTTTGTTAAGCAAAGCTGTTTGGGCGAAGGACCATTCTATTGATTTAAAAATTGATTTCTTTTTTCCCCCTTCATATAACTAAAACACGGCTCACAAATCACAGCTCTTTTATTTTTCTGGCTGCAACCTAGGCTAAATCTCTCCCAACCTACTCACTGAGGGATGTCTGATGGAGGTGCTGGAGGAGGAAACATTTGGACAGAGATTGTTCAAGATTCTATTAAAGGTTTCAAGTGGCTTCCTTTGAACGTTTGGTAATTTATATTTTGAGTCCCTTGGTGTAATTATTGTAATTATCATTAATCATCAACTTCCAGACCCAATCGAAATGCAGAACGTTGGAAAGGTCAAAGCAGTGGAGAATTCTACTACTCTTCACTGAAGATATGAGGCATTAACATTCTGATGCTCTACTTGTGTGACAAAGATTGTAATGAAAGCAGAAAATATCACAAGATTAATGTGTTCTCATGACAAGAATTATCATAAGGAAAGGAAAATGTAGAACAAATTTAACCCACTCCTGTCACCGAAACAGGTGGAGAGATAGATTTGGGCTAAGGGCTGTGGTAGTTCAGCCTGGTCCTTCTGAAGATGAGCATGTCCTCCTTCTTTAGTGGAGTAACCAAAGCTAAGGAACTAACACAGGAGCAAGTCAGGCCATATTTTGGATAATTCATTGGTGCCCTGGTTGTCTGTTTGGCTCTTTTTCTAGATATCTGTCTCTCAATCAGATTATTCACTGGACCTTCAAATCCATCTCACAAGTGCCTCCTGGAAATCCACTGAATGCCTACAACAGAATTCACCCTTTTTGCCCCAAATCGGATCCAACTCCTCTGGACAGAAGAGAATAGTGTTTCAATATCAAAGTTCTGGAGGTTCACACACCTGCATCCAAATCCCAGTTTGGCCACTTATTGTTCAATCCTGGGGAAAATGTTTGTCTTTTCCATTCCTCCATTATCCTATTGGTAAAACGTACTTAATAGTAGATACTGCTATATTGAAGTGAGATAATATACCTAATATAACTAATAATATATGTAATACTATGCCTTAGCACATAGAAAGTACTCAATAAATGTCAGCTACTTTTAAAAATCATGATTCCTTCATTATTATGAAATCCATCCAGTTACTTAAGCAGGAAAAGATAAAACTGGAAATTATTCTATATTTCTCAATTTCTATTACACTCACACAGGCAGAATGAAGCCAAGACCTGTCAATTTATCATCTTAATCTCCCAAATATCTTTTCTTCCAATTTCCATTGCTGCTGCCTTAGTTTGGACCTCATAACTCTTCAAAATTAATGTAACCCCAAAATTAATGTAGTCATCATCCTCATACCTATACCTTTGCTCTGTTCTAAACCATCAGCCATATTGGAAAAAAATTATCTTCAAATGCATGAACGTCATAATGGCCTTCTCCTGCTGACATGCCCTCAGTGACTTTCCAGCACTTTCCACTACAGTTCAGATTCCTTAGGAAAATATGTAAGAACCTCCACATTTGAGCCTCAGCTTCCCTTCCCATCCTCACTCCTTTTCAGCATCTTCACATTCCCTATGCTTCAGCCATGTCAAATTTCCTGCAATCCCAGCACAGTCTTCCATTTCTCTTGCCTCCATGCTCCTGTCAATTTTGTCAGTTTACGTCTGGTAAATCTCTTCTAATTCTTAAATCACTTAGCTCAGGCATCATCACCTCTCTTGGAAAGCTTTCTCTACCTTTCTTCTCCCCCGAGTAGTTTTTAAGTGTTCCTTATCTACCCCTGAAGCAATTAAAATAGGCTTCTCTCAGTATGTATGTTAAATTACAATATGTGTAAGTTCCTGTCCCCGACTAGGCCATGAACTCTTGGAAAATAGATACTGTTCTCTCATCTCTATGAAGACATTACCTAGCACTGTGCCTAGTATGAAGGAGATACCTAATACATTTTCTCGAATAAATTCACATATTCATCTTCTCTCTCTTGCTATCGACTATTATGAATGGGAAGGGAAATAAAATAAAATTCAAGTAATTCTCTTTGGTTTCTTATTAACCATTAAGGCGGGAAATGAGTTGGAAAAAATTCCTAAAGTTAAAGGGAAATGAAAGACTGTGAATTATCTGTACTTTTCCAAGATTATTCAGGTTCTTTTCATTGTCTACTGAAAAAAGACAATGTAAGGCCTGCTGAAATGCACCAGCAGGCTAAAGATAATTGTGGTAATTTTCTGAAATGTGTCCCCCTAAATTGCCCCTGCATAATAGAAAAAGGAATTGAGTGACATTATGAAAAAGAATTTTTTAAAGTTAACTTTTCATGATAGCAGGGACATAGGGAAATTCTACTATACAACCAGTTTTCTACAGGTACAGTAAGGGAGCCAGCAGGAAAGGTCATGAAGTACAATAATTCCACTTGACAATCTGAAGGTATAGAAGTCCAAGGAGTCAATTCTAGTATGCTGCAGAAGGTGTGCTATGTTTGTCATCTTGCCAGAGGCAAACAACATGAGAGTGGTAAATCCTATCGCTGATGCCTCTGTCTGAAGAGTCCCTTTCTATACTCCTACTAATGTGAGAGAATGACAAGTTTCTCCATAGAACAGAGGCTGCTGAGACCCACTTGGAGAGCTCAGGAGAGTTCAAGAGCACAGGACCACAAGAGCTATGCTAGTGGACAGTCTCTGGGGATGAACCAACCAGGTAGACTGTTTACTGCTGGAGGCAGTGATGCTGGAGGAAAACAAAAACATAGTCAAGAAGAGAAGCAAACTTTGTAGCTGCAAAAGTAGTACTGAGGCCTGAGGGGAAAGGTCAGCCAGGAAGTGAAAAATTGGAAACAAAAACAATGTCAGAAGATGGGTTAAGTGTGAAATGGGTCAGGGCAAGTGATCCAGGATGACGGCAGTGGATGAAGCAAGGGAGCCAGAGGGTGAACCTTTATAAGCTGCATCCTGCGTGGAGTATAGGTGGTTGGAGTTCTTAAAGAAGCTATTAGGGATTACACAGCAAGTAGTCTTTTACAGAAGAAGAAAAATATAAAAGTTTGTTTCAAGTACTTATATTACATGGCACCATGATGAGAAAATGGAGGGAAATCACTCTCATGAGACTGAAGAGTAGAGCAATGCAACCACAGAAAGGAAAGCGAGGACACCACCACAGAAGTGACATGTGCCTAGACAGGGTCAGCAGTTCTAACAGCAGCCATCCTGTCTTCATCTGAGGGGCTGTTGGCTCTTGACAAAACTTCCACGGGTTCAATCACTCCCACCCTCTTCTCTGAACCTTCTCTCTCCCAACTCAGCTGTGATCCGGCTTCTCCCACTCTGCCTACCCTTCTCAGGATGACAAATCTGTCTGCTGGTCTCTCTTGCTTTTTAATTCAGTTTCTCCATAAGACACTGTCTCCCAGCTCATTTTCCCTGGGTGATATGTTCCATAGTCTGTGATTAAGGTCCCCACATGCTACACCCTAACCAAGCACAGGGCAAAGAGAAGTATCTCCCCAAGCATGTGCTCATGTATTGAAGAAGGTACTCAGAACAGTAAGAATTCTAAAAACTGCTAATAGCTTTGGTAGGAAAACATTTATAGTAGTTGTTAAAGAAAACCAAGTTTTAAAGAATTAAATGGTTTGTTTTGTGCCAACCCATAAATCTGGTAGGTAGCGAAGAGATATCTGACCTATTTCCAATTGTGTATTTGGTACCCAATCCTACATGGAAGTGAATTAACACTTCCAGAGAAGACTTAGGACAAACTCCTAAGAACTCAGAAGTCTGAGACATGACAATGAAAGTCTCAGAGGAATCAGAGTTTCATCTATTCCTAATTCCAAATAATCACTGGAGTTTTGACTCCAGTCAAAAGGAAAATATACACATTTAAAACAATAGGTTTGGGGCTAAACAGATTATAGCTCGAATGAGCTATGTGTAGCATGTGGGGTCCTTGATGACAGGTTATGGAACACATCGCCCAGGGAAAATTAGTTGAGAGACAGTGTCTTATGGAGAAACTGAAGTGTACACATTGCCCAGGGAAAATGAGCTGAGAGACAGTGTCTTATGAAGAAACTGGGGGATTCCCAGTTAAACTCATCAAGATAACTTTAAAATAGACATAGGGGAACACTCCCAGATGTAATTATGCAACCAGCTATGTGGAAGGAATCATGTGTGACCCTGAAAAAAAAAGAACACTAGAGTTAAGAATATCTAATTATTTTAGATGAGAAAAATACTTGAGAAAGAGTTGCAACCAATCTTGAAGCCCCAAGTAATGGTAAGTAGATTTTAAGAAAGATAAAGGAGTAAAGAATATGGTATCACTAAGATTTGATGATCTGATACTCTGGTTAAAATACCAGTTGAAATGTATTCCCTTTTGGTTATAAATAAGCTCATTAGAAGGAAGGGTTAGTAAGTCCTACTCAATATGGCCCTAAACAGGATATCCACACACATACCCCACTTCCTGCAGTGGCCTCTAGAGGGCAGAAAAGCGTCTGGGTTGACAGGGTAAGTACTGGCTGCTACTGCAAAGCATTCTGCTATCCCAGAAAACCCAGTGCTACCCTGAGTTGTATCCAAACCAGAGGTTAAGTACTGAATGCAGATGAGAGATCATAATCCTGGAACCATATGAAATTAATGTCCAGCATCAGTACTAATGTCAAAAAAATCATATGAGGTATAAAAGATTCAAAAGATAGTATGTGAATAGAAAGAGTAATAGATGAACAAGCCAAGCTAATAACAATGTGTTACCAGGTGAGAAATTTGGGCTGAAGGGGAAAATCAAAACCAAAGTTACTCACATAGTTGTTAAGAACATGGACTCCTGGGCTACATTAACTGGGTTCAAATCCCATCCCCACCAATTTCTAGCTATATATGGTACTGGGCAACTTATGGAGCCTTTTTGTGCCTTACAAATTTATTTATAAGATAGAGATGATAATACTACATATCTCATAAGCCTTTGTGCTTATTAAATAAGTTAATTTATGGAAAGCATTTAGGAGAATCTGAAGCACATAGTAAACTATATATTTGCTATTATTATTATCCAAGTATATATCATACAGTTTAGAAACTTCAACATGAAGCAGACGCTAACACAAAACTCCAGGGCTAGTTAACAGGCCATGGCAACATTAATTGAATTAATACTATTTTTCAGTGCCCATTATATGTTGGGCACTTTGCTAGTTACTTGCAACGTTACAGTAAATAGCAAGACTATATAAAGGTATTGAAATTATATGCCTGTATGGATACTAATGCTCCTGAGGACAGAAGTGAACTAGAGAGCATTAACATTAAGAAAATTAAAGTTCTTCTTTGTTTCCTCCTTTTCTGGAAAATTTAGTATGAAAGCCATTCAGTTGGACCATCTAGGATAGTAATGAGGGAAGCCATGGTGGCCCAAAGCTATGCATTAGAGCCCTTGGAAATAAGAAAGGGGAAGGTGGGGGAGAGAGATCATCATGGGCATCAGAGCCCAAGTGGAGTGAGGAGGATATCCAGGTGCAGGGTCTGGAACATAGCAAAATGTCACATGCTGAGCAAGGCAAGCAGGGCATTATACACAGAGGAATTGATCAAAAGATTGACTATATAAGGGTGAATGGGAACCAGGTTCTTCACTAATGAGGAAGGGAGTTACAAAGAAAGAACACCAGAAAAAGCCCTGTGGTATTGGATTGGATGTATCCATGTGAAATCAGATGTTTTTCTTATACAGATAAATAGATGTAGTAATAAATACAGATTGAGTCAATTGCCAACATGATGTCCCCATCACCCTAGGATAATTTAGTGTGTATTTCCTATGAAGAAGGATATTCTCCTACCTAATCCAATCCAGAAATGCAGGTTTTTCCTAAAGTTTTAGGTGTCTGCCTGGCTGTCACCGCCACCTCAGCAGTACGGGTCTGTGACTGGAGCTGGTTTTAGGGCAGGCCAGGAGAGAGAAAAGAGGGGCGGGGGAACAACAATAAAGATCTTCCCCCATTCTCTCAGGCTCATAGGAATCCCCTTTGCTAGTCCTCCGGTCAGAAAGAATGGAGGATTCCCCCAAAAATTCTGTTGCTTGCACCCAAGCACAGTTCCCTGATTTGGCCTACCCTTGGACCAAAGCTGGGAGAGAGAGGAATGAGGGGTGAGGGGCAGCTCAGACTCCCACCACCTTAATAGCTCTCCATGTTCTATCTTTCCTCTCCAATCCACCTGCTATTGTTTACATTTCTGTCATTAGGTAGTTGTCCTTCATGTGTCTTCTAACCACTCTTTAGTTGTTATTACTAGGATAGACTTTATAGGGCCTATTCCTTCTTGGTAGATACTAGAAGTCCCAGCTTCTATTCTATATCTGTCTGTGGGAAAGGCCAGCTTTATGAGGGCACAACCTGTCCAGTCCTATGTGGTCCTGTGCTCAGAAGGGCCCTGTGCTCAGTTTAATGCTCTATTGTTGCTGTCTTGACATCCTTAATGATTTTATCTTTGAACGTGGGTGATTGAATTTCCATGAACTAATGGTGCACATGCAGGAGCAAAAGATAACACAGAATATCCATGTGCACTACCAATCCTTTCTGCCCCCATTAGCATGTAGCATTCGTGGTGCCCGTAAGTATAAAATTTCAGTAGACCCATAATACGTAAGAGTTCAGTGAGACTCAAAGCAAGCACAAGGTCAGAGCAATACATCAATAACAGAGTAAGAAGGGGTGCTGATAGCCATAATCTCTGTCAGACAGAACTTGCTTTGAACACAGAAAAAAGACAGTGGTGTTTTAAGAAGCATAAATACACAGGGGAAACTTATCATATCCTTTTTTACTCATGTTTCTTCCCTATATTAGCTAACAACTTACAGTAAAAAAATAATGATTTAGAAGGAAAGATAATTATTCCCTTATAAAATAGTTCCTTTTCTTTTCTGCTCTCTTACTCATCAGTAGTTCAAAGTAGGAAGTATTGGTAGAATGTGAGCAAAGCAAGAAGTGAAATAAAAACAGTTGAGGTAGTTTTGTGCAGCATTTTCACTGTTCTGGCAAGAATAAAATACTAATGCATGTATGATTTGTGTAATTTCAGCGATTCTCTATATGAATTGAAAGCTCTCATATTTGTATTTAAAATTGGCATTACACAATATAAAGATGAATGGTAAAATTCATGCTAATAATTTAACATTTTAATTTTTATTTTTTACTTAGAACAGCATTAAGTGGCAAAGTAAAAAACACTGTAAGATGAGACATAGACCACAGAAAAAAGGAAAAAGCTTTGCATTTCTACTTTTAGTGGCATTTTTTTCCCTGTAATTTGAACAAGGAGTTTCATATTTTCATTTTGCTGGCCTGAGAGCTATGTAGCCATTTCTCTCTATCAGTTTTGGCCTAAATCCAAGTCCAATTTTCTCCTAAGAAGCTCTCAGTTCACTTGCTCTATTTTCCTCCCCAGTCCAATCCAGCCAATAGCCTTGTTCACCCATTCCACCTTCAATTCAAGAATAGTGTTGTTAACCCACAGGCTAGACTCCAAATCTGGAATACTCTTGAGGTAAGACTAAGCAGTGGGCTCTCTAAATACTCTTGAGGGACAGTCAGTTTGACTTCTTGGCCATATTTTTTGTTTCATTATCTTTGCAAGAACATGGCCAGCCCTGTTTGCCTATGTCTCAGGAGCAGTAAAATTCTCAAGTAATCAGATTAGTTGCAAAATTAAATTGACTCTAAATCTATGCCAAAATTTGCCATCATGAACCTTGGGGAATGACAGATTTAGAATCTGAATGAGACTTGGCATGCTGTTTAAGATTATTGGTTTTCATGTGTAAAACTACAGTAGCAATATCAACTTCAAAGAACTGGAATGGATTACATGAAACTGCATAGAGTAGCATACAGAAGTTGCTCAATAATGCATATATATTTGCCCTTGGCCATTGGTCAATTATAAATCATTGTCCAAATAGCTTGGTGTGTTCTATACTGCAGTTCTGTTCCCTCCTTCAACCTTGATATGGTTTGACTCTGTGCCCCCACCCAAATCGCACCTTGAATTGTAATAATCCTCACATGTCAGAGGTGGAACCAGGTGGAGATAACTGAATCAGGGGAGTGGTTTTCCCCATGCTGTTCTCGTGATAGTGAGTGAGTTCTCACCAGATCTGATGGTTTTATAAAGGGCTTCCTTCTTTGCACAGCATTTCTCCTTTCTGCCACCATGTAAGAAAGGAGGTGTTTGCTTCCTCTTCCACCATGATTGTGTTTCCTGAGGCCTTTGCAGCCATGCAGAACTGTGAGTCAATTAAACCTCTTTCCTTTATAAATTACTCAGTCTCGGGTATTTCTTCAAAGCAACATGAGAATGGACTAATACAGTAAATTGGTACCACAGAGAGTGTACCTAAAGATACCTAAAAATGTGGAAGCGATTTTGGAACTGGGTAACAGGCAGAGGTTTGAACCATTTGGAGTGCTCGGAAGAAGACAGGAAAATGGGAAACTTTGGAACTTCCTAGAGACTTGTTGAATAACTTTGACCAAAATGTTGATAGTGATATAGACAGTGAAGTCCAGGTTGAGATGGTCTCAGATGGAGATGAAGAACTTGTTGGGAATTGGAGTAAAGGTCATCTTTGCTATGCTTTAGCAAAGAGACTGGCAGCATTTTGCCCCTGCCCTAGAGATCTGTGGAACTTCGAACTTGAGAGAGATGATTTAGGGTATAGTGGTAAAGTGTTCAAGAGGAAGCAAGATTAAGTTTGAAAAATTTGCAGGCTGACCATATGATAGAAAAGAAAAACCCATTTTCTGGAGAGAAATGCAAGCAAGCTGCAGAAATTTGCATAAGTAACCAGGAGCCAAATGTTAATCACCAAGACAATGGGGAAAATGTCTCCAGGGCATGTCAGAGAACTTCATGTCAGCCCTTCCTGTCACAGGCCTGGAGGCCTAGGAGGAAAAAATGGTTTTGTGGGCCAGGCACAGGGCCCACTTGCTGTATGCAGCCTGAGGACATGGTGCCCTGTGGGCCAGCTGATTCAGCTCCAGCCATGAGTAAAAGGGACCAAGGTACAACTTGAGCTGTGGCTTCAGAGGGTACAAGCCCCAAGCCTTAGCAGCTTCCATGTGGTGTTGAGCCTGTGGGTGCCTAGGAGTCAAGATTTGATGTTTGGGAACCTCCGCCTGGATTTCAGAGGATGTATGAAAATGCCTTCACGTCCAGGCAGATCTTTGCTACAGAGGAAGAGCCCTCATGGATAACCTCTGCTAGGGCAGTGTGGAAAGGAAATGTGGGGTTGGAAACCTCACACAAAGCTCCCACTAAGGCACTACCTAGTGGATCTGTGAAAAGAGGGCCACTGTCCTCCAGACCCCAGAATGGTAGATCCACTGACAGCTTGTACCATGTGCCTGGAAAAGCCACAAACACTCAATGCCAGCCCATGACAGCATCCAGAATTGGGGCTGTACCCTGCAAAGCCACAAGAGCAGAGCTGTCCAAGGCTGTGGGAGCACATCATCATTCCCTGGGTGTGAGATATGGAGTCAAAGGTGATCATTTTGGAACTTTAGGGTTTAATGACCGTTTCATTGGATTTTGGACTTGCATGGGGCCTGTAGCCCCTTTGTATTGGCCAATTTCTCCCATTTTGAATGAGTGTATTTATGCAATACCTGTAATCCCATTGTATCCGGTAAGTAACTAATTTGCTTTTGATTTTACAGCCTCATAAATAGAAGGAACTTACCTTGTCTCAGGTGAGACTTTGGACTTGGACTTTTGAGTTAATGCTGAAATGAGTTAACAACTTTAGGGGACTGTTGGAAAGGCATGATTATGTTCTGAAATGTTAGGACATAAGATTTGGGAGGGGCCACAGACAAAATGATATGTTTTGGATCCGTGTCCCCACCCAAATCTCACCTTGAATATTAATAATCCCCACATGTCAAGACCAGGACAAGGGGGAGATAATTGAATCATGGGGGTGGTTTCCCCCATGCTGTTCTTGTGATAGTGAGTGAGCTGTCACGAGATCTGATGGTTCTCTTAGGGGCTTCCCCCTTCACTTGGCACTTCTCTCTCCTGCCACCATGTGAAGAAGGATGTGTTTGCTTCCCCTTCCCCCAAGATTGTAAGTTTCCTGAGGCCTCCTCAATCATGCAGAACTGTGAGTCTATTAAATCTCTTTCCTTTATAAATTACCCAGTCTTGGGTATTTCTTCATAACAGCATGAGAATGAACTAATTCATTTAGTGACCATTTCAAAAGTAATACATCCATTTCAAACTGCTTTGTGAAATAAAGCAACTAGGATCTGAAATTACTGTGAATTGTGGGAATAATCATATTCAGAAGAGTTCAAGATGTACTTTGACTTAATCACTTTCCTGCCCTTCTCTTCTTGCCTTTACCATTTTCCTCAAAACTTCAAATCTGAGTATTTCTTTGTTCTTCAGAAACCATGGAAACTGATCAAATCCGGCCACACTCTTTCCAAAGCTCTTCTTCTGTTATGCTCTTTTCCCACCTGATCAAATCAACTTACAGAAATGTCTTTGCTTGTAAAATTTATAGAGAGAAATAGACTCACCCTCTGCCAAAATGATGAGAACACTAAAAATGGCCATGATCAGAAAACAAGCACTGTGGTTTAATGTGAGCAAAGTGATTTTTCAGGAGCATAGCATTAAAAGCTAAAATTATACTAGTCCTTAACTTACTATCACATGGCCTATTCTCAAAAATAAGATATTTTTCAAACACATTATGTTTATTCTTTATCTATATAGTTTTATGTGGATCTATTTGATGCAATCAGGGTACCAAAAATAAAATAAAAAATAAACACACACAGACATTCATAAGTTTGACCCCACCCCATTCACAACTTTGATAGGTGTTCCTGTTTTGGCTTGTGCTTTCTATAATTTTCTCTAGGACAGAAGAAAGACACACTAAGTGATGTGAGATTAAAATAGGAAGGACAAGTCTTACCTAAGCAAGTGAATGATTTACATGTGCCATATGCATGTAGTTTGTTGCAGTATCTCTCAATTATTTATGGTACAGGGATAGCACAGATAAAAGAATCATAGCATCTCAAGGTTGGAAGTGCTTAAAGGTCATGCAGTTCAGTCACATATATGATGGTTAATTTAACTCCACAGCCTTCTTCCTGTACCAGATAGACTTCTAGCATGTGCTTAAATACCTTTAGCTGTGGCAAAAGGCTAGCTCATTTCATCCTTGAGTGATTCCATTAGATTTTGGCTCAATCTAAAGGACAACTCTTTCTATTCCCTCTGTAACTTCTATACCTATTCTTTGATGATGAAAGGCAAGGACTGTGCTTTTCAATCTTTGTATCTTGGTGCTTATTACAGTGTTCAACTGACACGTAGTAGGGTTTCATTAAGTGTTTATGGAATAAAATCGAAATACAGAGATAGAAATTGTGTCACCCAGGCCATCTTCTCTTCAGGCCAAATATTCCCCAGTTCCTTTAAGACTTCTTCTTTAATTATGACTTTAACTTCCTAATCATCCTGGAACCTTCTCATTGAGTGACTTTTGTCATCTCTTTCTAAATATGTTGTCTCCAGAATGAAACAGAATATTGGAAGTTCATTTTTGTAAGTACAGAGAATAGTATGCTGAAAGCTCCGTAGACCTAGGAACTACTTTTCAACTAATACAGTGCAGAATTAAAGTATCTCATGTCAGCAGTGATTTCCCACAGAAGGATATTGCAGTTACACCACTCTACCAAGGGTTTTTATTGCAAAATCACACCACATATATATATATATAAAATAATGAACTTTGCTGCAGAGGAAGAGCCCTCATGGAGAACCTCTGCTAGGGCAGTGTGGAAAGGAAATGTGGGGTTGGAACCCTCACACAAAGTCCCCACTAAGGCACTACCTAATGGAACTGTGAAAAGAGGGCCACTGTCCCCCAGATCCCAGAATGATAGATTCATAAAATTATATATATATATATATACACACACACACACACTCACACACGCACATACATATAAACACACACATATGTGAATTAGGAAATACTACAGGAGAAGAAATTTGATAATAAGTAGAGACTTGGCATTAAAAATTCTGTTTTATATGTTTAAGTTGGAATGCCTGTTAAACAATTAAATGGTAATATCAAGTAGGAAATAGACAGGCCAGGAATATAGACAAAAGAATAGTCTAGGCTGGAAATATAAATCTGGAAACTCAAAGATATAGATATATATATATAAATTACATATATACACACACACACATATATACAGATATGTGTACGTTTGTGTATATATATATAATTTATTTTGCCACTACAAGCACAGAATTAAATATAACCTTATTTGGGACTAGAAACATCTGGCGGGCATCAGACTCATCCAGATTTGATCCTGATGCTGCTTATTATTGGTTGTGTGATGCTGACAAACTACTCTCACTACTCTTACTTTGCTTTGTTAATAGGAGATAAAATGTCAATTATTTAGGATTTATCTTTTGAGAGACAATTGGAAGAACAGAAGTGTCACTTAGTGAATTAGGAAATACTACAGGAGGAGGAATTTGATAATAAGTGGAGACTTGGCATTAAAAATTCTGTTTTATATGTTTAAGTTGGAATGCCTGTTAAACAATTAAATAGTAATATCAAGTAGGAAATAGAAAGACAGGCCAGGAATATAGACAAAAGAATAGTCTAGGATGGAAATATAATGAGGCCCTCATTAAGTGGTAAATGTTATTATTTTAGATCTTGACTCAGTCATCCAAAATAATCATTTTATATCTTTCGGCTTTCATAGTTTTTCCCAATCACAAATTTAGAATAGAAGTCATGACAGGTGCATAATAAATGGTTCTTCAGGGCTGAAATAGATTGGCTAACCAGTACTCCTTTGATATGTTACCAATACAGTATCATAACTGTATTTAATGGTAGTAGAATTTTCTCCATATTTTTCTTTTTTGCACCAAGGAATAGTGTGGAAGACCTAACCCATTGTTATGCTACTGAAGAATATGTTACTTATAATCAGTTATCCAATATTACAGCCTAATAAGTCTGAAAACGTATATCTTTTGACAATGTCCCCGTCCAAATCTCATCTTGAATTCCCACATGTTGTGGGAGGGACCTAGTGGGAGATAATTGAATCATGGGCACAGATCTTTCCCATGCTGTTCTCATGATAGTGAATGAGTCTCCCAAGATCTGATGGTTATTATAAGGGGGAGTTTTCCTGCACAAGCTGGATGACTGCCGCTATCCACATAAGATGTGACTTCCTCCTCCTTGCCTTCTGTTATGATTTTGAGGCCACCCCAGTCACATGGAACTGTAAGTCCAATTAAACCTCTTTCTCTTGTAAATTTCCCAGTCTCGGTGTGTCTTCATCAGCAGTGTGAAAACAGACTAATACAAAGACAAATTGGTTTATCTGACATAACTTTCCATAGTGAATTTATGCTGGTCTTGATGATCCTTTAACTCTGTACCTAACATCTTCATAACTATAAATTTTTTAAACTTGTATAAGACTAAAGACAAATTATGTGAATTGTTTATGTATTTTTCTCTTCCCTTCTTTATTTTTTAAAACTTGAAAAGTATACTTCCTCATCTTCAGGTCTCTGACACTTTTTTCATTATCAGTGATTACATATAAATTGCTAGTTTGAATTCACTTTGAGCACCTTTGTAGATACAACTTTTTATGCATTTTTAATGCACCAACATAGATATTATTGATTAATTAACTCAAATTTTCACTTACTCTGAGGTATTGGGCAAGTTACTTAAGCCTCCATTTCCTCATTTGTAGAATGTTGGTGTAATAATTTTTAACTTTTAGGCCTTGTAAATGTACATGAGAGGTTAAACAGAATAACCAAACAGAAAAGCATAGCATACAGTACAATGTCTGGCATTTTTATTAAGTATCCAAATATAAAATATAATTTCTTTACTTCCTTGGGGTTCCCAGTTGCTCTTTTTCAGAGATAATTCTCCTTGTCAGAAAAGGTGTAACTAACAAAACAAGTGGGAATTCTTTCATTTAATCATTAATCTTATACCTTGGCACCCTGAGGTAAACCCAGCCTTCCACATTGTGCTTCAATTTTTCCTTCAAAGTTTTGTGAACCTCTGCTTATTTTTTTTTTTTTTTTCCTTTGAGACAAGTTTCGCTCTGTGGCCAGGCTGGAGTGCAGTGGTGCCATCTTGGGTCACCACAACCTCTGTCTACCGGGTTCAAGCGATTCTCCTGCCTCAGCCTCCTGAGTAGCTGGGATTACAGGTGCATGCCACCATGCCCAACTAATTTTTGTATTTTTAGTAGAGATACGGTTTCACCATGTTGGCCAGGATTGTCTCCATCTCTTGGACCTCATGATCTGCCCACCTCGGCCTCTTAAAGTGCTGGGATTACAGGCATGCGCCACCTCGCCCGTCCTTGAAACTTTATCTCCCTTGTTCTGACTACTTGTGTCTTTGCCAATTTTAGTCTTTAACATTCTTTGTTCCTTTGAAAATCAGAAATAATTAGATGGTGACTTTTTTAGATAGTTCTCTTAACCCTCCTTAAAAATATAAACATTATAGTAAAATTAATTTAATTTTTAAAAAATGTTTTAATTTCTTGATTCAGTATCCATTTGAGAACTTATAAATACATTCTAATATTTTCTCTGAATGTTTTGAAAGCTCTCTTGATAGAATCCAGTATATACAATTTTCTATAACTAGCCTTCTCTCTTGAGATTATAAACTCTAAGTTGAGCTGGTTTACTTCCCCCAAGACTTCTCTAACTTCCATTCAATCAGCCAATTTAGATTCAGAAAAGAAGGTTTCTCCACATCATTTTATGGGAGATGATATTTGCCAGCAATTAAGTATGTCTCATAATTTGTTGTGCTTTTACTCAGTGAAGATATCCAGTAAAGGACATTCTAGTAATTAAGGTCCCCAACAAGTATATCTTTTATCTCTGCCAATTTTTAAAATTCAATGTCAGGACTATAGTATTAATTTCTTATCCTGATTAGGAAGTCCACAGTAGCTGTAAAGTACTATTACCTAGTGATTAAAGGCATATATTCTGGAAGCAGACTCAGGTTCTTATCTGTCCTTACCACCTTGTAGGTGGACTGTGATAGGTAAATTACATTCCTTGCCCCAGTGTCCTCATTTTTTTTAAAGGTGAACAATAGCAATACATGTCTCATGTGATTGTTAGAAGAACTGGATAAAACCATCTGTGTAATGCTTCTGGCCTACAGCCTGGAACATACTAAAAGCTCAATTAATGGCAACTGTTTTTTAATTATCCACCTTGTTCCCTCTAGAGTTTTCTTCTTTGTAATCATTTTATTGGTATTCCATGAATTATGATGGATTCAAAACTCTCAATTTGTCAATTTATATTCTATATCACAAAAGTCAGTGGAAAATACAAGACATTTACACCATTCAGAGATCCTTAAGCCTACAACCTCAGTTAACCCATGTATATATTCCTTAAGCTAGTTCACATAATCTCATTTTTTGTCAGTTACATAATTCCTTCCCATATTCTCTCCAGAATTTAAAGATAGAATATCTAAACCATGTATGGTACCAACTATAACTATTATGTATTTCATTTGCTTTTTCCTTCACGTTATGATGTAATTACCTTGTCCATACCCGTAATCAAGAGTGATGCATTTGCACTTTAGACTCAGTTGTATCCTTCGGTCAATCTCCAACTGAGTTCTTATCTGATCTCACTTTCATGGCACTAGGAACATAAGTACTCAGTAGTCTCATCCTTATTTATACTGTTACCTCACAATATCCTATCAACTTGTACAGTTTTTCATAAATTTTATGACATAACTCAAGTTATTTTTCTTATTTATGTATCACTGTTTTCTTTGATTTAATGGAATTCTCTTCTCAACAGTATTGTGTGCTCAATAGCTACCATCTGCCTATAATAATATCAATTCTATTGCATGCTTATTTATAATTTTTTTATTCTTATAGAACTACAAACTTAGAGAGAAATTTGCAGGCACCATACAAAACACTTTTCTGAATTATATGAAAGTAAAATGCTGGTACAAACCTACAGATTTGAGAAGCTCAATGAATCCCAGATAGGAAAAACTTGAAGAAAATTATGCCTAGTCACTTCATAATCAAACAGAGGAAAACCGAAGATAAGAAAAAAAATTTAAAAGTAGCCAGAGGAAGGCCAAGCATGGAGGATCATGCCTGTAACCCTAGCACTTTGGGAGGCTAAGGCAGGCAGATCACTTGAGGCCAGGAGTTCAAGACCAGCCTGGGCAACATGGCAAAACCCCATCTCTACTAAAAATACCAAGCTGGGTGTGGTGGTGCATGCCTATAGTTTCAGCTACTTGGGGGGCTGAGGAAGGAGACTCACTTGAACCCGGGAGGTGAAGGCTGCAGTGAGCCGAGATCAAACCACTGCACTCCCGCCTACATGACAGAGCAAGACCCTGCCTCAAAAAAAAAAAAAAAGGAGAAGAAAACACATGCTACATACAGAGAATAAGTGGTAGAATAACTGCAAATTTCTCATCCAAAATCATGAGGGCTAGAAATCAGCGGTCAAAATATCCTTCAGGAATGAAAGTGAAATAAAAACATTCTGAGATTAAGGAAAACCAAGAGAATTTGTTACCAGCAAACCTGCTATGAATGTTCAAGGAAGTTTGTCAGCTGAAGAGACATGGTATCAAAGGGAAAACTTGGAACTACAGAAATGAAGGAAAAATAAAAGAAATTATAAATATTTGGGTAAATACACTCTTTTTCTCCTATTATGTTCTCGATTGTGTGACTTTTGAAACAAAAAATTATAACATTGAGGGAGAATGGTTTAATGTCTGCAGATGCAACATGCATGATAACTATAACCTAAAGGAGGTTAAATAGGACATATATGGCTGTAAGGCTTCCACATTTTACTTGAAGTAGTAAAATATTAACTATAAGTACACTAGAAAGTTAGATACACACATTAATCCCTGGAGCAACAGCTAAAACTTAATACAAAAAGATTTAGTAAAAAAGCTAATGGGTGAATTAAAATGGAATATTTATTTATTTATTTATTTATTTTATTATAAGTTTCTTTTTTTTTAATTTATTTATTATTATTATACTTTAAGTTGTAGGGTACATGTGCATAACGTGCAGTTTTGTTACATATGTATACTTGTGCCATGTTGGTGTGCTGCACCCATCAACTC
>NW_012105220.1:538305-636917 GCF_000951045.1 Mandrillus leucophaeus | reverse complement strand
AGTTGGATTCCTAGGTATTTCATTCTCTTTGAAGCAATTGTGAATGGAAGTTCATTCCTGATTTGGCTCTCTGTTTGTCTGTTACTGGTGTATAAGAAAAATGGAATATTTAAAAAAAAAAATTCAGGTAACCCAAAATAGAACATTAAAAAGATTTAAAAAAAAAAAAAAAGAAAATTCAAAAATGAACAAATTGAAAAAAATTTTTGAAGGATAAATTTAAATCTAAACATATCAATAACCACTTTGAATGTAAATTATCTAAATGCAACAATTAAAAAACAGAGATTGCCAGATTGAATTTGAAAAAAAAGGAAGACCAAAATATATGCTCTCTACTACAAAATGTCACTTTAATTATGGTTAAACAGTGAAAGTAACAGTACAGAAAAAGATACCATGTAAACACTCACCAAAACAAAGCTGCTTTGACTATAATGTGAGAAAATGTAGATTTCAGGGTGAGGAATATTGCCAGGTATAAAGATATGCATTACATAACAATAAGAAGATTGATTCACTAAGAAGACACAACAAATCTAAATGTGTATGCACCTAACAACAGAGGACTTGAAATATATGAAGCAAAAACCAATAAAATTGAAAAGGAAAAATAGACAAGTCTACAATTACACTTAGAGACATAAACACTCCTCTTGCATTCCACATGTAAATGATATAATACAGACATCCATAATCACCAAGGATATGGAAGACCTGAGAACATTATCAGAACACTTGATTTAATTTTTCTCGTGGAACACTCTATAAACAGTAGAATGCACACTCTTTTAAAGTGTACTCAGCAAATTCACTAAGATAGGCCATATTCTGAGCCATGTTTTGAAATTAAACAACACAGTTCTAATTTTTTGACCACATCTTTGATACGTTTAACAAACATGATGTGGGGCAGGGTGAACACAGCTTCTTGAAGAGACTATGCAGGTTAAGTGACTAATTTGTAACTTGCACAATTTCAATGTAAAATTTGCTTCTGAGCTATCAAAATATAACATTTTCTAGTGTATCAATCTTACAGGTACAAATTAATATTAAAATAGATCAGTTAGGCTAGGTGCAGTGGCTCACGCCTGTAATCTCAACACTTTGGGAGGCCAAGGCAAGAGGATCACCTGAGAGCGGGAGTTTGAAACCAGCCTGACCAACATGGAGAAACCCTGTCTCTACTAAAAATACAAAATTAGCCAGGCATGTTGGTGCATGCCTGTAGTCCCAGTTACTTGGGAAGCTGAGGCAGGGGAGTCACTGGAATCTGCGAGGTGGAGGTTGCAGTGAGCCAAGATCATGCCACTGCACTCCAACCTGGTGACAGAGCAAGACTCTGTCTCAAAAAAAAAAAAAAAAATAGATGAGCTAAAGTCAGAGAAAAAAAGCAAAAACCCTTGAAATTTATACATCTCTTTTAAGCAAGTATTACTGATAAAGATGAGTATTACACATTCATTAAAGATTCCCCTTCCATTTTAAAATACTGTTGGTTATGATACAAGTTACTTTGGGTAATTGAAAGCAACTACAATCCTGGTGTTCAGAAACTATCTCTTAATTCATGTGGCTAGAAATGAGAGGGCTTCATCACAGTCATCTGGACAACAGTTATTACTCTTTCCGGCCATCGTCATCCTCTATTACATACCCTCTTGTACTGACTCCCATTCAGCATCTTGGGCCGCCATTAACACAATACCCCTTCTTGATTAATAACAAAAGGAGCTTAGAATGTGTTTTATCATCCTTAGTTTCCTGGTGTTTGTCAAATACTCCTGTTTTACAAGAAGTAGTTTTCTTGTAGGACCGTGAGTGTGTCTGCATAATTTTTCATCAAGGCAATAATGTAGGATCCTAAATCACAAGCATTCTTTGCAAGTCCCTTAAGTGCGGTATAATTTGGAACCAGCAATCCATTTCAAATTCGAAAAATTAAAGGGGAAATAGCCAGGCACGAGTTGGAGGAGCAGGACTGACTCCCACACCTGCAATTTCAACCAAATGACATAAAATGCCAAGCCATTATTCTTCCAATTTAGCTTCCTCAGCTTTCATGTCCTAAACCGAATTCATTCTAAAAGTAATCAAATCAGATAAGGACGGAGAAGGGAGGGGGAATGCTAATGATGCAGCCGGAGGAAACAGTTGGAGAGTTCTGGTGTTTTAACATTCAGGTTATTTTATGGAGCATATTTTAAAATGATTTTTCCAGGTTAGTTTAATTGGAGTATCAGAAATCCTTTCATCTGTTTTGACAATTGAAATGATGATGTGCAGTCTGCACCGTGTTTATACCGTTCAAGATAGGAACATCCATATTGATGCTCCAGCTACTGAAAATTTAAAAGGACAGGAGCAGCTAAAGGCCGATTAGCCATGGAGAACATTAGCTTCCATACTTCTTAGACAGAGCCAGACATTACGTCAAGCATGACAACCCACTGTAGCATAAAAGTATTAGCGGCCTCCAAGTCTCAGGCTTACCCTCAAGTTATTTCATTAAAACACAAAATTATGTTGACCTAATTTTTTGACAGGTTTTGAAGAGAGCAAAGATTTCCTTTCTCACCATACCTCCCCTTGCTCCCTCTCCATCTCGCCATAACTCTGGGGAGTTTGCCAGCTTCAAGTCACTGCAGAGTGCCAATCCCTTTTATTTTAATCAAGGTAGAAGCCCCAGCTTTAAATGCTTTCTTTCCTCATCTCCAAACATGTATGCTGAGGCTCTTCATTGGCACGAGAACTTTCAATAGCAGTAACTCTTACTGTCCTTGGGGAGAAGAGAGCTACTCAGCATTCAGTGGAGAAGCCGGAACCGCCTGGATCAGTCTCATTATGTAGGCCATATGCAATAAGCCACAGTACCTAACAGCTGCTGGTGGTAGGATTAAGGGGAAAATATTTAATTTGATGCAGGAGCACGTGCGTGTGATTTCAGCTGTAGCTCTTACCTGCTCCCTAGGGTGTGTGTTAGATATATGGTGTAATGCAGAAATCATTTAATTGTGTCAACACAATGTTAGGGTGTTTGTTTAAAGTAAAAATTAGTTTTTGCAGCATAAATTGATTAGTTGACAGGCTATTTGACTGTCACGGAGGCTACTGGATACAAAGAAAAAATTGGCTTGGTTAATCTGAGCAAAGGGAACAACTCCTTTGAGATCGGGGGAAATACAATTAATGTAAATTTGGATTAGCCTTTGTGTTCTGTAAATCAATAAAACAACAGGGATGTGTGGAGAATAGGCTAGATCATCTATCAAACTGGTTTTTATTGTGTTTCTATTTCTATCCCTAGTAAACATGTTCCTTCAGTTTCCCGTGAATAAAGGCATTTGACAAAGGAATAAAAATGGACCGGAGTTCACTGTAGATGCAGTGCCAATGACAAAAAGGAGGGGGTGGGGGAGGTGGCAAGTAAAGATGAGAATCAGAAAGGCTGCTTCCTGCAATCTCAAAGCTAGATCATTCTAAAATTCTCAGGTGACAGGTGGTGAAAGTGAAGATAGATTTTGTGTATCTACTGCAATGAAGACTGCACCTTATGCAGAATACTAATCAAGAATTTTTTTTAAGGAAACCACATTGTCTTAACAGGTTTTAAAAGAAATAGAGGTGCACACAGGCACACACACAAAAGAAATTGGTTAAGAAAGCGTATGTAGCAAGCAAGATTTCTCCCTACCAGTCACTTTCCATCACAAAAGAAATAACTAATGTGCTGAAATAAGAAAACACTAATTTTGTGGCCCAGTGAAGGACGCTGCTCTTTTTAAATAGCCTTCTTGTTCTTTAAGACCCTATTATAGGCAAATATCTCACCTGATTGCTTTAATTGAGGGAAATCCTTTTATCTGTGTAGACAGTTTGCATTGTCATTGTGTTTTACCTTTTGGTGCATGCAGAATCCCATTTTAAGACTGCCCACCAAGCTACACAGCACACTGAGATACTGCAGAGAATAAGTAAGGCAGAGAAAATGCAGGTCTCAGAATTGAGGAGCAGCACGTTAGACTGCAGCAGTAGAGGCGAGCGAGGCAGAGCGGTACAAATCTTCCTTTCCGAGCGTTTGAAAGATGGGGGCGTCTTTGTGGCATTATCTTCCCAGGTGCCCCAGATGGCACAGTGTACTTCTAATGGAAAACCATTCATCTGGCCCTGGGTCTGTACGTGTTGTATATCACGATGGTTCATGGAGGAAACGAGCTCAGACAGCTTAAGCAGAAGGCGCAAAGCATGTGGTTGCGAAGGCATAATGGAAGAGAGGCACAAAAGGGCAGGCGAATGAGCCAGAGACAGGGGAAGGGGAGAAGAAGGCTGTTATTTCTGTGTAATTCCCCAGGATCCACTCCTGCTTGGGTTGGCGGTGAGAAAAAACCAATTCAATTTGAAGGTGGCTCAGGGTAAATGAACCAGGGAATTGAGCTGCTGGAATCTAATTATGGACCCCCCAAACTACTACTACCTGCCCAGCAGAAAAAGTCAAATGGCTACACCAGCCAACAGAGTTAAGGGAAGTTGGCAGAATAAGCAGTCCAGAAGGAGAAGGTTTGCAAACCTTCCAGATTCTAACTCTACAACTCTTAGAAGTGATTTTTCTTTTCTTTTTTTTTTCTTTTTTTTTAATGCTAATGCCCTAGGCATAGAAGATTGCAAAGCAGAAAGTATGGCCAAGGGAAGGGCAGGTATAGGACTTCAAGATCTGAAAGTCCGGCAGCATTTCCACACACTCTTGGGAAAGGTGTTACCCCTAGAATCCCCATCTTCTTCCTCAAGACAGTGTTTCCTAAAGGGAAGCGTCATAGGAACAAGGACCTATTGCGGTGGCTCACACCTTGTGGTCCCAGCACTTTGGGAGGGCAGGCAGATCACAAGATCAGGAGATCGAGACCATTCTAGCTAACACGGTGAAACCCTGTCTCTACTAAAAATAAAATAAATAAATAAATAAATAAAAAATAGCCGGGCATGCTGGCGGGCACCTGTAGTCCCAGCTACCTGGGAGCCTGAGGCTGGAGAATGGCGTGAACCTGGGAAGTGGAGCTTGCAGTGAGCCGAGATCGCGCCACTGCATTCCAGCTTGGGTGACAAAGTGAAACTCCATCTCAAAAAAAAAAAAAAAAAAAGAGCAAACTACCCAGCTCCCTAGGGGGAATGGGTCAGTGCACTCAGATACTATCACAGGAGTGAAGGCAAGGTGGGAATGGAACTGCAGGTTTGGTCCTCTGAGCCAACAGCTTGTTTCCCACCATCATGTGCTCAATTCAACTTTCAGATATCTGCTTATTCAAGGGCAACTTACCTTTGGATTTGGACCTTATATATTTGTTTTTGAGGAGAAATATGGCAGGATCTCTTAACTTAGTCTGGAGAAAATGAAACTGGAGTTGGAGTCAAGACATCCAGTGTAGTCCTGACTTTCTCATTAATACATGTAACTTTGAGAAACTATTTTCAGTGTCATTTTAAGCTCATTTGAAAATAAGAAGTTGAGTTAGAAAATCTTCAAGATCTATCCCAGCTTCTAAATCTGAGGACCTCCAATAAAAGAATATTTTATAGTGTCCTCTCAATTAAATATAGTCCCACTTTTGTACAAAAGACATGGAATTAACCCCTAGAACAATAAAAGTCCCGCAGCTGCTGTCACCTTTGAAACTGATTTCCTGGCTCTCACTTCAAACCTTTATTCACATACAACAAATCAAAATTTACATAAAAGGCAAATATTCTGCTTTTATTTACTGTGTGATTATCACCATTGCAACTGCTGATTTCTCCCCAAAGCCTTGTAACTACAGTTGCCTAGATTTCATATAGATCCCTGAGGGCAGAAGAGAGCCAATAAATCCAAAGGAAATAAGTGAAATGGGATATGTTACCCCTGTCTGTTTTAGCCAGGAATGTAAAATTATGTTTCAAGATGTCAATTAAATGAGCAGCTACAATTTTCCCCACTAAAGAATGTTACCACAATGAAAATTGTACAGAAATAGTAATAGAACACATTTAAAAAATTAGCTAACCATGGCATATTTGAATGAAAAGAACACAATCAACTATCTCTGCCTTAATATGAGATTGCCACACTGTGTTAATCCCAGGCTGGTTTCCCTGTTACCTAACACATGTTCAGATGACAGATGAGCTCAGAGAATTTGAATTTATCCTATTACCAATCTAAGCCAATCATACTTAAGTAGAAAAACTTTTAACAGAAAAAGGTATGATGCATCCCCCAAATAAAAATATTTGCAATTTATCCATTCACTGGATAAAAAAAAATTGAGAGTTTGTCATACAAAATATTATGTGCTGACACTTTGAAAGATGACAACATGACTTCACATTTCTAAAGGGTGTTTTTTTTCTTGCTTAATTTAAAGCAACCAAAGTGGTGTTGGGAGTCATCAGTGGTTCAATAAAACTTGAATGATTTGGGTGATGGTAACTGACACATACCATTGTTCTCTATCCTATTAACTAATAAGTCAGTCTTTCCCTTAGTGTAACTCTTGCAGTTAATAAGGTGGCTCATTTACTTGTCACCAGAACAATGTAAGTGAAAAGCCTAGATTTAGACAGCAAAGCAGCAGCAAGTGCAGACTCAGGAGCATAACTCACATCGTCCCCACGCCATCACAGAGCAGAGAGCAGATGAAAGCTGCCCCCTGGGGGCATTCCTTCTGATTTGTGGGTTTACCTTGCAATCAATGCAGACAGATTTTTTTATCTTTTATTTCAAAAACTTCTTATGTACTCGTTCCGGCACCAAGCTAGCAGATACTCAGGACCAGGGCAAAGTTTCTCTGTCAATATATACCCTTCTTTTCTATTCCTGTATCGTTCCCCATGTCCTCCTTAAACAATAGAAAATAGTGAGTAAATCTAGAACCACATTGACACAAGTTCCAAAATATAGTTTGTCTAATTTTGCAGTCACTTTATGTAGCAATTATCTGTACCTTCACATAATTGATTGCATCAGCTATTTGAAGGTTGTTGGTGAGAAAGGGATTGCTCAATTAAGAGGTGGTCATCCAATCCAATTAGCTTAATCATTTGACCTTAACCAGCATGATTCAGTTATTTGAATCATGAAGCAGCCAGATTGAATTGAGCATTTTAAAATTGATCTTTTTCTCTGTGATTAACTTTAATGATGACATAAATAACAAATGTGATGCAAAAATGGATAAACTGGTGACTTTCCAAAGAACTCATGTTTTTCAGGATAACCAAAGATTACTGAGTAACAAATCTAATTGAAAAATTTACTAAGCATTTCCAAGTTCAAGATGCTGTATTAGACACTGAAGAAACACAAGATGACTCACACCTGGTTCCTCACTTCAAATGTTTGATCTTAAGCAGAAGACAAGTACATAAACAGGTATTCATATTGCAAAGAACAATACAACCTGCTAAATAAAGTTGTAATAATAAGTAATGAGAGCAATTAATTCTAAGAGAGAGAAGGCAGAAAAGGCTTGGGGCTAGGACTTGGAGGGAGAGAAAAATAATTAAAGGTAGAAAAATGAAATGCCTTCAGGGCCAGCCAGGCGATATAAATATGAGAAGTTCAAGAGAGTTAGAGCCTGAGGAAAATTATACCATCGATGCCCATCAAAGGGATCTGAAAGTTAATTTTAAAATCTATTTCTTGGCAAACAAAATTATAACTGTGGGTCTTATTTGACCTACCTTTGTCATATGCACTTCATTTAGTTAGAAATAGAATGATCAAGAAAGCATTGTATGTTGAAGAAGCAGAATGCACTAAGTGCCAGGTACTGTCTGCTGCCTAACTGTCATCCTTTCTCTCCCAGCCCACTTTTATTCTTAATCCTGTAACCTCTGGGATTTAGACCAAACAATTGAGTCCCACACACTAGGACTCAACATTCAAATTTCTTTCCTATTGGTTTTGGCCTTGCACCGTTAGGAATGATAACAGAACTTTACCCTGAACTCATGCCCCCTCAAAGTATTCCAGGTTTTAGAACAGAGTTCCTAATGCATTCCTAATGCTTATTTAGATCCCTAGGTTTGTAACCAGCCAGTCATCCAGTTCAGCCCAGCCAGTTACACAGACCCTTTGGAATTAGCATTCAGCCTTGTACTGGTCTCTCCACCCAAAGCCTGTGGTGCCCCAAGTCTCAGCCCAGTGAAGTGTATGCTGCCATCTGCTGATAGATTTCCCTGGTGCCAACTGCCTGTGAATCCTGCCTTTCTGAATACCACCTGCTGGTGCTGGGTTTCCTGCTGCTACACTTCACCAGACATCAGGATGCACATATCCCTAGGCCTTCCTGCCAGCAACACCCCCATTGTTGGTTGGCATACACTGGTGTAGCAGAATTCTGCCCATCTGACTTAGCATCTACAGCATGCCCATCCCAGCAGAGCTGGGGACATCTAGGGGTCTAGGACTCAGCCCTTTCCTTTTTAGACATATTCTTCTATTATTCACAGAATTTTGCTGAGGAGTTCTCTGAGTTATGACGAAACTCGCTCTATTAAAAACATCAAGTAGATAATTCATCTAACAAATATTCATTGCCCCTTGCCATGTGCCAGGTCGTGTTCTAAGCTTTGGGGACATGACCATGAACAAAACACACACAAACTCCTGCCTTTATGGAACTGACATTTTTGTGGGGTAGACAGAAAACAGATAATAAGTAAAAATATATAGTATGTTAGACAGTGGTAAGTGCTGACAAAAAAAGTAAGCAGAAAAGGAGGATATAAATTGCCATGAGGATGCAATATTGAAATTTCAGATAGAAACGCCAGGGAAACCTCTCTGAGAGGGTGAATTTTGAGTAAAGACACAAAGGACATGAGTAAGTGGCTAGGGGAATTTTATGGTTTGGCTGTGTCGTCACCCAAATATCATCTTGAATTGTAGTTCTCATAATCCCCTTGTGTCATGGGAGGGACTCAGTAGGAGGTAATTGAATCATGTGGGCAGTCACTTTCATGCTGTTCTCATGATAGTGAATGAGTTCTCACCAGATCTGATGGTTCTAAAAGGGGCTTTCCCTGCTTTCACTCTGCACTTCTCCTTACTGCTGCCACATGAAGAAGGACGAGTTTGTTTCCACTTCCACCATAATTGTAAGTTTCCTGAGGCTGCCCCAACCCTGCAGAACTGTGAGTCAATTAAACCTCTTTCCTTTATAAATTACCCAGTCTTAGGTATGTCCTCACAGCAATGTGAGAACAGACTAATACAATAAATTGGCACTGGTAGAGTAGGGTGCTGCTGTAAAGATACCACAAAATTTAGAAGCAACTTTGGAACTGGGTAACTGGCAGAAACTGGAACAGTTTGGAGGGCTCAGAAGAAGACAGGAAAATGTGGGGAAGTTTGGAACTTCTTGCTGCCACCATTTGAAGAAGGATGTGTTTGCTTCCCTTTCTGCCATGATTGTAAGTTTCCTGAGGCTTCCCCAGCCCTGCAGAACTGTGAGTCAATTAAACCTTTCCTTTATATATTACCCATTTTCAGTTACGTCCTTATAACAACATGAGAATGAACTAATACAGGGAATTTCTCTGAAAAATTTTAGGCAAAGAAACAGCAGTGAAAAGTCTCTGAGTGGGACTGTCTCAGGACATCCTGGAAGGCTAGAGTATTACAGCAGAGAGAACTAAGGGTCATTTAGGAAGAGGAGCTTGTAGGTCCTAAAAGGAACTAGGATTTACTCTGAGATGGAACCCACTAGAAGATTTCAGGTAGAGGAGTAACGTGGCATGAATTAACATCTACACATACAAGTTAGGAGGCCAGTTAGAAGGCAATTGTGGTGATCCAAGTCCAAGCTTAGGGTGGCTTATACAGGTGGGCATTAGATTTATGTAGTAATTGTGAAGGGTGCCTGCAGACAGGTGGGAAGAGGTGTCATGGAAAGATTCATATTAAAGGGGCCTTGAATGATATGTGAACAATTTCAGACCCTATTATTTAAAATATAAGAAAGAATTTTTAGAAGAATAACACTAGCAGAAATATTGAAGGTAATTTGCAGAGAAGAAAAGAAAGACAAAAAGAAGCATTAGCAGACTCTTGTATCAGACAAGGCAAAAGATAATAGAAAGCTCAAACAGGAAAGTAGTAGCATAAGAGAATGACTTGGAAGATAGTGGACAGTAAGATCACTGAGGGAAAAAATGAGAGAGTTTTAATAATCTTTCTATTTTTGATGTCTACCATAGTGCCTGGAACATGAGACAGTCAAAAATTGCATTCATTCACCATTCATTCATTCAAAAATATTTATTGAATTGCTTTAAAAAGCAAAATAAATTGGCATATTTGTCTCCTCAGGCTACCATAACAAATTACCACAAACTCAGCGGCCTCTAACAAGAGAAATTTATCTTCTTGCAGTTATAGAGACCAGAAGTTCAAAATCAACATGTCAGCAGGGCCAGGCTCCCCAGAATCTCTTTGTTTGGATATTAGTTACAATGGCTGTCTTAGTTTGAAAAACACACCTCCACATCTCATAGAGATACATGGAGCCAAGGCAGAAGCTCCCTGATATGGTTTGGCTCTGTGTTCCCACCCAAATCTCATCTTGAATTGTAATCTTCATGTGTTCGGGGAGGAACCTGGTGGAGTTTTTGGACCATGGGGGCAGTTTCCCCCATTCTGTTCTCGTAATAGTGAGTGAGTTCTCACAAGATCTGATGGTCTAAAAGTGTTTGATATTTGCTTTCTCGTTCACTCACTCTCTGTCTCTCCTGCCGCCATGTTTGGTGCCAATATGTCTTGCTTCTTCTTCACCTTCCCCCATGATTGTAAGTTTCTTAAGACCTTCCGAGCCATGCAGAATTGTGAGTCAATTAAGCGTTTTTTCTTTATAAATTATCTAGTCTCACGTAGTTCTTTATGGTAGTGTGAAAAATGGACTAATACATCCCCTTTGACTGTGCTTACTGAATCATGACACTCATTTTTCAATCCTAAAAGATTCCCCCTGCAAAGCTCTTGTGGAGAACTCTTCCATGCTTTTTCTAGCTTCCAGTGGCTCCTGGCACTCCTTGGCTTGTGGCAGCACCACTCCAATATTTGCCTCCATCTCCACACAGCCTTCTTTGAATCTCTCTGTATCTTCTTTTCTTTCTCATATGAAAGCACTCCTCATTGGGTCTATGGCCCACCCTGATTTCAGGATGATCTCATCTCAAGAACCTTACGTTAATTATATCTGCACAGACCCTATTTCCAAATAAGTTCACATTCACAGGTACCAGGGCATAGGGCTTGAATACATCTTTTGGGGGCCACTGTTTAGCCTGTCACAGTTAGACTTACTAAGGACATGCCCCTGGAGCTGAACTGCTGAATTTAAACTCTATTTCTGCCACTTAATATCAGTGTTTCCTCAGCTAAGTTATTTATCCTCTCCGTGCCTCAGTTTCACCACCTGTGAAATGGAGTTAATAAAAATATGTTTCTTAGAGCAATTGTGAGGCTTACATAATCCAACCTAAAGTACAACCACTTAACAATGCCTGACCCATAGTAAATAATCAGCAAATGTTTATTTTTACAAAATATTAATATATGCAGTCAAGGTTCCAGAGATACAAAGACTCAGCACATATATTGCTTCTACAGGAACTTGCAGTCTAGTGAGAAAGGAACATGAGCAAAAGGTTTTATGTATGTAGGGTGATAGGTGCCATAACAGAATTGGGAAAAGTGAACACATGTTGAGGAATGTATAAACGTTAATCCATTACAGGAAGACCCTGGGAGTGTGAGGGAGGCAGGAGTGATAAGATACAAGTGTGAGTTTCAGGTTGAGACAGGAATATTTGCAAAAACATGGAGACAGGAGGGATATGAGAGAGTATTGTCAGTTTAGAGAACTACAAATAGTTCAGTATGTTGAGAAGGAAGGACTTAGGGAGAACATGGCCAGAGACAATGATAGAAAAAATAAGCAGAAGTTGGGGCATGAAAAGCCATGTGTGTCATGCTAAGGAGTTTGCATCTATCCTGGAAGCAGTGGAGAGCCACAAAGAATTAGAAGCAAAGAGTTACATGGAGAGTTACATGAGCTTACATTTCAGAGCAGTCTCTCCAGCTAATGAAGACCACGGCCCTTCAAATGTTTTCTTATTAAGTGTCACATTGTAAAAATTGGGCACATACACCAACGCTTGCAAATACATTCATTTATTTATATGTTTCCTTTATCCACAAATGACCATACAAAAATTATACCAATGTATAACACATAAAAAAGCTTTGAAACAGTGATATATAGTTATTCATGATTTTAAGTAGGTTATTTCATTATCAGTTCAAAAACCTGCAGCCACTTAAAATTATCATTAACATTTTTAGTGAAAGAAACATGATTCAATATTTTATTAATTCAAAAATATTAGTTTAACATTTTGGGAGACAGCAATTCAAAGGTCTGATTCAAAACTCATCTTATTTGGATATTAGCTACAATGGCTGTCTTAGCTTGGAAAACACACCTCTATACCTTACAAAGATACATGGAGACAAGATAGACACCCCCTTTGGCTGTGCTTACTGAAGTCTGATACATTTTTTAATCCTAACTACCAGTTTCATATTTGAGAAATTCATCTGGTAAATTTTTATCTTCCTTGATATCAGTCAGTTGTACTGAAAAACTAATTGGAAGATATAGCAGTTGCATATTTTTAACAAAGTGTTTAGATTAAAAAGAAATGGATTTCTTTGGAAGATTTTCAGAACCAGTTGGAAAATTTCATTTCTAAAATATTTAAGTGAACAGATATGAAAATTGTTATATGTGGCACAGATTGCTTCTAATCAAATATTTTATAACATGAATGTAAAAAAAACTTCATACTCAGAATGTCCTCTCCACAGCAATTTCCTTCAAAAGTATTAATTTCTTACTAATGATTAACATGTCACATTTAACATGAAACACACATTAAGTGTGATGACTTTTTAAAAATATCCCCTGGGTAATAAATTAATGACAAACACTTTTCACAGATGATCAACAATATGGTACATTTATCTCTTTGTAATAGAAAACTGCCTAATATATTTACATTAGGCAGGACTTAAGTATTTATTATAAAATAACAAATATAATGAACTTTGGTACAAAATATTTCCATGGTCATGTTTCATCTCATTAGGAAGGAATTATAAAGATTTAACTTATAAAGGTAGTAACCAACCTGAGAGAAAATGTAAACTGTAGAAGAATGCTAAATGCAATGTGTTTTGTTGTTCTGGCCCAAAGAGCAAGAACAATAAAGCACATGCCAGGTACTCCCAGATCCTAAATTGAGCCACAAGCCCACCCATAAAACACATGCTAAGAGATTTGAGACTAACTCTGTAACCATTAGTTCCTTATCTACACTTAGACTATTTAGTAATCCAATCCTTTTAAAAAGGCAGGTAGAAAATAGGTCTATGGGAAGAACTGTCAGTGTTTCATGAGGTCCTGTCCCCTACCAGAGGGCAAGGTAAGCCAAGTGAAGAATATTTCAAGAGAACTGCTCAGCACTTTATGTGGGTCTCCTTGCCTTTGAGAAATCCAGGAACTAGTAATGCTACATTAAAGATGTTCTGATGTTAAAACAAGGAGAGGTGGCTAATTTATGGTGGTTTACTCATCCTGAATCATCAAGGTAAAGAAAGCATGAATTTTCCATGGATCAGGTCAGACCATCTTGAGAGAATAGTGACCCTTCTGATGCACCCAACTCAGGGGGTCAACAGGAGGTAGAAGAACATCTCAGGGGAGCAGCAGGTGGGGTGAGAAAGACAGTGAAGGGATCTGAGAGATGGAAGACATTTAATATTGAATGATGGCTTGAAGTTTTGATATTAGACAGGATTGGACATTTTATTACCTGAGGGTACACAGAGAAACTAAAGGATCTGCCCAAGATTTCCTCCTGGAGTAAGGAGAAACAAGCAACAGCAGATTTGCAGGGACAGTCATAAAAAAGAAGTTGTTCACCCCAACATGCTAAGGAAAGTCAGAAAGCAATACACTATGTCAATCATATTCTATGACTGATAAAGTGTGTGTTTCTAGAAATTAAAACAGTCCTAGACAAATACTAACTACTCAATAAATGCTTATTATTTGACTGAGAACTGTAAAACCTTTAATGATCTTTCCTTATCCATTTTGTGCTTTGCTGGCAGAGTCTACATCTCCAACTTTTATTGAATACACTGGATCACATAGCTTCTGTCCTTTATGGCTTATTTTCCATTGGAGAAAACTAGTTTCCTCAGCACAGCCCAAATAATGAGGACCATAAAGCTTACTCCTTTTAAAGCATTTATAGTAAAATAATTTAATTCTCTGAGTTTGTACATTTCCCCCTACAGAACCAAGTTTTCTTTGGTAGGTTGTTCAACTAAATAATGTTGTAATGAATAATGAATAACAGCAATCTACTGCATACAAGTAGATTTTTCTCAGACAGTTGCATATGGTAGGAAAGTGTTTTCAGAAAGAATAGGCCTGGGGAATATTCAAAGTGTTCAATAATGCAAGAGCAGAAAGATTGGAAACTTTCTTTTGATTCAATATTGTTTGGAAGTGGCATGGCTGGACAGAGAATGCATATGAACATTTAAAGGACTGGAAATTGTATTTAGATGGAATCATCTACAAGCATAAATCATAACTTAATCTTTTGCCTAAATTAAATGAAAATAATTCTCATGCAAATCTCACTCTTCCTTCACAATCTAGACTAAGCCCTTATTCCTCTAAGAGGCTGCCCCTGGCCTTGCAGTCCCCAAGCCATAATGCAGTGACCTTCTGAGCAGCTTGAACCTGTACTTCATTTATGTCACACAGCTGGCATAGTAGCTTCATATTGAATTGCTGGCTCCAGTTCATTTGCTAAGAGTTCTGTTCTCTAACTACTTTTATTTATTTATTTTTTTTGATGCATTACAGCAGTAAAAGATTACACATATATTTCTCTCAAGTTCCTATAGAACCTAACACGATACCATTTGAATAAGAATAAGGTTGGTTTGCAACATGGCATGTGTATACCTATGTAACAAACCTACACGTTGTGCACATGTACCCTGTAACTTAAAGTATTATTATAATAATAATAATAATAAAAGATGAAAAGAAAAGAATAAGGTTGGTTTGTTCATTAGATTTTATCCTAGATCGTTTTGTTAGTTGTTCTTTGAATGAGCACTTGGGATTGGCATAGGTAGAAAGATAAAGATACCGAAAAGGAGAAGGAGGAGAACTCCATTCGTTCATGTATAAACAATGTGGTTGCAAGCTAGAGGAGTGAATAGATGGCTTTGCTAGTCAATAGCCAAATGGTATCTTCCAGCAATTTTCTACATGTGCAACATGGTTAAAACAAGTTGGAAAAGCTGATTAATGATTACCTAAATATCACAACAAGGTTTCAGATGAAAAGTGGTAACTGATAGAAAACATTCTGACAGATGAAAATGAAATATATAAGAAATTCAGTATTTAAGTTTATCTTCAGTATATCTGAACTACTGACAATTAAATATTACCTAACTTACTTACACTCTAAATATCAGCCAAAATTCAAAGAAAACAACAATTTTGCAATTATTGGACTAATACAGTTTAAAAATTTTAATACAGTGATGCAATTGTTATCATATTGTTCCCAAATTAATTTGTCCTTTATCCACAGTTGATGTTATGACTATATAATACCCTATGCAATTCAGCAATAAATAACAACACGCATACATACATATATATCTATGCATTACGCGCACCTGCCATACTTAAATCAGTCAATGTAATTTCATGTCTAGATGGTTATTTGTTTCGCAAAGAAAAATCATAGGATATATTTTGAGTGTTTTCCATTTTAGTTAATTAAATATAATTCGAATAGCTTTAGACTGTAAGCCTCCTAGGACAGAATTCATATTTCTTTTGTACATCTACAAAGGCCAAGTGGAGTGCTCATCACACAAAAGGCTCTTTCTAATTGTTGCAGGCTGAATAGAGAGTAGGACAATAACGGAGAAAGAGGAAACGTGTTGTTATTTTGAATTACTTTATGAAGACTCTCTGTATTCCTTCATTGCCTTATCTTGTGAAATCAACAGGAAAAAAAAGAGGATACTATTCTTAAAGCAAACAAAGAAACAGATGTGTTCAGCCTTCATACTTAAAAAAAAAAAAAAAAAAAAAATCTTTGACATCCTGCACTGAGTACAATTCTTTCTTCGGGTAGAAAGAAACAGGTTGTTTTAGTAATTAACCATCTTCTGGTTCTTGTTTTCCTTTACCGATATTCTCTGAGCCACATGTGAACAAATCACTAGAAACCAAACCAACAAAGAATAAAAGACTGAAGTGAAATTATGCTAATATTCCTTGGCCTCACTGGGTGAGGCATATTGTCTTTTTAAATGATAGCTGTAGAAACAGAAAATCATTACTAGTTGAAAGCCTGAGAACATGCTTTAGAGATAAAGGTTATGGACATTTGGGGATCATAAAGTATGAGTATACTGTCTCATACCTCAAGTGGCTGCATCCTTATCATTTGTATATGCAACTCTTTTTGAAAGGTGAAGCTGCTCTTTAACAAAAGCAGTTCCTAAATACTACTTGAAATTATGATCTTACTATTCTGAGATTACTTCATGTTCTCTAAAAATATACACATTTCTGTGTTGTGATTTTCTAAGTGTTTATCATTCTCTTTTGATACAAAAAGAGTGGTTTCATTCCCATCAAGGCTATGAACCAAATGTCTTACCAGTGACAATCTGGTTATGGGTGAATGCAAACTACCTGACCCGTGGGTTCATTCACATTTGCTCACCATCACAGAACAAAAAGAAAGCACAGTGGGTGAGGGAGTGCACGCCAGGCCAATTGTTCGAGAAACACTAAGCTCTACCTCTTACTAGCCTTGTGCCCTTGGGCAAAATACTTAGTCTCCCTGACCTCAGATTTCTCATCTGACAAGGCTGAGATAATACTGCCCACCTCATAGGGGTATTGTCACAGTCAAATTAGTAAGTGCCCAAAGTTCTTAGAACAGTGTCAGGCAATAGTAAGCACTTAGCAACTCTTAGTTATTATTATCATCACTGACGATTCTCTGCCAGTCTAGTTTTCTCAACTAGACACCAAGTGACACTTGCCACAGCTACTCCTAACCCAAACAGATCTTTCCTGGGATTTCTAGAATCCTACTCATTCTCCTGTCCGCTTGTCTAATTTAAAGGCAATTTTGAGGCTAACAGCAGAGTTATTCATATAGTCCTAAGTTATCTTAAGTATCAAAACTACAGAGCAGAAGAATAAAGTATGTGTTGGCAGTAGAGTCCTAGAGTCAGATTGCCTAAATTCAAATTCCAGTTTTGCCATTTATTAGCCATATGGCTTTGGGAAAATTATATAAATGTTTCTGCATCCCAGTTTCCTTATTTATAAAATGAGTATAGTCATAGCTACCTCTTGGAAGATTGCTGTGAAGAGAACAATAGTTATTTATGGAAAGGATTTAGCACTGTAGTCTGGTGCCTAAAACAATGTAAATGATCAAACATTGTAGATGGAGAGAAAAAGCAAATGAAAAATGCAAATTCTGCTGTGAAACCCAATGAATTTCCAGACTAGCAAATGTCCTGGGAGTTCCTCTTTTACAAAACGGAATAAACTACCAACAGAGAAAATTTATTGTCACTTCCAGGTCATGAACTTCTGTTCTGTAGTGGCTGTGGGACTTTGTGAAGCTGCCAACACCAGAAGTACAGAAATAACTCAATACAAAGGGTCAGGGTGCCCAGACTCTCCCATAGCCCCTTAGCATCACGTGCTGCAGATCTGAACTTGGAGGAAGTGCATGGCCTCAGTCAGAAATTCTCATGGAAGATCCTTCACTCAACCACCCATTTATTTTATACTATGCTTGATGCTGTAAGGAATGCCAAAAAATTAAAACTGTAATCCAAGTCCTTAAAAGAAAATCCATAGAAAAACAAACGAAGACCAATTCCAGTGGGGCACCATGGAAGTGTCATCTGGAATCTCCTACTGCTTATCCTGGAAATCCAAAGATAGGAAAACTACAAACTGTCAGTAAAGTTGGGGTTCAGGTAATACCCCCAAACTCCAAGTTGTACATTGGCATTGCTCCAGTTGTATTTGACAAGCAAACCTTTGCTGGACGTCATGAGCATGCGCCAGGGAGTCTGAAGAAGATCTAGTGAAAGCAGAGTTCAGAAAGCTCCAGCAAATGGCATCTCCTAAAGGAGAAGCTCCCTCCACCAGAGGGACTGCTGGGAGCAAAACTGAGCTCTCTCAGGGTGTTATCAGGGAGGGAAACAGGGAGAAAAGATTCAGAAAATGACTAGGGGGCCCAATATGGGCAAATCTCTGCAAGGATCTTCAAAAATGCCTTCGAAAACTGCATTCTTCCCTTGACGGGCAAGGGCTGTATCTTGTGACAGTACGAAGCAAGGGAGCCCAGGGTTCTCATGAACCAGGAAGAGGTGTTGTAGCTGGTGAAAGCAAATGTTGGACATGTGAAGACTACTAGGCTCATTAGCATTTGCTCACCATTGCAGAGCAAGGGCGAACATTTACTGTGTGCTGGTCACTGTCCTAAGCACATGTACATATAGTGGCTCATTTAATCCCAACTATCCCAAGATATAGGTCCTGATTTTATGCCCATTTACTGATGAGGAAACTGAGGTACACACCTGCCCAAGATCATCAGCTAAAAGGGGACTGACCAATATTCAACCCAAGCAGTCTGGCTTCAAAGTCTGTGCTCTGATCCCCAATGCTGTGCAGCCTCCAAAAAGCAGCAGGGAGGGGAATGCTTATGCATATATTAAAGGGAGCCCTTCCCTTTTTCTGTAGCAACAGAGGTTGGAGTCCTTGAAGTATAAACTCTCAAAGCCACCTGGGCACTCTTACACCACAGAATCCTTCTCCTGGTAATCCAGAAACATAATATGTGTTTTAAGGAAGTTGATTTCATGAAAATTTACAACTTATGCTTGGCAAAACAACAACAATAAAACAGTGTAAGCAAAGACATATGTCAAACGATTGGAAAAATGCTAACAATTCATATCACAGCCAAGGATGAAATATTCATTATATTTAAAGAGATTCTAGAAATCAATAAGAACCAGCAACCCAATAGAAATATGGGAAGAAGTCATGAACAGTTAGTTTTAAAAACAATATAAACATACATATATAAAATGTTTCTAACCTCATTCATAATAAAAGAATGCAAATTAAAACTGTCCTGGCGTACATTTTTACGTACTGATTTTGCAAAACCAACGTTTGGACAAGTTACTCCATTGGCAAGGCTGTAAGAAAAGGGCACTTTCTTGCATTGCTGGTGGGAGTGCCCTGCAGAGGGCAATTTTTTTGACATATTTCACAAAATGACAAATGTATTTAGCATTTGACTCAGTGGAAGGCAATTTTTTGGGCATATTTAACAGAGTGACAAATAAATTTGGCATTTGATATGGCAATCCTAATTCTGGAAATTTATCCTACAGATAAAACAGCACACATGACAATGTCGATACAGGCCTATTCATTGTAATATTGGTTGTAATCACAAATGTATGGAAATAGCCCAACTGTTCATCAGTACAGTGCTAGTCAAATTAACCACTGGATAGACACATAAACAAATATAAGCTACTGATTATATCCAGAGTGTGTGGAGCTAGAAAATGAGATAGAAGGGGAAAAGGTGAGACTAATGGTTCTCAGTGCATCTCTTATTATATTGTTTTAAGAATTTTTATTGTGGACTAGATTTCTGTTTTTGTTTCTGAGTTTTGAGATTTTTGCATATTTCTATAACATTAAATTTTGAAGAGTTTGTACCATTTTTTTAAACTATGAAAGTATATGACTTTTAAAAACTAAAATTGTAAATTAAAAATAAAATATATAACATGAAATATCTAAAGATTAGAATAATTCTTTCTTGTTAAAAAAATAGCTAAATACCAATTCAAAAGCATAAAAAAGTATTAATCTAGTGCATTTCAGATACATTTTAAAATTAAAAGATTCAGGAAACAAAATCCCATTGTATAGAGAGAGTGAAAGAAAGACAGGTTTTTAAAAACCTGTCTCTTTGGAAACTGGATAAAATTTTGGATAGTTAGTACAACACTACTGGTTAAAAAGGCAGCAGATTGACAGGGAAATTGGATTTTTTAGCAAAGACACAGTCTGTGGACTGAAATTGGCACTTATTTCTCCCTGTGGTCACCAACATTCTCACTTCAGGCCTCTCTAACAGGTTTTTATCATGGCTATTGCAGAGGCTGCATGGAACTGAGATACAAAACCTATCCCATCCCTTACAGCAACTCCCTCCTGATTTTATTCACTCTCATGCCTTCAGGAATGATTCTTCTCCTTTACTCTGATAACTAGACATGAGAGACTCATCCCTTCTAGTGTAGATTTGCAAACTCCAAGTGTCCTCCTTCCATGTTGAAAAGAGTGCTGGGCTGGGCCTTAATACTTTCCGACTAAAAAATGGAACCTTTCCCCTGTGAACTCTACCCTAAGAATGCAACAGGAAAGACAATTAGTATGAATATAAATGCTTTATACACTTAGAAAGGAGAGATTTGGGAATATGAGCCTCATTAGATTCTCACTATTTACAGATGAAGCAGTTTGAATTACCTTGTAGTTTTAGTTTTGGAGGGTTTTTTTTTTTTTTCCAGATTTTTGTTTGTTTCTTCCATTATTCTACATGCAATGGCTCTGTCGTTTTAAGTGCCCAAATTTATAACAAGCATTTAATTATTTTGACAGTGTATAGCAAAATGTGCATCTCACATAAGGAAGATGCTTTGGTTTTACAAAACCTTTTCAGAACTGCCCAACAGAAAAATCTTAAATCTGAAAGTCTAGTTGGTAAATAATGCCAAGGCTGTTAGAAAATAAAAAGGATATGTAGAATTCAGTCATTCTTTTATAGTTCCCATTAACAGTCAATGTGGTAACAAAATATAATGCTGTAAATCATTCTGAGTTAAGCGAATAAAAAGGCCATAATAAAGGTCAATTTTACTGCCATCAATTTGCAGTGATGGGACATTTGGTTGCCAAAGGAAGCAACAAATACAACCCAGAATTATAGTATCTCTGAAAAAAAAAAAAAGTGCTACTATGGCAAGAAGTGCTTTGAGAAGATTTACACTGAAACCCACACTCAGCTCTGCTTGAAAATAATAGTGTGGATTATTTCAAATTGTTCTAACCCTATGCAGGGCAGTGCAAAAGACAAACGCATTGTCATACTGCAATGAAACAGATTCACTATATAAGAGATGGAGGAGGTATAATGGGTATTTGAAATATATGCAAAAGTAAAAAGGAGAAATGGTAGTTTTGTGAGCAATTAATGCTATCCATAATTACAATGTGCAAACAAAAAAAACCACTAGGGGACAATTGCACAATAATGAGGTTTGAAGGTATTAATTCTTCTCTGAAATGGTGAGAATACAATTTTTATCAAAGCAACAACAGTAAAACAATAGCACAAAATAGAAAGATGGAGATTGCTACTATTTATTCTAGGATTTTTACATTGGAAAATTGAAAATTAAAACATCAAAGAAGCGTTAAATACCTGCGTGATGCCGTGACCTCATCTGCCTCTCTTCTTTGCCCTCTCATGTTTCATCTCTCAGTTTAAACTGTGCTCATAGACTGAATATACTTATATTCTACTGTAATTTATATTTACATGCAGACCCATTTGTAAACTAGAGAAAATTCAAAGTGGATATTTATTTGCACAACTAGCTTCTAGGCCAGTAGTGACTGTCACCATACCTAAATACTAGCCCATCAAGAAAAGAAAAATGCTACATGGAATTAAAAATGACAACCAAGTAAGAACATTGAGGGACTTTCTGTCAAAAAGGACAGGTGATGCTATTAAATGACCTGCTTTTCTATTTATAATTAATTTTTTCCTAGCATATAAAATGCACACTTAACAAACATGTTTGGAAAATAAGGAAATCATTCTGATATTATGAAGAAATAAAGACTGCAATATTTTAGTGTAATTATAGCTTTCTGGAATCCCTTTCTGTGCACATATACACATATAAAAACATATTTGGGATCATATTCCAAATATTGTTTTATAACCTGTAGTCATTACTTAATATTAGAAATATTTCTCACACAATCTCTAATAGCTGCAAAGTTTTCTGTTAAATAGCCAAACCATAATTTATGTAATAAATCCCTGTTTGCTCATTTAACAAATATGTACTGAGCATTTACCATGTGACACATGTTGTAGGTGCTAATGTGGCAAAGATGAATAAGAAATCTTTTCTGACCTCAGGGAGTAAAGTGATCGCTATGATCCTTAATAATTTGAACCACACTGTATGTAATTGATTGCCAATCTCAGAGGAGAGTGACTATCATTTTAGAGAGTTCAGGAAAGGCTTCAGAGAGGAAGTAGCAATTGATATGGATTCTGTAGGTGAATAAAAGTTAAAAGAGCAATTGAGTGGGATGAGAATTTTAGACAGAGAGAGGAACATATATAAAGTTATGGAGATAGGAACTGAATTATGAGGTTGCCACACAAGGAAAATTAAGTCCTGCTCAACTTTTAGCAATTGTTAATTGTAATACTTGCAGATGCCTGTAAAAGTGATTTGACCAGGCTTTATCTTATCAGTGGAGCTCTCCCTTTCTTCCTCATATCTAACTTTAAAAATCATGGTTTTATTTATGCTTCTGGTTCCTCCAGTAGCTTCTGGTTCATCCCAAGTATGGTCAAACCATCTGTTTGATGTCAAAAAGAAGAAAAAAATTTCTAGAGACAGGTGGACTCTGAACAATACTTTAAATATTTCGTATCAATTGGGAAGGCAGATATAATTTAGCAAACTGGATTTTATTCTAAAATATGTTGGTTTTAATTACTACAAAGAGGGAAAGACAAACACTAAAAATGTAACATTTGGTAGAAATGAAACAGATCCCAAATACCCAGTATATTCAAAGTTATCTAAAGAGCGTTGTTGACTCTTGAAATCCACACGATAGCACAACAGATAATAATGATGCTACCAAAAGGGCTCTTTGGGATTATGTGCAAAAAACTCTTTTGGGACTCTTGAATCTGTACATCAAATTTGTATATAATATTTCTTTTCTCCATGTCTCTTTGCAGTTATTTGGATTTATCCTTTGATTACCTACTCCAAAGTTCACCTGACTTTGGTGTGATTACCAACAGTCAGTAATTTCAGTCTATTTCAAGATGTGACACCTTGACTTCTAGGGTTTCCTCTAAGCCACAGCAATACTGTTTGGTTCCCGGTAGAGTTGATGACCTGCTTGCTCTTCTGTAAACATTTGGTCCTTTAACTGAATGCCTCTGAAAACTTTTGACAATATGTTTATTATAAAGCCGGCCCCTAGGCCAGAGCAGAGCATTTTCAACAATGACATGATGAACAAGAGTTTCATCAAGCAAGGAGTACACATGGAATTCCCACAAAAGGCACATGATGGTGCCAAAAGTACATTCTCTACTCACACTATGGTTCTGAGATCCTCACAGATCCATCTCCAGGTGTTAAAGGAAACTGTACTTGCAACATTCTACTAGATAAAGAGCCATGCAAGTGCTTCCCATACTCTTTGCTATGAAGTGTTGTGTACCACTCCCAATGACAAAAAACTCTATCCCTTGCATCTGAGGGAATGTGCCCTTAACGCAGCCGAGAGATTGCAATAAGGGAACAACAAGCTAGATGATGCTCTCCTCTGATAAGAGGCATCCACTACTGCATTTGTCAATTTAACACAAATCATGTTAAGCTTTCAGTGCCTGATAAGGGAATTACATTTTACTTGGCTATTTCCATAGAAACTAAAGAGTTTGCAGAGATATTCCACATTTGATTTCACAATCACATCTTGCTAAATATTACTTTCAAAAAACAGCATTGGTTTTCAAGGACTGTGAACTGGAAGCAGAAAGAGTCTGATGGAAATAAATGAGTTATTTCAAATTGCTACAGTCTATTAATCAGCCAATACTTCAAAAATTAAATCAATACGTTTATTATAATCCAGGTTCAAAAAGAAATGTGTCGATATGTATGTATACATAAACTGCCTCCAGATTCCCGCATGTGGTAAACATGCCTAAATATTTTTCAAGCTATAAAAGGAAACTGAAATAAATACCAGCTGTGCAGGTTTACCTAGGAACGGAAAAAAATATGGAAAGAAGAAAAAGAATTCACTGCTACATCATTAATATAAAATGAATTGAAAAGATCGTAAAGTGGGGACAACAGGTTGTGGTGTTAAGAATGTATGGAAATAAACAATTCCTTGGCTCCATAATAGAATCTTGTACTCTTCATTGTACAGATAGTTGACAGTAGAGTCACATAGGGTACATAGGGTCTGTATCAGTGAAAAGGTCACTTCTCCCTCTCTCCCTCTCCTCTTTACCCCCCTACCCCCACCCCAACCCCTGCCCTAGCTACTCCCTCTCCTTTTCCTCCTTCTGTGTTTTTTCTTTTGTCTCTCTGTGTCTGTATTAATCTCTCTTTGTCTTGCTTGAGAGTCTCTGTGTCTCTCTTGTGTCTCTTTCTATGCTTTTCTCTCTGTGTGTGCATCTGTGTTTGTCTATCTGTCCCTTGCTCTTTCTCTCTTTCTTTCTGTCTAAACAAGGTTCTACCTTCCCCCCTCTTCTCTGTCTCTATCCCAGACTGGCTTTTCTGCTTCCAAATGCACAAAAGCAAACAAGGAAGCCCTAGGCCTTGTATATATCACTTCCCAGACAACAAAGGCTAATTAAATTGAGCCCAGATTTCAGGTAACCAAGAGAAACAACCTAATGGCACCAGGTTGAGTTCGGCACATATATTTAGTTGAAACAACTGAGGTCATGGAAGGGTACATAGAGTCTCCTAGTACAAGCATGGTCTTAGGGCCGCATGGTAAGAGCAGAGGCAGCTCTCAGATAAAGGGGACTGGGTACGGAAATGTCCTTCAGGGAAATATCCTGGCACGTCATTCATGAGGACTTTCCCAATGAAGTCAGCTCAAAAAGATGTTCCACCTAGCATTTAAGTACATGCCACTTACTTTGACACTTAATAGTTGTGTGACCTTGAGAAAGTTATTTTTCTCTCTAATCTTTAGTAATAAGAACTACCTCACTGAAATGAAGATTGAATATGTGACTATAAGGTGACAGTATTTATGACTGAGCTTATTACAGGGTCAGTGCCCAATAAGGGCATTACTGTACCTAAATGGTGCCCCTTTGGGGTTCTATCTTGTCTCTTAAAAGACTTTACACTAGCTGAGTGGTCCCCGCAGTAGCTAGCCACGTGCCAGACACAGAGGAAGTACTCAAAAAATCTCTGTTGGTTAATCAACTAAGTAAATACTCTTATGGACCTGAAAACTAAAACCAAATGAATGTGTTACCTTTCTTATTCCAAGATGTAGAAGGGATTTTGATAGACAAAGGAAACTATGATCAGATATATAAAGGGTAAGTAAAGGTATATGGTCTCAAAAATATGAACCATGGTTTGGAATTTTTCTTTTGTTCTTAGGATGACAGATTTTAGGATGAATGTAGAGAAATAAATGCTGAAACAGACAGTATTGCTCACATCCATAATAATGCCATATGTATTTGACCCTGTGTTGACTGTAGTAGTCTTAAGACTTCTGCAACATGACTCCCAATCACAGAAACAAAATATAAATATCATAACAGCAGAGCTCTTCTCTGTTTTGTGCCCTGCCATATCTCTGGCACTGATCACAATGCCTTAACATAACAGATGCTCAGTATATGCTTCTAAAATGAGTGGATTAATGAAATGAATGAACAAATCGTAACTTTATCCTCATTAGGGACAGCTTCATGGGCATATGACCCATGTAGTTGCATAGGGCTCCACACTTAGAAGGACTCCATGCTTGGATTAATGCTTTGTGGTCATCATGTTGACATTCTTAATCATTTTTGAACAAGGGGCCCCATATTTTCATGTTGCCGTGGGTCCAGCAGTTATTTAACCAGTCTTGCTACCCAGGATATATAACTAATACTGGTGAACTGGAGAATGCAGTTTCTCACACTGTCCAACTGTAAACCCAGGGAAATGGCCTGAGAAATGGGGATGCTTATACTGAAACAGCTGTGAGGCCCCCATAGAGACGCAGTCTCACTAAGTCATAAATATTACAGTCCTGCCACCCAATGCCTTTTGAAGTTCCCTAGAAGCTTCTGCTTCACTATCCCATCTGGTCCTGGCTTTGACTCTCAAGGAGGTTATCAACATTTTGGATGAATGCCTTCTCAGCTTCAGCTACACTGCTTCTGATTTGCTTACTCAATTGCAGAGCCCACTTATGTCTCTTACCAACCTTATATGGTTTGGATCTGTGTCCCCATCTAAATCTCATGATGAAATACAATCCCCAGTGCTGGAGGTGGGGCCTGGTGGGAGGTGATTGAATCATCGGGGTGGTTTCTAATGGTTTAATACCATCCCTCTAGTGCTGTTTTCATGATAGAGTTCTCAGGAGACCTGGTTGTTTGAAAGTATGTAGCCCACCCCCCCACCTTTCTTCTGCTATGGCCAGGTAAGACGTGCCTGCTTCCCTTTCACCTTCTGCCATGATTGAAAATTTTCCTGAACCCTTCCCTGAAGCTGAGCAGATGCCAGCATCATACTTCCTGTACAGCATGCAGAACCATGAGCCAATTAATCCTCCTTTCTTTATAAATTACACAGTTATTTCTTTAGCAGTGTGAAAATGGACTAATACACCATCACTCCTCATACTGTAGCTTAATATTGTGGTTGCTTCCTTAGCTGCTTTTTAATTAGGGTTTATGGATTTTGCTATCTATTTGTTTACAGGTACAGTGTAAGTTTCAAATCAAAGCAAGCCAAATTACTCGTGATTTCGAGACATGTCATGTAACCAGCTCTGGCACATATTTTAGGGCTAAATGTTGGTGTATTAACTCCCCAGTAGCATGAAGAGTTAACAGAAAAATTTTTAAAGTTAATCTATACTTTATAGGATACCTCTACTTGACATGTTTTTCTTTTCAAATATCATTTTCATTATTTTTTATTCTAATAGAGTGGTGATCTTCACTTCAAGCACCCTGTCTCTGATTATAATATATGTTCTCGCTTTCAATGAAAATTCACTCTTGTCACATAGGAATCCACTGTTATTAGATTCTATTGCAATAATTTATTAATATCAAGTCTATTAAATGATGACACATTGGGCATAGAAAAATATTCTATACTGAAAAAATCATTTTGCTTCAGAATTTTTTAGTTCTTTTAAAGTTATTTGGAAGCATTAATAATTATTTCAGAAGATTTGTCACAGAAGAGAATAGGGCAAACATTTGAGACTAATAAAGACCATCAGTATCTCTGTGTTAACAATCCTGAATTTACTTACTAGTTTCAATCTTTCTGTAGCCTATCACATTTTAAATGTCCCTATTGAAATTATACAAAGTCCTCAAGGTATTAAAAAATCAAGTTAATGAGTGAGAATGAGATTTATCCCTACCCACTGAATCATGTAGAACAGATCTCCTTCAAATTTCCCTCAATTCTTAACTCTTTTAAGGCTCTTTTTGTCTTTGTTGGCCCAGTATAACATTTCTGGAGAAGACAAGAGAAAGTACAAATGTTTTTGGACACTCACTAACCATACATCTCCATTCTGCTGCACTCTCCTGCCAAGGCTTGCTCACCTCTCCTGCCCTTTGTTCTTATAATTCATCTGTCTGGTATAGAAAAAGCACAGCCTGACCTGAGCTTTGAGCTCCCTGCATAGAGAATGTTAAGTTCAATTTTCTAAAACACTGCTAAACTAAAAATAACTTCAGTTTACAAATAGAAGAACAAGTGCTGAATTGGGAAGAAATATTGTGCATATATGTCAGTGAGTCAGCATTGGATCTCTCTCTTCAGTAAAAACAAATTTAATACTATAGTCACTAATAGCTCCAAAACATATGAGTAAGCCATTGTTATGCCAAGTTTTGGCATTACTTATTATTGGTAACTATTTGAGGACATACAAAACACTTGTTACTACTATCAAATCATTTTGAAGACAGAAACACTAGGCAAGCTTGTGCCAGTGCTGAGAATACACTGTGGTATAAAATCAGGATGATGCTGTATATTAATTCTCCCATCCAATGCAGTGTGGCTTCCATTGCCTAGAGGACAAAGTCTAGATTCTTCACCTGGTATCAAACTACATAACTTACCTAATTTTCTGATACATACTGAAGGTGCCAGTTATTAAGCCTTTCACTCTCCATTCCAAATCCACCCTTCTACACACTCAGCTTTGTGATGCTGAGGCTGGGATTCTGCAAATAGCATTTCTGTATTACCAGCATTTCCCTGTTAAGTTCAGCAAATAGGAAACAACAGATGGGGACTTCAAAACTAGAGAAGGAAGAAAGGAATTACTTTCTCTTTTTGTTTCCTGTATGCTTCCTATTTACTTCCTATTTGCTTCCTGTCCCTAAGAGCATCACCCTAGCAATGCTACTTTGCTCCAGAAATGGCAATTTTTTTTCATAAAATCAGCTGAGTTTTTATTGCAATTTTTCCACCACTTACAGAACCAGCCTCACAATAGGTCTCTCAGAGATACCAGCATCAACGACCTTGCTCATCCCCTCCTCAGATATCTGAGTCTCAGCCCCACAGGCGTCTTCCCCAGACTTCTAGGTTTTAATAATTCTAGTCTCTTTCAATTTTTTATCTAATCCTAATTCCTACAATTACTATCTCTGTACTATGTTATCGCTCTTTTTTTTTTTCTTTTTTTGGGAGAGAAACATAACAACTTTATGCCTAGTTAAAAATCTTTAGAGTTCAGACAGATACACTGAAGGAGTAGCCATGTTTAATCTGCTCTACACTTGATGTTTTTGTACACTCTCCTGGAATACTGTCACTGTTCTTTGGAGATATGCTTAAATATTCTCCAATAGCCATCTCAAATATTATCTCTTCTGTAATGCTTTTCTTGACCTCCTTAATCGGAATCACTTCCTTATGATTAGTACATTTTCAGTTGGTGCATCCTGCTCTATGTCACTTAATATTATAATTATTTATTTACATATTATTATGTTCTCCTAGACTATCAGCTCCACAGAAGCATGACCTATGCCTTATTTACTTCTGTATCCATTGTATCTAGCACATTCTCTAGCACATAATAAGATTATCATAAATGCTTATTTATTTGTTTTGTGCTAATGAACTACAAGATTCTTGGAGCAGATTTAGAGATGGCCTTTAGTTCCAGTGTATCAGTCTTTTGCTCATGTTGCGTGATGTAATGAAGGGCAGTTAGAAAGATGCCAACTCAAGGGGAATCCCCCTGCTAGCCAGCCAACTTAATCTCAAATTCCATTTTTAGAAAGTACATGCAACAGTACCTGATATATAATAAGCAGGAAATAAAAGTTAGCTATGATTTGTTTTTTTTTTTTTTTTGAGACGGAGTCTTGCTGTGTTGCCAAGCTGGAGTACAGTGGCACAATCTCGGCTCACTGTAACCTCCACCTCCCGGGTTCAAGCAATTCTCCTGCCTCAGCCTCCTGAGTAGCTGGGACTATAGGTACACACCAGCACACTTGGCTAATTTTTGTATTTTTAGTAGAGATGGGATTTCACCATGTTGGCCAGGATGGTCTCGATCTCTTGACATCATTGACTGCCTGCCTCAGCCTCCCAAAGTGCTGGGATTACAGGCGTGAGTCACCGTGCCCAGTCAGCTATGACTTTTTTTTAAATTTCTATTGCTCAGTAACTAACAATAACTCTCTATTTACCCCTGACTGAAACATAAAGTCCTCAGTGGGATAGTCAAGATTCTTAAAAATATAGCCCAAATTATTTTCTCTCCCACTGATTCATATTTTGAGCCTCCAACCAGGAGTTGGGCAACTAAAGTCCACTCCTCAGGGCAGGCTACATTGCCCCTATTTTTATAAATAAAGTTTCATTAGAATACATCCACGCTCACTCATTTATGTGAGTTAGCTTCAAACATACCCTTCTATACAACTGTCTGTGTTTACAACTAATAAGTATACTATTATTTATATACACGGTCTATGACTGTTTTCATGCTACACAAGCAGAGCTTAGTAGTTATGACAGAGATCATATGCTCCACAAATTCCAAAATATTTGCTATCTGGACCTTTATAAAAAATGTTTGTTGACCCCTGTTTTAGACTATTGCCAAACCAAAGTTACAACCTAATTGCCCACATAAGATTCACACCACTTTTGCCATTCCTGATGTTCCCCCATTTTTGCCTATCATATCCTGTTAGTCCTTGAAATATCTCTGACCTGTCCAACTAAAAGGCATGATTCTCTCCTTTCAACTCTAGTTTGATTTTTTATTGCTCTTATAGCATTTATACTTTACTTTGAATTGTTATTTTATATATAGACTCCTTATATCCCCCCAACTGATTATAGATTATTAGAGGTTATGCTGTAGAATTTATGTATTTTTCTATCTCTTACAGGCTTGGAAACCAAATAAATATTTTGTTAATAAAAAATATTTTATATAAATATTATTATTACAAATAAAATAACAAATTTAAATATTTGACAAATTGAGTCAAATAGAACTAAATTGTATACCAGCAGTTTGCCTGTGCTCCTCTCTCAACAGCCTGAGATCCTCACATACCACATCACAGGCTAGTTAGTAGATCAACACAGTGGTTAGTTTCTTCCTTTGAACTTAATAACACTGCTCAATCAAAAAAGATAATTCTTGATTTGATGGTGGCTAAAATGTTGTCAAGTTACCTAAAATAATAAACCAAATCATATTTAAAACTGTATTCAGGGGTTTGTGAGAGACTGGCTGCTTTTGAGATTAATGGGTAAGGTACTATAAGCCTTAGGATCTGAATGTGGCTTTAGCCAGAGATTTGAGCTAATGAAGCTGTTAGGTGATTCATCTTAAATTTCCTACAAAGTCATTAGCCACAGAGTTATTTTCCAAAAATTGTTCTGATGGTTATTATCAAACAAATAGAAGGAGACTGAAATTAGAGCAAGTTCAGCCTTTTATAATTAGACACTATCTGGTCTTTGTTATTATACTCTAATTGTTTTTACATATAAGATAAATTATGAAACTCTAAAGGTATGTAATGTGATATGCTTGATTACATAAATACAGTGGAATTATATATGCTGGAAACACGAGTACAGAAGTGATGCATTATTTTGTCTTAACAAAATGATAATTAATCGATGATATTCACTCTGCTTAACTTACCTTCCTCACTCAAGAACCTTTTAAAAAAAAATCCTAAAACAGTAGACTCCTCTAGAAATGCTTCTTAATTAACCAAAGACCTCCATTTAAGAAAGCCAAACTTCTCTTCGTATTAATTTCACTGGCTCCAGTAACATTTCTTTTCAAGTTATGTATTAATGAATCATAGTCAAGATATCTGGTCTATGACGCCCATCTAATCAAAGAAGCCCAAGGTTCAAAGCGTAGTCTTCTAAAATGAATACATGTGAAAAGACTGGCTTAACTCGGAATGCTTTTTTTCTCTTTATTTTATGATATCCTAATACTTTGAGTCATATTAATCATATCATAGGCCCATCAATATTACTTGCACTGTTATTTTAACTTGGCAGATTATCTCACCCAACAGCAATGATTGAGCATCTACATGAAAAATAAGAAGGTTTCAAAAGCCCTGAGTTTCATTCTATTCTTCATATATGTAATGCCAGTTATCTATAAAAATAAGTTACTAGTCAAAAGGAAACACACCTAGCTATCAAATTCACAAGATATAGAATATAGCAACCTGATCATCTAAACATGGACTATGACTCTTCAAGCAAAACAGTGTTATATACAATAATTATAGATAGTTAATTTACATGAAAAATGGAAAATGAAACCTTGGAATAGCAACAATACTTTGGTCTGACCTCTACAGCAGCTCTACATGAGTAAATACACAGATTTATATTTGAAAAGATGCAAGAAAGGTCCTTCAAATAACAACTTACTTTATCAGAATGTCAGTGTTATTGACTCAGTATAATTTTGATATTTTAATGTTTTAATAGAAGCATGCCACATACTCATAGAGTGATAACATTGTAAAAGACTTTAGATATCAAATAAACTAGGGCTCTCCAGTTTGAGGAAATGGATCAGGAAAATGAAGCCCAAAGAGCTGCAGTGCCTTCTTCAAAAATTTCACAGCTAATTCGCAATAGTGGAGTATATGTATTATCATGCACATCTCCTTAGAATTTATTACCTAGTCCTCTAAGTTGGGTTAGTTATTTGAGGACACAAATACCACATATCCACTGTGCATGCACTGTGTGATGCTAAAGCAAATCCATCATCCTCAAAGAAGATAATATAATCAGATAGAATTAATAGTAGAAGAAAGAAAATAAAGACAAAATTGGCCAGAGGTATGGAACAAGCAACAGCAATCCTACAATCAACAGCCTCTGGGCTTCTCTGCCCATGAGCAGAGGCTCAAGTCCCCCTTCCAGTTGACTGACCCCTGAAGGTATTGTTTATTTGCCCATCCAAAACAGCAAATTATTGATCTTTCCCACCAAGAATAAATAAATATTTATGTATGTTTACATTCCTGTGCAATGTATCTACTATGAGATGAGACATAATTTCTCAGGATCTCATCCTTAATTATTTGAAAGTTTTCATCAAAATTGCACAGCTTTTATTGATGGTGGCCAAGAGAAAGACAAAAAGGAGGAGGAATACAAGAAAACATTTGACCTAAATAGGAGGTGTTAGGAACAGTTTGGGCAAATTTCTTGATATAAATTTCACAATGTATTTTTATGTATGTTTTGTTTTCATCTTGCTAAATATTGATCTTAATAATAATATCATTTACTCAGTTATTTCATTTAATTTTTTGCTTCTTCCTAATATATTCCACATTACTGCATATATTTTTTAAAATATACATATGAGAGATAATGCCATTGTACTAGAACATTGTCATAATAGTTTCCTGTTGCTAGATAAATGGCAAGGTAAAGCTAGATATTTATTGAAATTAAATATCGAGATAAATTGAGAAACATTGATCGTAAGAAAATGTTCTAATACAGTGGCTTAATTTCTATTGCACCAAATGATGCATGTTGATATAATAATTTTTCTTTAATAGATCTTTGTGTAGTAGAGTTAAAGTAGCTTACAGTACAATAGAAGAACTATATTCTGATCATTGAAGAGAACCGAACTTGGTATAATACGCAGCCAATCCAACAGCTGTTTACAGATAATAAGCCTATTTCCTGCTCCACCAAATTATGTATACCAAATAATTTCTCACTAGCAGAGGCTAGTTGTATTCCAACTGTAAATAAAGGTTGACTGTTGAACAATTTGGCTTGATATTTTTCCTTCTAAAGATTTCTGTACTGCATTTTAGAAATATCTTGGCATATGTATGTACACATACACACACACATACATATATAATTTAACAAAGAGATGGCCAAACTATTTTGCTTATCCTTACAAATAAATGTGCCAGAACAAGTGTGTAGAAACAAAAGTGTAGTCCAGATTTTGAAAATGCAATGTATTGACCTTTCAAAAATTGGCTCCAAAAATACACATTTGTTATTTTGCAAACACATCCAAATTTCAGTGATTACGGCTTAGTGCGGAAATTCTGTTCTAAAAGGTTCAACTTAGCATGGTGGGCCATTTGAGTTCGCCAAAGTGAAACCACGAGGGAGATCCAAAAACAAGAGCCTTCCTTAGAACTGAGAAAAAGTATGATTCACTGAAAGGAATTCCTTAGCGTATTGGAACTATGAGGAAGACAGAGAAAGGTCATTTTACTGGGGACCAGTTTTGTTTAAACAGAAAAAGAAGAAACTAAACCAAACTAATTACCCAAGCTTCTTCAGTATTCATAAGTCTAGAAATACACTTTGAAGTTTTATATTACATTTATTTAAAGCAATTTCTCTCAAACTTCCAAGTTCTGAAAGTCAAAGACAGTAAAAGGAACAGAGTTCACCTGAAGAAATACATCATGTTACTGAAGAGTACAAAGATAATGGAGAGTTTGAAAATGTGTATAAAAGAAGTTTCACTTAACTTTCCTAGTCATAGGGAGGAAAGTAATAAACTGAAAGGCAGAGGTGGTGTAATTGTGTGTGTGCATGTACACATGCATGCACAGTATGAAAGAGAGAGAAAGAGATATATTTTTTGATAAAAATTTTAAGTTGTGTAGATTTTACATACCTAACCTTTAGTCCATAATAATGAGTGCTGGGACGAATATATCCTTCAGTGACTTTTAGATGTATGTATGTGTGTGTGCATGTACACATGTGTGTATTCGTGTGTATATTGTAAATCTATACCATATTCACTGCCAAAAGAACATATTTAAGAAGTCATACAACATCAGCTAACATTTTCTCTGATTTTAAATGGAGTTAGATTTCCAATTGCAACCAGGTATCTTGTATAATGCTTTAAAGTAATACAGATGAAGGCAGCTAATATATTAACTAGCTGAAAGAGTTGTTAAATCACCTTGGGAAAGTTATTTGATCTTTTTAATTATTCATTTTTATAGCTGGATAATAAGGGGTGGATAATAACAGTAACTATTTTGTAGGACTGCTGTAAGAATGAATAAAATTATTTATGAAAAGTACCTGGCACAATTTCGGTTTCAGCCTACAATAATCACTTGGTTAATGTCTATTTCCTTTAATATGCAGCAATATATTGAAGAACTCAGAAATGGCCAGTAATTGGGAAGAAACAGCAACCTTGGGATAGTACCTGAAGTATTTCAAGAAGAAATCTGTTAGACAATGAGGATGCAAGAAGGTGTCATCTAGCTCACTCAATACCATTCCAGAAGGGTAGATGTTAGTCTCTTCCAATTTGCTTGGGAGGTAAAAGACTGTGTGTCTTGCCTGCCCGGCTGTTGGTCCCAGACTCTGGGACCTGCCGTGTGATTAAACATGGTTGTCAATCTCATAATTTTGTATAGTGGGCTAGTTGCAGTGGCTCATGTCTGTAATTCCAGTACTTTTGGGGGCCCTCAGTGGGAGGATTGCTTGAGCCCAGGAGTTCAGGACCAGCCTGGGCAACATGGCAAGACCCCATCTCTACAAGAAATAAAAAATTAGCCAGGTATGATGGTGTGACCTGTAGGCCCAGCAACTTGTGAAGTTAAGGTGGGAGGATCACTTGAGCCTGGGAGGTCAAGGTTGCAGTGAGCTGTAATCACACCACTGCACTCCAGCCTAGGTGACAGAGAGAGACCTTGTCCCAAAAATAAATAAATAAATTCAATAAAATAACTGTACAGTGACAATAAAGCTCTAACATACTTACTTATTTTTCTGTCTTTCCTTCCCATTTAGATTGAAACAGAAAGGAGAATATTTTTAAAATAAGCTTTTCCAGACCAGGCAAAGTGGCTCATGACTATAATCACAGCACTTTGGGAGGCCGAGGCAGGCAGATCTTTTCTAAATAAACCAAAACAATGAAAAGCAAACTTTTCCTCTAGGTTTCTGTGTTTTTCATCTTTTGTCATAGGCTGCTGAGAAGAAAAGTTTTGCTGTTGTTGTTGGTTTTTTTCTTTTTCTTTTTCATGTTTTTGTGGGAATATTGAGTAATAATAAGGGAGAAGTTGCATCACCTTCATGCCTGCCAGGCTAGGTCTACTACACAGCCTACAAATCATAATGTATTATTTTAATTACGCTTTTGAAAGGGGGCTGTCAGAGAGCAAATCATTCTAAGTTCTTCCTACATAAGAATTCATAAGTTACCCTAGATACTGAATATACTCACATATCTGAATCCAAGGACCTAAGCATTTAGATGAAAAGTAAAAGGGTTAATTATCTATACATAAAGACAATTGATTGTATTTTTAGCTTGTGCTCTAGATATTCAAGAAACATTGTGATTACAAACAAAAAATAAAAATAAGACAACAGGTACATGAGTGTGCTTGAACCCTGAATCAAATTGATATGGTACCCTTTGAACATTTACCTAAAGTGTGGCTGTCAGCCTTAGTTAATATTAGAAACACCAGGAAACTTTTTCCACATTTGAAAACCATGTCCAATGGGATGTTCGTAGAGTTGGTCTTCATTTTAGACATCCAGCAATTACAACAAATAGGTGGAAGCTCACATTTGTACCAACCAGTCTCCAGCGGCTTGTGTATAAAGAATGGTGATCTGATAACAACAAAAAAGGCTTTGATAAAGCCATAGCTGTCTGTTTTAGTTTTGCTCCTGTGTTGCAATTCTGATAATTGTATGTTGAGAACAGAAGGGCAATGAATATTATAATGAAAGCTCTCCATTGGCAAATAGGTCTCACACCTGCCATACAGATCAACCCTGTTCTGTATTAAGATCACTCCATTTATCATAGTTAGTACACAAAGGTTATGATGTGAATTTCATACTGTGTTACATAAAGTTTGATGTTCAGGAGGGTTATCATTGTAAATATTCTCACTTAATGGTTTTCTGTTTCTGGTTTGCCCTTACCACAATAAATAGTCATTATTACAACTATACTGTTTTAATTGATCACAGAGACTTTTATCTTTAATGGATAATACTTCAACTTTACTGGTTTTGAGCTAGCCTGTGGATATTATGAAATACAGTGCAGATATGAATATCTAGTTTAGTAATCAATGTGAACAATATAATAAATAAGTCAAGTTTTATTGTTTTCCTTTAAATTACTCATCATTTTTTCTTAAGTGTCCCAAATGCTGTAATAGCAATGGGCAGAATTTAAATCTCATACTAAGTTAGACCTCTCACAAGCCTGATATCAATTTATTTTTAAAGCCCAGTTCTCTCTATTGCCTTTGTGAGGGCATACATCTTATGGTAGATTTGTTGCCAAAATGGCTCTGATTCTCCTTCCATCAGGAGGTGAAGTCTGTTTTTCCATCCTTTGAGTCTGGGCTGGACTACGACTTGCTCTAGTGAACACAATGTGACAGAAGAGTGGTGCAAGTTCTGAGCCTGCACTTTTAAGAGGCCTTGCGTGTATCTGTTCTCTTCCTCTCTAGGAAGCCAGCTGCTGCCAGAAACAAAGCCTGGACAAGTCAGCTGGAGGATGTAAGACCATGTGGGAAAAAAATCAGCTGTCCTATCCTAGAGGAGCCTTCAGCCTTCAGCCAGCTGACTTGCATCTAACTACAGATGCACAGAAGAGTCCAGGAAGATTCGATTCATGAAATCTAGCTAAGACCAAAGAGCCACCCAGCATACATGCATATTCACAACATAAATAAATGCTTATTTTTAAAGCCACTTGATTGTTGTTAATTGCTACACAGTAATGTGGCAATCAACTACTGATACATAGGCCATCTGATTTGGAAATATACAAAATACGAAACAAAGGCTTTTCCAAGGACAAAGTACAATGTCTACTCGTGTACAGTTTCCATACATTTCCTGACTCTCCAGAAAGAGGTGTGTTTAGTGTGGTCATTCTCAATCATACACTTCCAAAATTATAAACAAAGCTAAAATACATGTGAATTATAGTGCCCTATAGGGATATAGTCATAATAGCTAAGGCCAGTCATGAAAAAAAAGACAGTTGGCTTGACATATAAGGTAGTCTCCACTACATTTCAGGCCAGTTAAAAAAGCAGTGTTGTTTTTATCACACTGCACTTTTACATATGTACTGTATTACAAATTTCACTGCTTATATTTCCTTCATCTAAGTGGTAACACCCAAGCATCTTCAAAGAATAAAGTAGATCGCTTAGTTCCTGATACCACATTTTGTTACTAGAACACTCTGACCCTGATATTCTGAACTGTTTCGTAGCCCACCAAATACAACTGTCAGTTAAAATGGTTTGAGGATGGGACAAAAGGGTTGATTATCTAAGAAACCTGAAATAGATACTATTGAATTCATTTTGCCATTTGTCCAGAGCATGTGATTCCTAAACCTAACCACTGAGCTGTGGCACGAACTTAATTAAAACCCTATAAAATGCTAGTTATGGAAGGAAAAAGAAATGATTATTTCAGATTTTTGGATGGAACAGGATTTCCCCAAATGACTTTCTCCTTTGGAGCTATTTGCTCAACTCATCATGTTTGAGTATATACAAAGGATCTGTCTTGCAAAATGATGAATGCTAGAAGACATTTTTAAGAGAAATTTATCAGTAGTTCATTTCAGAAAGAATTCTTACTGCAATCAGCCTCACTGGATTTTCATCTAACAACTGTGAAGCTCTTATGTGTGATTACAGCAGGTTTAGAGCACCACTATGTGGTCTATTGGTGAGTATGTGAAAATGTGTATGTATTTTTGTGTAGGGGTGTGTGTGTATATATATATATGCCACACACATTAAAAAACAACAGAAAATGTGTTTTCTCTTATTTTTTTTAAAAAAAGATTATTTGTTCACAAGACTATGAAATGCAAATCACTTTTAAAAAGAGTAAATGAAACCTTTGTATTTAATTGCGCAAAAACAAAAATAATTTGGTAGCTAATTTTAACAAATGGAAAAACACCCAGGCCATTTTTTCCAAGGGATTCGATCTTAATGCATTTTGCTATTGTGTTTCATCTGCATGTGGTACATTACATTTAATGGAAATCACACAGTCCAATTATCTCTCCTAGGGGAAGAGGAGAAAGGAAAAAGGCGGTAGGGGAATCTATTGTAAGCATAGGGAGATGCCTTTGGCAACTTAACAGGGGAAGAACAGACAGACTCTGCTTTTCAGCCATTCAGATAAATCCCTCCAAACAGGAACCCCCAGAAGGGGCATAGCTTGCTCTCACTAGAAGTGGGACTGAGAACCTGCTTGCTCCTAAACGGGGTTCTGTAGAGAATGCAACTTTGCTGTTAGTCGAACTGTAAATGTGGCTTCCTTCTAGCAGCTGCATATACTGGGGGACACAATTGAGCCCATTCGCTCTTAGCACTCAATCCAGAAGACCAATTATAGAGCTCATTTCTGCAGAAAGATGCTTCTAGTTGCCTAAAAGTATAATTCAGCTCCCACAAGTTTCATCATAAATGGTGAACGATGTTACAGTGGCTTCAATTAGGATTAGGAGAATAGTCTGGACTCCTCCTGTGACAAGAGCTTAAGCTGTCCCGGCCAACGTAGTAGCCACTAGCCACATGCAGCTGTTGAAATTGTAAGTAATTAAAATAAATTTAAATTAAAATGTAGTTCTTTAATCACACAGGCCATATTTGAAATGCTCAACAGACACCTATGAATAGTGGTTACTGTATTGTGCAGTCCAGATAGAGAACACTTTTATTATGCCAGATACTTCTGTTGTACAGTACGGATATGTAGGAATATGTGAGCTCCTGCCTGCATTTCTTATGTATTAAATCAAGATACTGAATGACAGTCTGAGTTTCAGCATTTCTCTTGTGCTTTTTCCTTTCCTTCCTCCTACTGGTTATATGGGATCAGAATTTGTACCTACTGACCCTAAATAATGGAGGGATACCAGTTCCAGTATAGATGATAAAGATAGATCTCTTCTGTGCTTGTGAAAATGGCAGGAGGTCACATGGAAAAGATGGAGATGGCTTCCAAGACAAAGGGCAAAGATTGAAGTAGTGAGCAGATATATCCCATCTCTACCCTCTCCCCCCTTTTAGCCATAAAAATGGATATTTATGCTATGTTTAGAGAGGGTTGAAATTGCAAAAGAATTCTAACTGTACAGGTTAAGGATAAAGATTTCCTGATGTCTACAAAAGGTTTCGTTAAAAATGCATCTTTGAGATGACAAATGTTATCTTTTCAAAGGGACCTACCTTATTTAAAATTGCAAACTTTCCTTGACTCTTTCCCTAACACTTTCAAGTCTATGTTGTTTATCTCTCCTCCAGTTATAATGTAAGATCAAGGACACACAGATTTTTGTCTTCTTAGTCTTCTGATTTATCCAAACAGGAAAGTATCTGCATGTGGTAGGCTCTTAATAAATATTTGTTAAATGAATAAATGCATTACTCATCTCCAGTGTGGTTCTCTGTCTGTACAAGCATTAATAAAATCTCCCAAGTTACTTACAGCTAGGCTAGAGTTTGCTGGATACTACATTACCAGAAGTTCCCAAAGGAACATAGCTATTAACATTGACTACCTGATCCATGTATCATACCAGCTACTTCGAGACTCTTACTCAATGTCTTTTACTGTCCTCCAATTTATCTTGTTGATTTTACCTATAAGACTCCATTTCTTTCTCCATGAACTTCTGCATATCCAGCCTTTTACTTCACAAATCTAGCCTTTGTAATGCTTCAAGAATAATCAAATCTCTATGAACAGACTCCATAAATCCTCTGTCTATGAGAGGTGTGCAAAGTCTCCACGGTTTACACCAACAACTACCTCCTGAGCCCTCTAAGCTTCTTGATAATAGGTGCAATATCACTTATGACCCTCTGGGTTGCAAGGGACAGGATACTTTTAGCTAGCAATCCAAAGGACTTCATTGGCACAGAATGTCTCAGAATAGGTTGAATAGTCCAGCTGTCTGAAGATCAGGAGTTCAGTCTAGCCTCATAAACAAATGAAGCCACTGGTTTAGAAACCTCTAAGATTCTGTTTCTCATCTTTGCTCCTCTCTGCATATCAATTTTAGTCTCTGCCACAGCAGATGATCTCTCTCCACATAATGAAAACCTTAACACTATTAATTCCCAAAGATTCACTCTCAAACCTTCATTCCCAGAAACAGGAGACCAGAGGCCCTCTTATATCCTGATTCAAATCCTCAGGTTGCAGCATCATTGCTCTAGCCTGGGACAGGTTTTCCCAAGAGGCAAGGTCACACCATACTAACACGCAGTCTCTGGTGAAAGATGAAGACTGAAGGAAAAGGAGTGATTTTCAGACGGGTACTGGGTAAACTCTCCCAAGTATCTACTATAGAAACCAGAATTTTCATTAAAAAAAAAAATCTTTTCTAGCACAGTGTCTCATACTTTTAGAAGATCAAAAAGTGTTTGCGATAAATGACATTATTGTGACAGCTGAATTAAATAGAAAACTTGAGGGGCTCTTATGTATCCATATCATTATTTATTAGCAAAGTGTTTTAGCTGAGCCCCTTACTACCAAGATGCAGGGAATGAGAGTTATTCTCTGTTTTCCAGAACTCAACTACTGCCTTATCAATATCGCAAGATTAAAATAAGAAACTATCTTGGAAATAGTAATAAATAATTATTATTGTTTGCTCTGCCAAGAGCTCACACACATTTTAACACAGTAGAGTATGTCAGACTGTATAAATCTGAATCCTTACTCAACCATTTTTAACTATGTGACTTTGGCAAATTATCTAACTCTTCTCTACCTCAATTACTGCATCTATAAAAGAGAAATTAAAATAATGCCTATCAAATGGATAACACTTGCCAAGAACTTAGAATACTACCTGGTACACATTAAGGCAATGTTTTCAACGTTGCCCCTACAAGGGACATTTGACAATGTCTAGTGATGGCTTTGGTTGTTTCAACTGAATGGAGTGGGGAGTGCTTATAGTTAATGGTAGAGGTCAGAAATACTACTATATTAGTCCATTTTCATACTGTTATAAAGAATTGCCCAAGACTGGGTAACTTACAAAGGAAAGAGGTTTAATTGACTTGCAGTTCAGCATAGCTGGGAAGGCCTCAGGAAACTTACAATCATGGCAGAAGGCAAAGGGGAAGCAAGGCACCTTCTTCACAAAGTGGTAGGAAGGAGAAGTGCCGAGCGAAGGGGTGAGAGCTCCATATAAAACCATCAGATCTCATGAGAATCCACTTGCTATCATGAGAACAACATGGGAGAAACTGCACCCATGATTCAATTACCTCCACCTGGTCTCTCCCTTTGCAGGTGGGGATTATGGTGATTACAGTTCAAGATGAGATCTGGGTGGGGACAGAAAGCCTAACCATATCAACTACTAAATGAAGTATTGCCATGCACGTGGCAGGTCCTCCATCCCCACCAAAAACAAACAAACAAACAAAATTTTTAATTTAATTAATTAAATCATTAAATAATTATTGATTAAATTATTAAATCCTGAATATCAATAGTGCTGAGGCTGAGAAATCCTGTGTTAAGGAAGCATTAAATGTTAGTTACTATTACAATGAGAAATAACAATTATAACAACAAACTTGCACAACACTGACAATGTACCAGGTTCTATTCTAATCACTATATACATTAACCAAGTTTAATCTTCACAAAAAGCAAAAATCGAACAAAAACAAACAAAAACTATGAGGTCAGTACTATTTTGTATCTCTTTCTTACAAACATGAGGGGTATAGGTATAATGACAAGGATTCAGTCTCTAGCTCTCCTGGGAAGGTAATTGAAACCCACCCGTTAAGTTACAGTAAGCCTTATGGAGAATTATTCTTGCTGGGAGATATGTTTTTATTATGAGAAGCTTATATAGATTTTGAATGCTCTTTCCTTCTTTCCTCTACCTACTTTTACTCTCCAATTCATATTTTAAGAATGTTGGAATTTTCTTATTTTTTTAAATCAGACATTCAAATCCAATAGTTTCCCTTCCTCTCCATTTTCCCAGCCCCTCCCCTGATTATTAGAGGTTACTTTGCAAGGATTACAGCAAACAACTGATATGAAAAGAGATTTGAGTATTTATTCTAAAGCTTAAGTTGGCTTTCCCGCACTTTGATGTATAAGCCTCTTTCTGAATTTTCTCCAAATGGATTGAGTAACATTGCAAAAGTACCTTCCAAAGCAAAGGTTTGCAAGATGGCGACAGAATGTTGAACATCTGCCCTTTGGGGACATTAGAAATGAAATGGCTTCTTTCTTGGATTAATGCAGTTGTTTGAAAACTGATTAGTTATTGAGCCTATAGCTCATTTTTTAAAGATCTCATTTTGCTTAGCAACAATGCTCGCAGGCACCATATTTTTAGGTGGGGGTGTGTGTGTGTGTGTGTGTGTGTGTTTTAACCAAGGCTGAGAGAAGCTGAATTAAGTGTAATCAAATAGCTGTTCTTGGGACCCAGTGCAATGAAAAATTGAGGCATTCAGCCAAATCCTTAATCTTCCATACAAAAATACCTCCTACTTCTCAGGCAATACAGGTAACCTTAAGAAAATAAAAAGATGTCCATTTATCACCAACACTCCAAAGGCCACTCTCTTTTTGTATCTACTGACCTGTTTTCTCTCTCAATGACCTAGCATTTCTATTGATGAAATGTGACACTTTGCAGAAGCCATCTGAACATGGCATATCAAGATTGCAGGAGACTCAAAATTTTATCCAATCAAATTCTGCAGGTTGTCTAGATTTAGGAAGATACTGATCTAGAGCTTCCTAAAACAACATCTTTCAAGTGCCCATAGGTAGCACATTTTATGAAACAATTATATATAATGTGCTTGTCTCATAGTATCTCCTCTGTTAGTCACAACACACTGCAACTGAAAAGTCAGATATCACAAAATATGGAGTAATCAAGACTCCTCAACTGTGAAGAAAATAAAAAACAGGATTCACCACAACCAGTTTGGGCAAACAGACTCTCAGTAAGACCTCCTGCTATGTACCAGGAACCCAGCACTCACAAGCTGTCCTCTAGCTACAACTTCCCCCATCACAGCACCACTTCTCCTGGAATCCCAGGTTTAATCTCTATTATATCTACCATGAAACTCTCTCATACTGCAAAATCTGTTTGCTAAAAACCTTTCACAAAAGACCTTGTTTTGCCAAGGAGGTAATTTTTGGTGTATGAATACTGCTTACTACCTTTTACTTTTAAGTCCTAAGAATTCAGGCGATGGGATTTTTGTTGTTGTTGTTTAATTTAAAACAATTTACCTGTGTATGTGTTTGTATGTATTATATATGGAGTTCTGCAAGAAAATGAAAGTCTTATAAGTTGTCTTAAGAAAACGTTCTTCTAACAGTGCTCTGACAAATGTGCACTGCTTCGTGTACAAATGACTGATGGCAGGCCCCTAAGGGAGGTCATTCACTGTACTGGCCTTTGTGTTCAGTTTGGTGGGTGGCTGAAGATAATTACAATGTTGGCACATCCAGGAGTGAGTGAGCAGAATTGCAGGAGGAGAAATGAATTTTCTTTACTTTGGACAAACTACTCCTGAGAATGGCTTTGTTTCACAGAACGTTTTTAATAAGGTTTTTATAAGTGGTCTAGTTAATAAATATGTAACAATTTTGAAATATTTAAATAAGCAATGAATTCATCAGGTGAATTCCAGCATGTGTCTGAGTAGAGACTTAATATAGGATAAATATTCTATCTTTAGAGATGCCCCTAAAAGTTCCATTTCCACTCTGAACTATGGAATGAAGTGAAACCTTTGGATGAAATACTTGCAAGTGTTCTCTGTAAGCAATAGTAGATTTTTTTTTCCTTTTTTTTTTTTTTTTTTTTGGAGACGGAGTCTCACTCTGTCACCCAGGCTGGAGTGCAGTTCAGTGGCGCAAACTCGGCTCACTGCAAGCTCTGCCTCCCTGGTTCACACCATTCTCCTGCCTCAGCCTCTCTAGTAGCTGGGACTACAGGCACCCGCTACCATGCCCAGCTAATTTTTTTTTTGTATTTTTTAGTAGAGACGGGGTTTCGCCGTGTTAGTCAGGATGATCTCAATCTCCTGACCTCATGATCCGCCCGCCTCAGCCTCCCAAAGTGCTGGGATCGCAGGCATGAGCCACCACGCCCGGCCTTTTCTATCATATTCTTGATTTTAGATTAGGATTACTCTATTTAATCACCAACCAACAGAAAGAATATTTAATTAGGCAAGCACAACTTACGCAAAGGTGGACAGACTGAATCCTGCTAATACTAGGTCATGAAATAATAAAGCTAGAAATTCCCCCACAGACCCTCTGTCTCATCCCTCCTTTTACAGTGGTTCAAGGTCATAGAGGCAGAAATTCAGAGACAGAAATGAAGTCTCCACTCTCTGAACAGTATTGCTGCTACTACATTGCATCATCATTTCTCATTTTATCCACTCAGAGCATCCCCACTCAGAAGAGCCAAGCAAATGAGCACAGAACCAATATGCCAGGATCTAAAACAAGGTGAGACACTGAGAAATAATCAGGCAGCCAACCTTAGGGTAATCTGGAAACCACTTTAGCCTCTGTTTCTTTTGTTTTCTCTAACACCTGTCATTGTATGGCTATTAGGTATATTTGCCACTATAAAGTCTTATGTTTCTCATCCTGTATGTTGAGAAGATTAAAGGAAGAGGATGCAGTAGGAAGGTTGGATGGAATAGGGCAGATTTGAGAGTCTAAAGAGAAGATTTTAGGCCTAATGGGCTTTGGAAAGTATTTGCAAAACTGAACTAGACATTGGCCTGGTTGTCATGGAAACCAGCAGTGCCGAGAGGTAAAGATAAGAGCTCTGGTGAGAAAGGTTCTCCCTGAAGTTCTGGGGGATCATATAAACTCCCAACCCACCTTTGGGCTTGAAATCAGCCTGTTCTGCTACATAGCAAATGTGCAACATGCTGCTGAATATATTTCTGAAGTTAAAAGTATTCTGTAGCTTCCTTTATTGTGCTAGTTTTTTAAAAATCCATATATTGTGTTCTGGGCTCCTCCTATCTCTTATCTACTACAGAACAGGAGCAAAGGAGAGAAAGACAGGGGCATTGGCAAAGAACACATTTGGCAATGTCCTATTGATTTCCACTTTCTGCTTCATCAAATTACAGCCCAAAAAAACTGTTTTTTCACAAATGGTGCCCATGGAGTGTCAATTGTCAAAATCTGTTTGCTGAAAGCCTCCTTTCACAAAATACCTTATTTTGCCAAGGAGGTAATTTTTGGTGTGTGAATACTGCGTACTACTTTTTAAGTCCTGAGAATTCAGGTGGTGAAATTTTTGTTATTGTCATTGTTCTTTGACTTAAAACAAATACCTATGTGTTAATAGGTATTCATTTATGTGAATGCATGTGCATGTGCATACATATATGTACAAATGTATGTACATGTGTATATGTGTTTATCTGTATATATGAATTTATTTTTCATTATCTCCTGCATTTCCGTGTTAATGTTTACTCTTGTTTTGCAGTTGGTATAAATTTTCTGGAAATTTTCACATAACAATCATTTGTCAAAGTGCTTAGTGCTTTTGTTTCTATTACTAAGGAAGGAATTAATGCATGTTATCTATGAGTTGGGTAAACATACAACCCAATCTTAAGTTAGTATCTTCTCTCAATACATTCAGACACAGTTACATGATTTTTAGTAAGTACACAAACCTCAGAATAGTATATTTAAGTGTTTATATATGAAGCAAGCACTACAGAAAGTAGGAGGGATAAATACGGTTACAGGTTGCAACTCATTCTGGCAAGGAGGAGAACAGAGAGGCACTGATAATCAGGTGGAATCTGGTACTTGGTATTCACACTGCTTTGCTTTCTGCCTTTCCCCTTCCCTGTTCCAGCTGAATGGGCCCATATCCCTCCACATGAGGGCTCAGGCCTACCCATAGTTTAGGTAAGTTGAAACTCTTAACAGGAAGGACACCAGAAACTCACAGCTCCTAAAGTACTGGGTTTTAATCAGATTCTATTACTGTTACTAGACTTACACATGCTTGAATTGTGAAAACTTTTGACCACACTCTTTGCCTATACTCACAACCTTCTGCCACCCAATTTCCCAAAGCTAGTTTTTCATCTTTGTTGACTGATTTCCTAACCTCTGGATCCCTGGTAACCATCCTACTCTACCTCTTTAGCTGATAAACAACCTGAACCTAACCTCTGGCCCGCCCAAGTCTTCCAAATTCCTTTGTTGGTACTAGCTAATTACCTTTTGGAACTCCTTCAGTGTGCCTTCCTATATTAAAGACTCAGGAAAGCTAAAAAATACATCTCCAAGTCATCTGTGCAACCAAGGGGGTGCTACTGGTGAATGAGAATTCACCCATTGGATGCCCTTCAGTGAGATTTAAAAGGCAGAATAGAATCCTCTGGGGCTATTCTGACCGGCACGCAAGTCATGGAAACGTCAAGTTTTTCTACAATATTGTTTCAATGTCCACTCTCCGGGTTTCTGGATGTGAAGAGGCAATTGTAGCATAAGCAGTAGCCAGACTCCACCACCAGCGTGTTGGGGGGCACTTATCACTGGCAGTGGTGGCAGCAGTGGCTGCCCCATCTCTGGGTGGCAATCTCATCAATGTGTTCTGGAACCATTTATTCTTGTGGAAGCCTCAGAGGCAGTGCAAGTGTTCTGGAAGCCATCCCCGGAGACCAACCTTAGAACCCATTCTCCAGGCCTCCCAGTAGGTCAGGGAGCATCTAATTCCCTGTTTTAAATAACTTGTGGCTTGAAATACATAGAGTAGTTTCTGCTTTCCAAACAAACTCAGATACCTCAACCAGGAAGGAGGTCAGGCTCTGTGGTCAAAGGGGGGCCAAGAGATGATACAGCCAGAGAACTTAGCAGATGAGAAGTTGACCCACACAGGACTGACAAATCAGGAAGAATAAAAAGCTCTACCAATCTAGGTATGCGAGGCTCAGAGTCTGAGCTATCAGAGCCACAAACACAGAGGATGAGCTCTGATATTAGAGAAGAACTCTTTTCTACAAGCCTTGTTTTATAGGTAAGTTCAAGCTACCGTGACCCCATAAGTAATGTTAATCATCCGAATGAAGAAATTATTCTCAGGCCTTTTTGAATGAATACAGCCAGATAAATTTGCTTGAGTTTATTTACTTTGCCTGTGAAAACATGCCCCTAAGATACTTTCTGACATGAAGTTACTTAAAAGGTTACTATGCCAAAAAGAGAGGTTGAGTTGGGAAACAACGTTCCATGCCTTGGTTATAGAAAGTAAAGAGGAAGATTAATAGTAATCAGCACTATAACATGTCAGGTGCTTTGTACATTATTTTATTTAATCCATAGATACCTATACAGTAAATACTATTAATATCACCCTTTTAAAGCCTACAGTCTAGGGACATTAAGTAATGTGCCCAAGATTACACGTCTACTGAGAGGCACAGCTGGGATTTGAACCCAGGCAAGCCAAACTCTCTGCCTTAACCACTATGGAATCTACCTCTCCATAGGTTTTCCTTTCCTACAGGCCTGACTGTATAGAGCAACTCTCAATGGGTCATACTTTTTTTTATTATCTTATTTGCATGGTAGTCCCCAAGCTTGGCACAGTAATTTTCCAAATGAAGTCTGATCTGTGAACTCTGGCCGTTCCTGGAGCTGGGTAATGGCAAAGGGATTCCTAAAAATCGTCACAGTGTCTGCTTCACCAAGGGCACCTGCCTTTCCTCTTCTTTAGAGCCTCTGAGCGTCCGAGTTGGCTCTGGAGCCTGGAGCCGGGACTGCTCACTGATCTCCTGGAGTTGCCCTCTCCCATCCGGCATGCCAGGGAGGTCCCCCTCTTTATTCACCAATGCTCATCCTCTGGTTCTACATTAGTGCTGGAGAGGGACACGCTATCCTGCCAAGAAAGGAGCTGCACAGATGGAATTTTAAGAGAGTGAAGCACAAAATAACTCTTAATTGTATGTGGGTGAAAACATTGGAAGGTAATAAGGAAAATCACAGAATAATGAGAAAAAGTTTTAGATGTAATAAAATGTCCTCATTGTTGCTATTTGCGTATATTTCTCATAGGTGTTAGGCTTGTTTTGCTGTATTCTGTTACTTTCCTGCTGAGGCCAGCCATTTATATCCCACATTGCACAGTCCTTCTCTCAGAAACCAAGTCAGTTCTAGTTCCCATTATCTTGACAGAGGCAGTTTCTCAGTGAGGAAAACAAAACTGGGAAGAGAAGAAAGTCCTGCTGTGCTCTGGCCTTACCCCGTGGGTCCAGGCCCAGGTTCTTAGGCTCTGTGTGCCAGGATATTGTCCCCCTCTCAGAAACATACTAGAAGTTAGAGCGAGTTGAATCCTGTAAGCCCAGAAAGTCCATTTTTTTCTTAAAATCCAATTATCTGGGTCCATGTTCTTTTTTGTGTTTATCTCTTTTTTACCACTTCCTGGTATACAGTTGACCCTTGAATAATGTGAGGGTTGCAAGCACTGACTCCCTCCACCAGTTGAAAATCTGTGTATAACTTCTGACTCCTCAAAACCTTGACTACTAATAGCCTACTGTTGACCAGAAGCTTCAGGGGTAACATAAAGTTAATTAACACATATTCTGCATGTTATATGTATTGTATATTATATTCTTACAATACAATAAGCTAGAGTAAAGAAAATGTTGAGAAAAACATAAAGAGGATAAGATCTATTTACTACTCATGAAGGGGAAGTGAATTGTGATAAAGGTCTTCATCCTTGCTGTCTTCATATCGAGTAGGCTGAGGACGGGCAGAAAAACAAAGGGTTGGACTTGCTGTCTCAGGGGAGGCAGAGGCAGGAGAAAATCTGTGTGTGAGTCTACTTGCATAGTTCAAACCCATGTTGTTCAAGGGTCAACTGTATTTTGTAATAAAACAATAGCTAATATTTACTGAGCACTTACTATGTAGAAGGGAATATGCTAAATCTTCCTGGTAACTCAATGCTCACAGTAGTCCCAGGAAATGGGTATTATATGAATCTCTATTCCAGAGAAGAAGAAAGTGAGACTCAGGAGTAAAATGACCTGCCTAAAGTCAGACAACCAAAAATGGACAGAACAGTAACTTAAGTCTTTCTGACAACAGAAACACTCTTAACTACTTGATTTATTGGACTAAAGAAAACTAACCCTTCCCTGTTGGCTTTGTCTCTGTTCTGTTATGGAATAATAAGGAATCAAGCATTGACATTAGGCCAGGAGGTTACTTAGAAATATATAGAATGCCAGCATGGAAGTAGCAGGAAAATGAACCTGAGATCTCCAGGAGTCAGGGGAAATTTAAGAGAGAAGAATTAGAGCTTAGAAGACCTTTTGCATTGTCTTCCATTATCAACCATTGAGAGTCTAGGATTTATTAATAACAAGATGTTATTTTCCTCATATGAGGTATTATGGCCAATTTTGTGGCTTAGATGTAGAGAAGAGACCTCTATGAAAAATCAATATTTCATATGGAGTTAGCAGCACACTTGCACTTTGTAATCTTGTTTGGTGCTTTTTGTTTTCTGTTGCAAAATAAATAACTGAGGTTATATGCAAATCTCCACAGCTCAAATAGCACAAATATGTCAGAGAGCTTCAAGTGATGGAGAATTTGGATCAACTATAGTTATTATTCATAATACTCAATTGTTATGTTACAAAGAAAGCAAGCTAGCTGCTGATTGGGTTATATTTTCTAAAAGACCCACAAAAAGAAACAGACAAAGAAGCAAGGGTGACCTCTCACGCTAACCATTTAAAAGTTTTACAAGTAACCCAAAGTGATTTGTTAACTTATTTAATCACACTGAAAATATTAGTTGAATGTGTTTGAGCACTGTGCTAGACTGGGATAGAGCAGTAATGGTATTTGGCCTCACATTACCTACAGATCCTTGGAGCTCTCGGACTCAAACATGCTATTTCCTTCACCATGAGCTGGAAGGTACCTATGAATAGTCCCAACAGAATCAAACTAGCAAATCAAAAAGTCCAAGTATGATTACAAAAGCCAGGCCAGTTGTTCATCCAAATGGAGCCCTAACTGTATGTGGAAGTTGTGTTTGAAAATTCTTCAAGCACCTACCGCTAACCTTAAAATGAATTTCCATTTACCCAATTGTGACTACAATTACCATGAGGGTGAAAAAGTGACAATAGGTTCGTCTTAGAATTTAGAATAAGTAGCACAGGTAGAATTTCTTTAAAGTGTGTACAGCCTAACTTTTATAAGTAACAAGATAGTACACACACACACACACACACACACACACAGAGGCATGCATGCAGGTCCTTAGTAGCACTGATCCTCCATCCAGACTTCCAGACTGCTCGCTTTTTCCTCCAGATCTGTTTGATTCATTCTCACAAGAATGTTTTTGAATGATTTGCTTTTTGCCATTATCTTTTCAGGTTCATATTTAGGGCCCTCTTTAATGTTAACTTTGTATTCCTCTGTTAGCTTGCTTTCAAATAGCTTATTTAAAGAGTTCTTTGAAGATGAAGAGTTTTATGTTAAGTATGAAGCATTAACTCTACTTACTCTGCAAACAAATAATGTGAAGGTCATGAAAAGCTAACATATTAAAACAAAGGCAAACAAGGAAAGGGCAATTTCCAAAAGAAGATAAAATTTAATAACAACAATACTAATAATACCTGATGGCTTAAGATCTTTTTATTTTCAGTCTTGGAAATATTGACTCATTTGTCATTAGAAAGTCCCACAAAGCTGAGTGTAAAGAAATAGTTACAATCTTGTCTAATTTGAGTGCTTGCCCCAGACTCTCAGAACAGAAGGAAGGGAAATTCCAGCACTTTTTAATTGATTTTCATATTTCCTAGGTTGCCTTCCTTGAGAGTGAGGCAAAAGAGTGGTAAAATACCATTTGAATAGCAAACAGAAGAATTGAAGTTGAGTTCAGTTTGAACAGCCTTGAGTGCCTCTCTCTGTTCTTTTCTTTTCTCTGCTTATGCTAATGAGAGGAAATGTAGAAGTATAAAGCTTTAGAGACAGTACCCAGACCATCTTACCTACATTCCAGAAAGTAGCCTCTATGCAGCAGAAACATATTTCACCATGTGACTTCAGGAACGGAAGGAATAATGGACAACAATTCCTATGACCTTTCTACGTTATCTGCTAAATGTCCTCTTCTAATTAGGAAGCACCTCTGAGGTGATGGCTCATTTCAGGAGCTGAAGAACGTAACTGTCTTAGTTCATTCTCTGTTGCCATAACTGAACACCTGAGACTGGGTAACTTACAGAGAAGATATATTTATTTCTCACAATTCTGGAGGCTAGTAAGTCCAAGAGCATGGTGCTGGCATCTGGCGGGGGCTTCTTACTGCCTCATAACATGGTGAAGTGCATCACATGGTGAGAGAGCAAGAGCGTCTCAGTTCAGGTCTCTCTTCCTCTTCTCACAAAACCACTAGTCCCATCATGGGGCCCCATCCTGATGACCTTATCTAATTCCAGTTACCTTCCAAAAACCCCATCTCCAAATGTCATCTACATTTGAATTTGGGGATTAAGTTTCCCACACATGGAATTTAGAGGACACATTCAAACCACAGTAGTGATCATCCAGGTGGCAAACCAGAGCAGGAGCTCTCAATACATAATTCACCAAGGGTTTGCTTAGGACGGACAAACAATTCACAGAGCCTGGCACAGAGGAGCTGCTTCCATCTTTGTGGTTCTAAAAGTAGGAGCTACACTCATTTAATATTCAGATAAGTCGAGAAGAATAATGAAGTCAAAAGAGATAAGTGAATTTTGTAACAAAAGCTAGAAATATCCTGGAGAGTTTTCCCAGTCCATCACTTTTCTGCCTTGGGATATTTCTCTTGATTGTCCAAACAGCACTTGAAGGCATGCAGTGGCATTAGGGGAGTCTCACGGAAAGAGATTCTAAACCCCTTCAGTTATTCATTCCTCTAAAAATCTCTGCTCACAAGAAATTCATAGCAAACTAAACAAAATAATTATTTTGTTCAGGTTAGAAATGTCAAGTATTTTGAAGTTCCTAAATTTGTTCCGTATTAGTAAAATGAATATATTTGCATCATTAATTCTAACTAGTTTTGCTCTCAGTACCCTCATCTGTAAATAGGAGATAAGTTAGAATAATTTTTCTTCAACTTGAATATGTATCAGAAGCACCTGGTGGGTTTGTTGAAATGCAGATTCTGGGCTCCACCTTAAGAGTGTCTAATTCAGTAGGTCTGGGTAGGGCCATAGAATTTGCTTTTCTGACAAGGTCCTGTGTAATGCTGTTATTGCTGGTCTGGGGTCACACTTCAAACACCACTGCACTAGAAGATATTTGTTATATTTTGACTTTATATATCTGTTTCTTACAGTTACTCTTTGGTGGAGGAAAGGAGAGACTTGGGTTCAATATTGAAAACCTTTATAAACTCACATATTTAGAATGACCTGGTTGTTTTGTTTTGTTTTGTTTGTTTTTGTATAGATAGGGTCTTGCTTTGTTGCCCAGGCTGGTCTTGAACTTCTGGCATCAACTGATCCTCCCACCTCAACTTCCCAAAGTGCTGGGATAACAGGTGTAAGCCACCATGCCTGTCCCCTAGAGTCACCTAACTTTGGACAAAAGCAATATTCTACTTCAGTGGGAAATGAATGCACATATAAAAGTGCTCAAATTAATCAGTCATCAGATAAACGCAAATTAAAACTATAATGTGACACCACCTAGGTACCCATCAAAGTGGTTAAAATCAACAATTTAGTTAAAATGGTTAAAAAGATCAACAATATCAAGTGTTAGTGATGCTCTGAAACACTTTAATGCTCATACATTGCTAATGCAAGGAAAAATTGCTGCAACCACTTGGAGAATATTCAACAATATCTACTAAAGCTGAACACAGGTATACACTACAAATGAACAATTCCAGTCCTAGCTATATACCCAGCAGAAATATGCACAGATGCTCACCAAAACATGCACTAGAATGTTCATAAGAGTATTATTCATAGTGATCAGAAAATAGAAACTCCCTGAATTCCCATCAACAGTAGATAGGTAAGAGACAATAAGATATTACTCATCAGTGAGAATGAACATGCAACAATATGAATAAATCTCACAAACCGATGTTGAATGAATAGAAAGACACTAAATAGTATGTACTATATTATTCTGTTCATATAAAATTTAAAAAGACATCAAATTAATCTATGCTATTAAAGGTCACTTTTTTAATAGTGAAGAACATAAGTTACTTCTATGATGCTGGTAAATGTTTCTGATCTGAGTATTGATCAGTGATAAATGAAAAGCTTCAGCATATTTAAATTATAAAGAACTTATGTGAGGATTCATTGTATCATCAGACCTCAAGTGGCTAGCACTTTAACAGAAGAGGCAAGATAGGGAACTTTTATAAAATGGTTGTAGAAGCCAAACAAAGAGAATAATTGTGATTGTTTAGAATGAAAAGTTCCTCGTTAGAGGTTATTTGGTGGCTTCTGATTTCAATTTCAGTTTTCAGTTTCAATTTACTGTTTACATTGGGCTTTGGTATAGTCACACTATACCAAATTTCAAATGCTAGGAATTTAAAGTGTCAGAGCCACCCTAGTCTAGTGGCCTCCAAATCAGAACCTTTTTTAGTATGACAAATATTTTCATATTGTGAAAATCCAGTGAGCTACACACATGATATGTGCACTCAGCTTTTTATTTACATGTAATTTTAAAAGATTTTTATAAGGTTTGTTTCAGTTTTCACTCCGGTGTTCAGTTTGGTTCATGTGTTTGTGTAGCTCCAATAATCCCTTCTGCTTCAGGTGAAGTCCATTTCTTTCTTGCTCTTCCAGTTCTCAGACTCCTCTTTTTTTAAGTTAAGAAATCATTTCTTTACCTGTCTCTTGGCCTTTTCCTTCTAACACTTCAATTGCAGAACCATTTGCATATAATCTCATGGATTTAAATACCACATATAATGGCAAACTTTCAAATCTGGCCTTTCCTCTAGACTCTAAATGCCAGTATTTACTTTCTCCAAATTTGCTTCTCCTCCAGGCCCACCCATCTCTGTAAATGGCACCACCTTATTCAATTGCTCAAACTGAAAACCTAGAAGCCATCCTTGATGCTGCTTTTTCTCTTACCATTCACCATCCAAGTCCATCAAGTCCCATCCATTCTTTAACCACTCCTTTCTAAAGGGGATACTATACTCTCATGAATTTCACCATTATCTCTTACCCAAAAAAACTCTTGTAGGCTTTTAGCTGGCCTCTGTGCTTCCAGTCTTGGCCCCAGCATAAATTCACACAGTACCATTTATCTGCTCAAAAACCTCCAATGGCTTAGCATAACCATTAAGGATACATTCTGAAATTCTTACCCAAGCCTACAAGGCCTTAAAAGATCTTCCTGCAAACTCTCTACCTTGTTTCACTTCACCTCTGGCCATTTGCCCTTGTTAGGATCCTTCTGTCCTTAGGACCTTTACACATGCCATCTACCTGGAATTTTCTTTCCCCCACATCTCTGCCTGGCTAATCTTACTTGCTATTCAGGTCTCTCCTCTCTTAGAAAAGTCCTTCCTGGCCACAGAATTTATAATTGTTTCTCAACCCCTGGCCACATAAATTGTGTGGCCGCAATCACTCTCTGTCACATTATCTTGCATAAATATTCTTCATGGCACTTTTCATGATGTGAAATTTTCTTGCTGTGTCCCAGCACCTTGCACACATTAAACACCCAATAAATACATGTGTTGAACTAATTAATGAACTGTAGACCTCAACAGGATATAAAACATGATCTTACCCCCAACTCCTGACTTCTGTGGAGAAATATGCTGGACTCTGCTATTCATTACTTTGGTAGGAAAATATTCCTGAATGTTGCTATGCTAAAAAAAAAAAAATCCTCTGTCAGCCAAACAGTGTTCAACGGCTGCATCTCTGGGTGTCACAGTGAGACTTAAGAGGCAGTAAGTCATGAATTCAAGGAAAGAAGGGCAAAGGCAGGAGGATTTAGGCATGCTTCAAGTGCCAGTGCAGAATCAACAGCAAAACTAAGAGGTAGTTTGGGTAACTGTGACTCAGAACATTGTGAGAGGTCCTCAGGAGAAGGATTATTGGCTAATGCCAGAGAGCTTTAATACCTTTTCTGTTTAGGGCAAGAACCAATCTCCTAGCCTGGGAAGCACGGGAGCACCAGTATGATAGTGCATGAGAACAAACGGCTAGATTAGGAAGCAAAGAGTAAATACAAGGATTCATGTTTACAAAGGCAAATCCTGATCCCTAGAAGATGACCGCATATCACAGAGCAAAAAAAAAAAAGAAAAAAAAAAAAGGCAAACATGTTTTATTTGAAAGAAATGGACCTTTAAAATGGAATATTAAACCTACAATGTATGTATCATAGCTAGAATTTTCTACCCAATCCATTAACTCTTTTTTTTTTTCTCTTTTTTAACTTGAACAGCAGGAAGACCTTTAAAGCAGGTCAGAAAAGGGAGATTTAACTCACCGTATGTATCTAGTTTTCACTGTCTCATTAGGCCAAATCCCATGGTGTTGGCTGCCACCCCCTTAGAGGCTGCAGCACAGAGCAGCACTGCAGCTGTGTTACACAACTTCACTCCTTCCCCTTTCCACTGCTGTAGGTCCCTGACAAGCTGAACTGAGCAAGGTAACAATCAAAAAGTCATCTGCTCCCCAGAGCAGTTGATGCAAATAAACCCTAGGCCATTGTGATGTTATTGGGATATAAACCAACAAATAGATGCTGCATTCATACCCTTCTGGAACTGGAAACATGTCCTAATTAAAGCAGACACACAGCTCTGCAGACGCAGCCAGACAGCAAATGAAGGGGCTGCCTGCCTGATTCCTCAGCTCCCAGATTATGTCAATGCTTACGTGAATTACATAAACTCATCCACAACTCCGTGTTCTCCACTTTAAATAAGTGTATGGTCTAACCTCTAAAAGGTATGTATACAAGGAATATCAAGTCTTAGAAGGCATTTAGTTAATTCTCCCATCCAAGAACGGAATCTCTTATAGCGTTCCTTATATAGCCTGCCCACTAGGGATGTTGAACAAAGGCAGCCGAACCAAGCCTGTGGTCACAGAGGGTCAACCCCAGAAATCCACAGCAGGGCAGTAGATTCAGCAGGTCATTCCAGAAAGTTATGGGCCAGCAACCAGGGTCAACTTTAGAACCCTGGCATAGAGAAGGTAAATAGAGCCTGATGCAATGTGAAGTATTTGCTCTCTCTCTTCCTAGACAAATTAGCTTTTGTCTGGAAATAAATGAATATATAACAAATTTAGGATGCAATTATGTTTTTGATGTCTAACAAATCTATCCAAAAAAGATAGTAACTCAATGCACAATTAAGACAAAAAATTATTTAAATGGTTTGCTTGAAATGCCCTGTAGACAAAAATTATGTTTGCTTTTGGCTAATTCCCACCCCCAACTGTATTTCTGCATTGGAACAAAGCTGGTAGAGTCACACAGATGAAGAGCCACAAAACAGGAACCATGGATGAAGAAGAGGCAGGGTAAAAATGTGTGTAAATATCTGTGGCAGTTTAAAAATAAATGTGCTCACATTTGTTTAACATTCTTTCCAATAAGAGATGAAGTGTATGTTCTCTCTTCTTGAATCTGGGTAGGTTTGTGACTCTTCTGACAAGCAGAGTATGATGGAAGTTATCCTATGTGAATTCCAAGGCTAAATCAGACAAGACCATTTAGCTTCCACCTGATTCTCTTGGAATACCTGCTCTCAGGGAGGCCAGGTGCCAAGTAAGAAGTACAGCTACTCTGAGACCAATATGCTTGAGAGACCACATGCAGGAGCTCAGGTCAACAGCCTTTGCTCTGCTCCCAGCCAACAGCCAGCATCCACTGCCAGTCATGAGTGAACCTTCTGAAACATCCAGCCCACTTGAGCCTTCAGATGACTGCATAACCACTAACTACTAACTGCAACAGCCAAAAACTAGCTGCAATTTCGCAAAAGCTCCCAAACCAAAATTACCCTCACTTCCTGACTCACAAAATTGTGAGCAAAGTAAAATGCTTGTTTTAAGTCTCTACTTTTGGGATAATATGTAGCAGCAGTAACAAGAAGATTTAAAATATTTAACTAAAAGACACTGTTACCACCCCAGATTCTTGATGGTAGAATACCTATCCATTAACTCACATCACAAAGCATTCTTAATAAACGTATCTCTCTGAATGCCAGACCAAGCCTCTGAGTGAAGATCTGCACTGGAGAAGGTAAAAAGAACAATGATTTCCAGGCAGCATTGTCTGTCTTCCCTACTTTGAGCTGAACTCTCTCTCTGTGTAACTTTCACCCATCTGTCCTAGTTCTGCCTTCTGATGCCTGAACAAGTCTTCTCTCTTCTTCTCTGTGACATCAGAAAAGATTATGCAAATATAATAGGTCAATAGAAAAAGAAAAGCCTTCTTTGTTCACAGGTCCTTTGAAGCATTAAGACATTAAAGAAGTGTTCTCTCCTGAGATCTCCCTGGGGGTCATAACATTTACACATTCTTTGCATATGTACTTCTGTGCAGGAATGGAGAAAATGACTGTATCTGAAAAAACTCTTTTTGTTACAGATTTTTTTTCTTTAATTGCACTTAAAATGCTCACATCAGAAAAATCAAGAAGAAAACTGCACACCAAAATAAATTTGGGCTGGGTTAGAGAGTTAAGTGCAAACACTTCAATTTGTTTATTTAAAAAATGAAGAAAAATACTGATGAGTATATTTTGCGAATGAAGGAGGGTGTAACTTTCCCAGCAAGACTTTTTTCAGTATAACTTCAAAGAAAAATTGATAGACTTGATTACATACAAACTCAGAATTTCTGCATAATAAAAATACTCCCAAAATTAAGAGATTATTGATGAGGAAAATATTTCTGGCATACGATAAAACAAATTATTAATAACCTTAATATATATTTTGAAAATTTCAATTAGTAAGAAAATTGACTTTCTAATAGAAAAAAATATATATGCATACATACCCACAAACACATACACACACACACAAACAAAAAAGAAAAGTCAGCAATTCACTATAGAAAAAGTACAAATGGCCTAAAAATGTATGAAAAAATTCTACCTGTCTTTTGTAAACAATAAAATGAAAAATTAAATAATCTATATAATTGTTTTAATTTTCTTAAGAACATTTTTTTTAATTGCCATAACCATGCTTGACAAAGGTACAGAAAAGAGGCCAACTCTACATTACTTGTCAGCTGTTTACTGGCCCAAACTTTCAGTAAAATATTTTGATAATATAAATCAATAGCTTTCAAAACAAGCTCCCTCTATAACTCAGAAATGTATGTCTACCCTTTAAATATGGAAATTATCAGTAAAGTGTACAAAGTTTTATCTATAATAATGTTTATCAGAGCATCAATCACCATCGGGGAAAAAAAAGAAACTCAATGTATTTATGTATTTCAGTAGAAAAGTAGTTGAATAAAACATGGTATATTCATGTAATAGAGGCCCTATCTAGCCATTAATTGCCTTGTGGTAGAAAATATTTGATAACAAAGAAAAAATACATATAGATGTTAATTTATATGAACAGGTTGTAAGATATATAGCTATGTTTTATAGATATTAGAAATACGTAAATATATATTTTATAAATATGTATCTGATTATTATACATTATAATGTGAAGTCAAAAGTATCTGAAACAGGTCTCAGTCAATTGAGAAAGTTTATTTATCCAAGGTTATGGACACACCAGTGACACAGCCTCAGGAAGTCCTGATGATATATGCCCAAGCTAGTCAGTGTACAGCTTGGTTTTATACATTTTAGGGGGACATAATACATCAATCAATACTGTAAGTTTAGCTGAGAGAAAGGATGAGAGAGAGACCCAAGGTCAGCGAGTAAGTTTATTAACCTGCAGGGCTGCTCTACCACAGTCAGAGGAGGCAGCCTGAGCTTACAAAATGAGGGGTTTATATGGGGGACAGAGACTCTGGGGTTGTCAGTTAAGTTTCCCACATATCATCTCGTGATTGGCTTACAATACAGGAATGTACAAGAGGGTGTAACTGAGGTTTATCCACGTTTCTCATGACCTCCCCTGTGCCGCCTGGGGGGCTGTAATCAGGGTTTTACTCTGCAAGTCTGGTGACCTTGCTGTAGTGCCTGGATAAGGGTTTAGGAATGCAGCTGCGGAGTATTCAGCGTAAGGGTCAGCTGCATTGAGGGCAGGGGAACCCTGGGGCAGCTTGTCCCTAGCATTCCAGCCTTTTGATAGGTAATAGAAGAGGAGCACCATTGTCATCTGGCTGCTTCTTGCTGGATAGGGGTGATGGTTTGTGGGAGAGACTGGGTCATAGGGACTGCCGTTCCTGAAGCTACCGGTATTCTCGGAGCAGCTCATATCTTGTACTGTTCCATGAGTGAAGGCTCTAATACAGTCCTGTAAAAACTGGGTAAGGAGACGTAAGAGACAAGGGCCAAATGCTAAAAGGAGGAAGAGGATTATGGCAGGACCTAGGAGGGGCAGTAGCCACGGTGCCCAGGAGTCATAGAACCACTGGGGCCAGCTGGGGTGACTATCTTTAAGTTTTTGTGCTCAATCTTCGAGCTTTTTGACAGCATCTCGTACTAACCCAGATTGGTTGGGTAGAAACAACATTGTTCATTGAGAAAGAGGCATAGGCCTTCTTTTTTGGAGGTAAGGAGGTCAAGGCCTCTGAGTTTTGGTAGGGTGACTGCCACTAAGGAGTCTAGTTGGTTTTGGAGGTGAGTGATGTGTCAGGCCTCTGAGCCCAAGCCCAGCCATCGCATCCCCTGTGACTTGCACGTACATGCCCAAATGGCCTGAAGTAACTGAAGAATCACAAAAGAAGTGAAAATGCCCTGCCCCTCCTTAACTGATGACATTCCACCACAAAAGAAGTGAAAATGGCCAGTCCTTGTCTTTTTTTTTTTACGATGGATTTTTAAAATTATTATTATTTTTATTATACTTTAAGTTCTAGGGTACATGTGCATAACGTGCAGGTTTGTTACATATGTATACTTGTGCTATGTTGGTGTGCTGCACCCATCAACTTGTCAGCACCCATCAACTCGTCATTTACATCAGGTATAACTCTTAATGCCATCCCTCCCCCCTCCCCCCTCCCCATAATAGGCCCTGGTGTGTGATGTTCCCCTTCCCGAGACCAAGTGATCTCATTGTTCAGTTCCCACCTATAAGTGAGAACATGCGGTGTTTGGTTTTCTGTTCTTGCGATACTTTGCTGAGAATGATGGTTCCCAGCTGCACCCATGTCCCTACAAAGGATACAAACTCATCCTTTTTTTATGGCTGCATAGTATTCCATGGTGTATATGTGCCACATTTGCTTAATCCAGTCTGTCACTGATGGACATTTGGGTTGATTCCAAGTCTTTGCTATTGTGAATAGTGCTGCAATAAACATACGTGTGCATGTGTCTTTATAGCAGCATGATTTATAATCCTTTGGGTATATACCCAGTAATGGGATGGCTGGGTCATATGGTACTTCTAGTTCTAGATCTCTGAGGAATCACCATACTGTTTTCCATAATGGTTGAACTAGTTTACAATCCCACCAATAGTGTAAAAGTGTTCCTGTTTCTCCACATCCTCTCCAGCATCTGTTGTTTCCTGACGTTTTAATGATTGCCATTCTAACTGGTGTGAGATGGAATCTCATTGTGGTTTTGATTTGTATTTCTCTGATGGCCAGTGATGACATTACCTTATGAAAGTCCTTTTCCTGGCTCATCCTGGCTCAAAAAGCTCCCCCACTGAGTACCTTGTGACCCCCACTCCTGCCCAGCAGAGAAAAACCCCCCTTTGACTGTAATTTTCCTTTACCTACCCAAATCCCATAAAATGGCCCCACCCTTATCTCCCTTCGCTGACTCTCTTTTGGGATTCCGCCCGCCTGCACCCAGGTGATTAAAAAGCTTTATTGTTCACACAAATCTTGTTTGGTGGTCTCTTCACATGGATGCGCATAACATGATGGAGTCTGCGATTTCATCTAGTGACGATTGGAAGGTTACTAAACTAACCTGTCACCCCCATTATGAAGGACTCCCTCTTTCCTCCTCACTCTGGGTTGCCAAGGCTGAACCGAGACACTCCAAAGAAGACCTCCAACATCTATTCTCAATCCACTTGTCTGTTTGTATTAACACCTCAGGCATCTTCATCCTCTGCAGATCCACAACCTATTTCTGTCTCCCTACCAATTGGACAGGCACTTGCACCCTGGTCTGCCTTACCCCCAAAGTTAACCTTGTCCCTCCAAACCAAGAACTCCCTGTCCCTGCTATATTACATAACCACCCAAAAACAGCAATACAGTTCATTCCCTTATGAGCAGCCCTTGGAGTCACAACTAGTATCAGGTTAGGAACAGGAAGCCTAGGAACCTCATTATCATATTTTCAGTCACCCCCAAGATTTATATTGGTTCAATCTTGAAGGGCGGGAAAATTTTGAATTGAAAATGGTGGGCGGGAAACTTCCAAGTCATGGGTAGATTTAAAAATTTCCCGATTGGCAATTGGTTAAAAGAGTTATTATCAGTAGAAAGGAAAGATAAGGGGGTGTGGAGACCAAGGTTTTGTTATGCAGATGAAACCTCCAAGTAGCAGGCTTCAGAAAGAATAGATTGTAAATGTTTCTTATCAGACTTAAGGTCTGTGTAGATGTCACTGGTAGAGGTTATAATGAGGCATGTAGGAGATCCCCTCTTCTATCAAGGCCTGAACTAGTTTTTCAGGTTAACTCTGCAATGCCCTTGGCTGAGAGGAAGGGTCCATTCAGAAGGTTTTGGGGCTTAGAATTTTATTTTTGGTTTACATAAAATATATTAAAATAAATATAACATTACATATATATAATATGTAATGCATATTTTATATAATTATATGTGTATATATAGGTTACATTTATATAGAGAGAATGTTATGTCAATATTCTTTTTAATACAAAATTTAAAAATCCCACCAAAATACTTGCATTAGCTATCTGCAAACATGGAAATTATAAGTAGTTTGTATTTTCTTCTTTGTACTGTTTTATATTTTCTGAACTTTTAACAACAACCATTTTAATTTTGAAAATAGAAATGTAGATATGGATATAGATATAAATATAGATATAGATACAGATCCAAGCAGACAGGTATAATATTTTGTGAAATTTACTAACTATTCATATTCTATGTGTAAACAAAAACAAAAAAGCCACCTTATGATAAAGACCTATTTGATAAGAAAGAGGATAGAAATAAAAGGGAACAAATGACCCTCAAAAGAATCACAGGTGCCCAAAATATGTCCTTTTGGAAGGGGGCTGATAATGGAGTAGAAAGAACTCTGAACCGGAAGTCAGAATGGCAGAGGCATTCAAACTGGAGTGGCTCCATCTTGAATAAGGGCTGTGGAAAATGAAGCTGAGACCTGCTGGGCTTCATTCCAAGAAGGTTAGGCATTCTTAGTCACAAGATATTTATTTTAAAGTTAACAGATTAATAATGTTTATTAAACAGACTAAAGACTTCACAGATCCAGGAAATGTCCTGATGTTTCAATATCTTAAGGACAAAAGTACTCGTAGTTTAAGTTTTGCTTTAATGATAATAATAGAGATTCTTGTGAAAGTCAGTAGTAGTTACACAAAGTTTAAGAATCCTTTGTCACTAGCCCTTGTAATAGAGCACACTTCCCCCATGATTTTTTTTTTTTGGCTTTGTTATCTTATGTATAAATAAGCATTGTACCTAAGGTGAGGGGTTTAGGAACGCCCTGCTCTATGGAGAAGCCATTCTTTTGTTTCTTTACTTCTCTAATAAACTTGCTTTCACTTTACTCTGTGGACTTGCCCCAGATTCTTTCTTGTGCAAGATCCAAGAACCCTGTCTTGTGTTCTGGATCAGGACCCCTTTCCCGTAACAAGAGCACACTGGATTTAAACACAGTGCTGAGGTTAACGTGCTCTATTACGCAGAACAAGACACCTATTCCAGGCCTGAGTTCCCTCATCTAAAAATAAATGTGTTAGACAAAAGAATATCAAATTCCCATTCAACTTTAAAAGCCTAGTTTTTCTGATGAATTAAGATATGATTCATGTTTTAATGATTTTAATAGTATTAAGCAGATAACACTACAACTAGATTTTGCTAGACAAAATATAGGACATATGTAGTTAGATTTAAGTTTCATGTAAAGAGTGAATAATTTTTCAGTATAAGAATGTCTCATGCAATATTTGGGACATACTTATACAAATATATTTTTTAATCAGTACAGAACTCCTCTTACAGGCCATATACACTCAGCACTCCCCTTTGAGAAATGTTTATGCTAAGAAATATACATATACTAAAAGATTTGTTTACCTGAAATTCAAATTTAAGTGGGTTTCCCATATTTTTATTTTCTAAATCTGGCAAACCTGGCGTAGTTTATGCAATTGACTGTCATACAATGTTCAAGTAAAATTATACAGTTGACCCTTGAACAAAATGGATTTGAACTGTATGGGTTCACTTATGTGTAGATTTTTTTCAACCAAACGCATATTGAAAAATATAGTTTTCATAAGATAGGCAACTCCATACATTTCACATAGACAATTTCCTCAGGGCTGACTGAGGGACTTGAGGATGTATGGATTTGAGTATGGGAGAAGTCCTGAAACCAAACCCTTGGTATACCACTGAGAAACAACTGTACTTCACTCTGCCCAAATTATCTTAATATATTATTTCTTTTCTTGCTCATCTCTTATGTCTAGTCTCATGTTAAATTGTGAGTAAAGCTGTTTATCCTAGGATAACCCATCTGACACTGTCACGTCAGACATTGAGGCTGCCCAGGAAGAGCATGGCCTCAGCCTAAAAGGCAGGGCAGAGCTTGGAAGAGTCCCAGGTAGAGACCGCTCTCCATGTAAGGGCAAGTTCTCTTCTGGAGGGAGAGCTGAGTGGCGCACCTTTCTGGTTCCCACTGTTCCCCAGTGTAAGGTTCTTGCATCGGTTTGAACCCCGAGAGTGCGCCAACAGACGACATGAGGTGGTGTGGAGCTACATGCTGTTTTAATGAGCCCCTGGGTGCAGGCGGGCTGAGACCTAAAATGATATCAGCACCAAGTGAGGATGCGACAAAAGTTTTATAGTCTCCCATAACTGGGAAGTGTCTTAGTCTGACGTAACTGCTATGTTGTACCCGGATGGCCTCTTTCTCAATCTCCAGAGGTACGTTTCTTCCGGCCAGCTCTTTTCCTGCTCCTGCTGTGTTGCTGGCGCACACTGCTGACACACGCTGCTGATGCAAGTGGCCTTGCGCCTGGGGACTGGGCCTGAAAAGGGAGGAGTTATTCATCTCCTTAAGTTTTCAGGTCCTGGGAGACCCTTACACTCAGTGGGTGAGAAACATATATACCCAGGGTCCAAAAGCCTTTCTCTCTTCTGCTTGAAAACTTGCCCTTCCCTGAGAAAATAACTGCTTATTATAACTTAAAGCAAGGTCAACAAACTTCTTAAAGGGACATAGAGTAAATATTTTAGGCTTGGTGGGTTACATATGGTCTCTGTTATGCATTCTCTTTAAAAAAAAAAAAAAAAGTCTTTTAAACATATAAAAACAACCCTTAGCTCTAGCAGGTCATACAAAAACAAGTTACAGTCCAGACTTCACCCATGAGTCATTGTTTGCTAATTCCTGATTTAAAAGCTTATTGTTTTCAAAGTGCATTTATGACAATAAAGTCTAAAGATTCCAGGTAAAGGAATAAAGTTCTCACTTCTCACTGTGGAGCTTTGGGAATATGTAATTTTCAGGAGACTAAGGAAACATCTCTGATTTACCCAAATCTCAAAGTTGTTAGTAAAGAATATTGTAAATGTAAGAAATGCACAAATGAAAACCCTAGCCTGAACTGGTCTTTGTTAATTTTATGGTCGGAATAGAATATATAACAGGTGCCTACTCATTCAGTGAATGCTTGATTAGTTTGGTTTACCAAATGTATGGTTTTCATGAAAAAAGTCATTTTATTTTTTATTTTAAATATCTGAGATTTTGTTTATGAAAACTTTAGAGTTACCTATACCTGCTTGTATCTTAGAAATATCCAGATGATGATAGAGCTTTTCTGATCAATATTTAGTTTGTTTTCCAAAATCAAGATGTGATACCACTGCATCTATTAAAGAAAACCTATCCCAACCCTCAGCACTAGACAAGTGCATTGTTCAATTTAAACTTCAGTGCAGTCCTTTAGTCACTTTTCTGGCCCTCCTTGGGTGTTTCCCTGTTTCTTTGTGCATCTATAAGTCAGAGGGACCAAACTGTATCCTTGCTTAACCAATTAGCTATGTGATCTTGACCAAGTTACTTAACATTTCTGAGGTTTCAAGGGTCTCGTTTGAAAATGAATGTAAAATTACCTACCTCATTATTTTATTGGAATGTATAATAACATGAAAAGTTCTAGCACTGTGCCTAGCATGTAATATATGTTTGCTAAAGGAGAGATGCTTTAATTATATCCCCCCATTGCTTAGAACACACTTTCTTAATTGTCTCTTCTTACCAGGCGGTTAGCTCCTTCAGGTTTAGGATACGCTTTATCCGTCTCTGTATCCCCAGCATCTGTCACACAGCATGCCTTAGTAAAGATTTGTTGAACTAAACAAAACCATCACACAGACCTAAACCCAGTAATCAGGCTCCTAATAGCTTTATTGGTACATTTTTTGAATGCATACTTAAAGAAGCAAGACTGCAGACTAGTTGATATTGGATTTGTCCTCAAAAATGTTGAGCTACTGTACTTATACCAAAAATAAGAAGAAAAAGTTGCAAATAACCATAGGGCACTTGAAATTGGGTCATTGTTTGGAGAATGCTTTATTATTGGTGGATTAAAGATGAAGTAGGCCCCTAATTGCAGCTTTAACTTCCATATGTCAGTGTCAGCACTACTCAGGGATAAACTTCTAAAATGATAATACTTTGATTTAGTATTAGACTCTTACCATTCAGTGCACTTTGGCACCTATTATTTTCTTTTATCCTCACAATGAGCCCAAGAGGGAGAGCAATTTTACAGATGAGCAAATAGCAGCACAGCAGGTTAAGTGACCGACAGAGGGTCACAAAGTGATTTTAATAGCAGAGCTGGGCTCCCAGACAGGCTTCAGACTCCTACTCCTGCACTATGTCCTAGGACAAGGGTGTTCCCTTTCCAAACTCACAGGACAAGTCACTTGAAGGAACTGATGTCAGCACAGTGCTGTTCAAGTCTTTCTGAGTATTCAATAAATGCCTGGGGAAGAAAGGAAGGAAGGGAGAAGGAAGGGAGGAAGTGAAGAAGGAAGGGAGGGAGGGAGGAAGGGAGAAAGGAAGGAAGGAAAGGGAAGGAAGGGAAGGAGAGAGGGAGGAATAGGAAGGAGAGAAGGAGGGAGAGAGGAAGTATGTTAGTCTATTATCACATGGCTATAACGAAATACCTGAGACTGGGTAATTTATAAAGAAAGAGATTTGATTGGCTCACAGTTCCACAGGCTGTATAGGAGACATGGAGGCATCTGCTCAGCTTCTGGGGAGGTCTCGGGAAACTTACAATTATAGCAGAAGGTGAAGGGGGAGCCAGTACTTCACATGGCTGGAGCAGGAGGAAGAAACAGGGAAAGTGCCACACACACTTTTAAACAACCAGTTCATGTAAGAATTCTATCATGAGAACAGCACCAAAGGGGAAAATCTACCCCCATGATCCAGTCAACTTCCACGAAGCCCCATCTCCAACACTGGATTACAATTTCAGATTTGGGCAGGGACAAAAATCCAAACCATATCAGGGGAAAGGAAGGATGAAATGGAGGGAGGGGGTATATTGGAAGGAAACTTTCAATGTAGTAACCTATTGTGGCTGGAGAATTGCAGTGAGAGCTATTCAGATATTTTCGTGGTAGCAGCTCGTCCTCCATCAAAATTTCATAGTCAGGTCTCGATTACAGCAGTATCAACATTGCTAAACTCTATATGCTAGACAATTGTATGTAAAGCCATGTTTACCAATCTTGCTAAGGAGTTAAGGACACAAAGCTTGTTGATTCATCACTGATTTCTAAAGGCCAAGGTCACCATTTTTTACTAAAGAATTCGTGTCTCTACATATAATTAAGTCATTTAGGACATTTGAGGGTAAGAATTAGTCCAATAGATGGTCTTTTTATTGAATAGTACTTTACAGTTTACAAAGCACCTCTACCAAAATACTTTGATCTTTCTTAGGTCATGATCCCTTTGGGAAGGTGATGAAAGCTATAGACCTTATTTTCAGAAAAAAGAAACAAGGCATTATATACATACACAAACACAATTTTACATAAAATTCAGGGTAGAGGAGATATGGCAATTCACATACATCTTTTAACAGGATTTCACAGGAAATGTTAAAAACCTATCATTGATAAATTATATTATTTTAAACTGATATAAAATGATGTCTAGCCTTGTGAGGTAGATAAGCAGGTATTATCTATCCCATTTTATACATGAGGGGATTTTAACTCGAAAAACATAAGTGACTTACGTAAGGGAAAAAGTTAATTAGACAGAACTAATACCAGCTCTCCTGACTACTGGCCTGAAGCTCTTTCCCTGCATTAAGGTGCCCAAGTTACAGGTGAATACATAAAAATTGTCCCAAGAAATGACTTGACCTCTCCAGATATGAGTTAATTCAAGAAAGTAACAGCACCCCCCTTTTCCTGTCACAGATGTTATTTAATATATTGCTCTGTAAGCCTCCACAGCATTTTAACAATCACCAAAAACTACATTGCCCCAAAGGCCTAATTGAAATGCTGATCATGAGTGTTCATAGCCATCAGCCTTGAATTTATAACCACCTAATTCTCTGTGAGTAATGGAAGCATTTTCCAAAGGTGAGAAAAAAAAAAAGTGTTAAAGCAGGTAAGTGCTAAATTAGGAGTAGGGGAGAGGGAGGTCATGGGGGTGCAGAAAAGCCAGGTGCAAGAATCCAGGCTTAAGGTGTGCTGGCCTGAATGCCTGGAGGCAGTAAAGTACCCGCATGGTCAGATTCTGCCAACACTTTAAAGGCAGAGCCAATCATTTGTGAGTGAACAACAGTAGGTATGAGCAAAAGGGCAAAGTAAAGGATGTCTCCGAAATTTCTGCCTGAGCTACTGGAAGGTCGGAATTAGCATTAACTGAGATGAGATAAAAGGAGATCCAGAGTTCACTTTTAGGTGTGTTAAATTTTATACATCTATTAGATATGCAAGTGGAAGCATCTAAGAGGTAATTCATACACAGTCACGAGCTGCATAATGTTTTGGTCAACGATAGACAAAATATAGGAAAGTGGTCCCAAAAGATTACCATACTCTATTTTTATAGTGCTTTTTCTATGTTTGGATGTGCAAATACTTACTATTATATTACAATGGCCTACAGTGTCAGTACAGTAACATGCAAGCCTTGGAGCAATAGGCTATACCATATGGCCTAGGTGTGTAGTGGCTATACCATCTAGGTTTGTGTAAGTACCCTCTGTGATGTTTGTACCATGACAAAATTACCTAATGATGCATTTCTCAGAATGTATCCCCATTGCTATGTGATGAATAACTATACTTTTAAGTATAGAGTCCCAAGAAGAGGTCCGCACTGGACATAAACCTTTGGAGACTATGATATATAAATGGTATTTAAAGCCATGAGACTGCATGAGGTCACCAAGTGAATGAGTATAGATACAGAAGAGATCCAAAGACTGACCTCTGAGAACTCTAGTGTTAAGCAGTTAACCACCTCTAATGGAAGTATCTTGAGTCATATGCTCCCACATGAACCAATCACTGTGGCCTGGGAAATGCCGTGTTCTAAATGGGTAGAAGCCTGGACATATTTAACACAATCACTAAACATTAATCAGGTTTAGACCAACCAAGGGTCACCTCTGAAGTTGTGGGGGAAGGAAGGCAAGGCCAACTCCCGCATGGCTGTACACAGAGAAATGGAAGAGATGTTGGAGCACGCAATGGCCTCCACACCAACCATACACCTTTAAGCTTTGTGTGGTTGCTGGGGGAGTTTGGACCTTAATGTTAAACAAACCTACACTTAAATTTTGGCACCGTCACCAACAATATGACCTTGGGCAGGTTACCGAAGTTTTTTAAACTGTTCATTTGTAAAATGAGAAAAGTAATACCTCCTTCTACTTTAACAGATATCTGGAAAGAACCAATTGAGATATTACATATAGAGTGCTCAATATAATGTTTGATGCATTGTAAATACTCAAAAATACTAATTACTATTATTTTTATTGGTCTGGGTTCACCTGAAAGGACACCCTGAAGCAAAAGCCCACCCATGTGCAGGTAAATTATTTGGGAGGTAATCCTAGGCAGCAGGAATACAGAGAGGATAGAAAGCCAGTACTAGGATTCTTCACCACTGCAAGTGACTGGGGATGCTTTGCAGGAGACCTTCAGGAAAACATTATGGGATCTGCCTTAGAATGGTGTTCCAGGTGGTAACAAGAGGAAACATTTATCCATTAGCTCATATTCTTGAATGATCAAAAATATACAATGCCTTCTACTGCATCAACTAAATTCCCCCATATTTCCAGGTTGCTAAAGCATGAGGTGAGTGGCTTCCTGCAGGTGTTTTACACAATTGCTTCAGATAAGACTCTGGACATGAAGCAAGAAGCAGAGCCCAAAATGAGGCACCATCAGATTGACCCTGTGCAAAGCAGACTAAAACCAGTACAGAACGAGTCCCTGCAAAAGTGGCTGGGAAGAGGTGGGGCCAAGAAAATATAAGATGAGCTCAAAACATGTGATAATTACTTTCTTATCATAATTATTATTATGATACACACTAAATCCTTGTATCTGAGATTCTTATCTATGGCTCTTTCTCCTATTAGATGCTGATGTTTTGAAATGTAAGCCTAATTTCTTTTCTTTTTATACCTACAACTCAACTTAGTGTTTTGCACATAGAAGATGGTCAATATTCATTAAAATGAATTAATCTGACATGATGGAAAACAAAATGAATAGGTATGCAAATCTACAATTTGAAATATATGTGTCCAGGGTATGTGTGTGCATGCTTTTTTTAAATCTATGCTTCATTTTCTCCTCTGGCAATTTGAAAGCAACAATTTGATGTAAAAGTCTTGAACTGCTTTATTTCCTTTGGTCTGTGCCAGAAAAACAACAGAAACAACAAACCCTGATTTTGTACAAAAAGCAACAAGACTCTGAATTTTTTTCTTCTTCTTTAATTGCTTCCCCAGCTACCTTTCCTAGATTCTTAGGAATTAGTGGGAGAGGCACAGCTCAATTGGTTGTGCAGAGCTGAGCAGCTCTGAGCTTCATTAAGGCCTGGGTGAAAAGAGGGCTGCGGGCAGAAGCCCCTGCTCTATCCCCCTGGCTGCTCAGGAGGCTCTCGTATATGCCAAGGTCAGCCAACTTCTGTCCCCGTTGTGTTGACAGAGTCATCCACATGCTCCCCCTTTTCACCCTAGTTAAGTAGAATCCCATTAGCTTGGATGTGTAAGACTGGATTACATTTTACCTCAGCTTGTTCCATTCAGTATTTTTCCACATGTAAACATGTTCTTTATTATTTTCAGTACTCATGTGAACTATACACCAAGACAATGTAAAGATAATGGGCAACATTATCTTTACACAGACAGCATAAGCCACTACCCACATGGCATAATTGAAGGGCAAATTATTCCTCCAATTAATGCTTGAAAGCCCATTATGAGTACTTTATTCCTCTCGCTCACAGTTTGCTTCCCAATGCATCTGGATCGAGAAAGATTAACTGATATGAGATTTAGCACACTGGGTCTCTAATGTGTTAATTGATTAGCTTGGTCAAGTGCAGGTAGAGCTAGACCTTCTAACCTTGGCGGAAGACAGAACAATGAAGGTGGGATCTTGAAGACTAAGGGTGGGCTAGAAAGCCTGGAGGGGATTAAAGACACTGCAACCTTTAACCCATAATTTCATCAGCCAGCCCCTGAAAGTGGGAGGTGATGAGACTTTTTCAAATCCTAAGACTACAGGTCAGGCTCTTTGCTTTTTGTGGTCCCACAGAAGGCAACATGGGGCAAGCAGTAGTCACTGACCAAACCCAGAGAAGAGCCCTGCAAACAAAAGTCTCCCCTATCTGCCTTCAGTAACCCTCCCTGGGTTTTGTATTCACTGATGAAACATGAGATTGGAGTTATCTATTTTTATCGCCTTTCTCTAAAATGCATTAACTCTTTGCCAGGTCTATCATCTTTTGCAAAAACAAAGCACTTAAAAATTTGAAGCACAATTTACGAATGAAATACTTCCCCTCCATTTCTAAAGTTTCTATCAGATTGTCCTTCAGGGAAGAAGGAAATCTAGTGTGAACCAAGAGGTCCTTCTCGTTCTTTGCTTGTCCTCAGCCTCCCTTTTCTGTAGAATTTCCTCACTCTGCTGCTGCTCTTTCTCCCAGGTATGCTTGCTTCTCTCTTTCTTCTTGAAGTTTTCAGAAGAAGGCTATTTGGCCTTTGCTTTCAATTTAATCTGACAACCACCACTACCACCTGAGTTATTCTACATCATGGAGATCAATATTCCAAACCTCATTTCCATTTGTGGAATGGTAAACAAACTTCCATGACTGTTAAAGGTATTTCAGAGATCTCACCAGCTAATCTTACGATCAATCAGTATTTCCCAATCACCAATAAAATATCCTTCTTAGGGCTACAGTGATGAAAATATGAGATTCTGTCTAGAAGGAGCCCACAACCCAGGGACAACTGTAAACAGATAATAAGTACCCTATGTAATAAACACCTCCATAAAGTTGTGAATAAACTTTTTTTGTTAAGATACAGATTGAGGTAGAGGAACTCTTCCTGAGCAGCCTGGAGATACTTTTCAAGGGATGAAATATTGGATCAATAACTATGGGATGAACAGGACCTCCATAAATAGAAAAGTTTAAGAGGAGCACATCTTTCCAGGCTGGAGGAAGAGCATGTACATAATACAGAACAATCGAAAAGTGCTCAGGGTGTGGAAAAGAGTAGAAGGCATGGTGACTATAGCCTAGAGGTTATAGGCCGATGCAGCGAGGGTGGTTGAGAAGGCTGGAGAAATATATTGGGTCAGAGAATTGAAGATCCATACATGACATGCTTGAGTGTAGATTGTGAGCAACCAGGGCCAACAAAGGCTTATAAGCTTGGAGATGACATGACCATGGCTATATCATTTTTTTTTTTTTTCCAGATGAAGTCTCACTCCGTCTCCCAGGCTGGAGTGCAGTGGTTCAATCTTGGCTAACTGCAACCTCTGCCTCCCAGGTTCAAGTGATTCTCCTACTTCAGCCTCCCATGTAGCTGGTATTACAGGCGCTCCACCAGGCCCAACTAATTTTTGTATTTTTAGTAGAGACAGGGTTTTGCCATATTGGCCAGGTTGGTCTCAAACTCCGTACCTCAGGTGATCCAACCACCTTGGCCTCCCATAGTGGTGGGATTATAGGAGTGAGCCACCACGCCCAGCCAACCATATTTATTTTTAAGAGAATTATCATGGAGGAAATATGGAGGGTTATGCACAGTTGGAAAAGACGTGCTTCTGGTATACCAGTTACGAGGAAGCAAAAATCAGGGAGAGAGGGTGAAAGCTTGAACTATATTCATAAGCAAAAGTGACAGGATGAAAGTATTCCTCACATGATTTAGTCAAGACCTAAAGCAGCACCAAATCTATCTCAAAATGCCCTGCTGACAAAAGGTAATATGTATGTGTGTATCTTTATCTGTGTGTGCATTACCCTTTGTTTTCAGATCTAAACTAATATTTAAATGAGTCTTCAACTTTGTTCTAATTTGCCTCACACTTGAGTTTTATAGTTTCCTTCTGCTTTAATTCATCTACTTCACAAATACCTGCCCTCCATATCTCAAAGGACAGCTGGCTATCTTTTAACCAAAAAGTACTTTTCTTACCTAACAGAAACTGACTTTTAGGGCTGCCATTACTGAAAACAGATGTTGAAGCATTTCAACTTACTTTTTATTCCTTTTCCCCTCCCAAGATTTTAAAACGGGTTTTAAAAACATTTTATTTAGTTTTTTAGCCTCAATATGTTTTTCCTAGCATTATTACTCTTTTTCTCCCAATGCATAATAAAAAAAATTAACAACTCCTGTTACTGTTTATTTCCCATCTGTTGGAGATGATATAAAATTTCAGATACGCTTTTAAAATACCTAGCAAACATGCCAAATATAATCTATAGTATAGTAAACATTATGTTTATTATGTTTATTGTATATATTTTATGTACCCCTTCTGGCTAAACTATGCATTATTATAGCATGAGTCATCCTGTTTAACCTATTGTAATTTTACCACATTATATAGTGCCACTGAAACTGAATTAGAATATCATGTATATACATATTTATAGTACAGAGTATTTGAACTTTCTCTGTCCTTATATAGAAAACTGTATTCTATCTTTTTTCTTTTCTTTTTGAGACAGAGTCTCGCTCTGTCACCCAAGTTGGAGTACAGTGTGATCTCAACTCACTGCAACCTCCGCCTCCCAGGTTCAAGAGATTCTCCTGCCTCACTCAGCCTCCTGAGTAGCAGAGATTAAAGGTGTGTGCCACCACACCCGGTTAATTTTTGTATTTTTGGTAGAGACAGGGTTTTACCATGTTGACCAGGCTGGTCTCAAACTCCTGGCCTCAGGTGATTCACCTGCCTCGGCCTCCCAAAGTGCTGGCATGAGCCACCATACCCAGCATATTCTATCTTTGTTAAGAACATCAAAACTGAGGTTGATAAGCATGTCACATTCATATGTAAAGCATGAAGTTTAAGGAACTCAGCAAATAAAAGAGCAGAGATCTTATGGTGCATTGATTTAAAATTCTTTTAACAGTGCAATTCCTGGTTATTTGAAGCAATAAGCAAAAGAATAATTGTTAACTGCCTTGATATAAAATAAATGTTAGTAAATGTTTCCTTCACTTTATAATGTCATCCTTACTCCACACTATCCCTGTTGACTAAAAATAAACTCCCCAGAAACTTAAAGGATGCTGCCTATTTATCAAAAGATTGACATTGAAATAATTCCTCTTTGTAGTAGATCTATTTTACTACTAGCAAATTTCAGATATTCCTTAAATTCAATTTCAAGCACACATTGTTAAATAAGAGAGAGGAACACTAAACTTTCACATATCTCCTAACACAGGTAGATGGGGCAGACACAGTTTTGCAGGCATTCTAAACCATTTGTGAGCAATAAATACACACAAATAGAGTTCTGTTTCTTGTCATGGAAGCTCACCTATCCACTTTCCCACTCTCTTATTTCTGATCTATTTCCATTGATGCTAAAAATGGTTTTACTCGCTGTCAATGTTAATAATAAGTTAATAGAAATAAAGTTCATTTTACAATTGTTGTGCTACATACATTACTATATATCTTACTCTGGGGCTTCTGGCATAGTTCCATATAAATGAATTCACTTTGATTAATTCTTGGTTGATACATCAGTACCCAAAAAATTGTTATTAAGAGGAAAGAGAAAGTCTTAGAGCATGAGTATTCGGGATTAACTGTGCACCTCTATTCAACTATCAGCTAGCCCATAGAGTTCTCAGAATATGACCCAATGACCCTGGTCCCTTCAGAGGGTCTGCGAGGTCAAAACTATTTTTATAGTCATACCAAGAAATCATTTTCCATTCACTGACCTTTTCTTGTGAGTGTATAGAAGAGTTTTCCTGAGGTTACTTGACATGATATTGCAACAGATAGAATGCAGAAGTGTGACAATCCAGTTGTCTTCTATTAAGCCAGGCTTTCAACATATTTTTAATAATTAGAAAAATACCACACTTCTCACTGATAATGGTTTTGTTTTGGAAATATGATTTTTTTCATAAAAATATGTTATTTATTTTAGCATGTAAATTATTTTTAAATAAATTAAGCATTTTAGCAATTTTCATTGTAATTTCTAGTACTGTAAATGTTGATTGATACAACCCATATAAGCAAAAGTTCTTTGGATTTTCAGTAATTTGTAAGAGCGTAAAGGGGACCTTAAGCCAAAAAGTTTGACAACCAGTGGCTTAGCTTGCTAACTAATTTTTCTATGTTAAACTCATGAAGGAGAAAGAGGGAAAGAGAAAGAAATGGTCAAGATTGCAAGACTAATGCTAAGACTAATACTGGCTTCTCAAATGTCCAGGAATTACTCATATTGTAAGCCTTAATTTGAATCTCCATTGGTTTGACTTTCAATTTGTACTAAAGTTAATTTTTCCTATTAGTATAACCAGACTAAATCAGTAAGTAATGATTTTCCATAGATCATATCATGACATCCCAAGATAATAAAGTAGGAAAGAGAATGAACATTTCCTACTATGTGTCAGGCACCTTGTAAATGGCAGGTGGTCATGAGCAAAAGCTGTAATTCTAATTTGTTCACATCTGGCTCTGCCACTCACTAGATGTGTGAGCTTGGACAAGTTATTGAGCCTCTCTGTCTCCATTCCTCATCTATAAAATGCACTGTCTCATCAGGTTGTTTTGAAGAATAAAAGTCATTCTGCATAAAATCCTTTCAACAATGTTTGGTATACAAGAAGTACTAAACAAAATGTTATCTTTACCTAGCTCTATAATCATCACAACAACTCTAAAAGGGAGGTGTTATTATCTCCTTTCATTGGTAAGGAAACTGAGGATCCAGAGGTCTTGTTATCTACTCAAGCTTGTGTAGACTGCAAGGGATGAAGATGTTATTTAAATCTACATGATACAAAAACTCTTTCTTGCACCAGACCAGTGGTTCTCAAACTTAAGCTTACATCAGAATTACCTTACCCTCAGAGTTACTGGGACAGTATTTCTAGGATAGGAAAAGGGATTTGTATTTTGACGAATCTCCCTGGAGTTGCTAATGCTGCTGATCCAAGCACCATGCTTTGAGAAGCCTGGAGGCTACACTTGGTCACCAATAACATTTGCACCCATAGTACCATCTGTAAATAGCCTCACTTTGGTCTACCATGTCCTCACTTTGCTATATCATGGTTCTTTCAATAGCACTACTTTTCGGGACCTTTCCCATATTCCCACTGTAATGTAGGGACAATAAAACGTTATGATTACTTCTATAAATTTTGAACTAAAAGAAGGATCTTACCAAAGAGGCTTGTCAGACACCTACTTAAACTCATACCTTCTAGAAGGGATGAAAAAAGAAAATACAGCTAATTGGTACTAAGAAAGAAGTCTCTACTGGCACAAAGCTCAGATTTTCTCTATTATTTGCCTTACTAGATTTCTACTTACTTACCTCAAAATGAAACCTGAGAATAGCCAATAAAATATCTCATCCATAGTTCTTACTTTTGTTCCTCTGTCATAAGTAACCTAGGAATAGATATTAAGCCCAGCGAGGAAAAAACAAGTTGGGTTTCTCCTGAGAACTCATTATTGGAGCAAGCAAGTGCTATTTCTAAATTTTGTCAGATTCTTAGATCACCATGCAAAAATGTGGAAGGGAGTTAAAATTTAATCCTTAAAAATGAATCCAATTGAAGAATAGTCAGTTTTGTCTACTGAGTTCTACTCAGTAATAGAAAATCAGTAAGCGATTGGAAATTGGCAAGATAATAACTGGACATAAGCCAGTTGTCAAGACATATATGTTGTAGTAATGTGGAAGTACACTTCTAGTTCTCTGTCCTATTTTAGACTATTTAGGTATGAGTGGAAAAAGTTTCTCCTACTACACTCTTTCAACACAGAATGCTTCTATGACTAAATGTGTGGGGATTTTTTTCTCCAAACACTAAGCAAACAATTATGCAGTGCACACCAGCTAGGATCCTGTAATTTAATTCAATTCTGACACTATTTACCCAGAGATAGCATCAGATCCCACAGATTGAGAGCTCAGTCCCACACCACTGTCCCCAACTTCTGATGCCAATTGCAAGCATTGCAAGCACAGGTCATGGCCTGTGCTTCCAACTGACTGGCTAGAAATTGGGGTTCCCATAACCCCCTCCTTGGGCTCAATTAATTTGTGGGAGCAGCTCACAGAACTCAGAGAAACACTTACTTATGTTTCTCCATTTATTATAAAGCATTTAACAAAGGATACAGATTAATTGCTAGATGAAAGAAGTGTCTAGGGTAAGGTATGGGAGAAAGGGTGCAGAGTTTCCACATCCTCTCCTGGTGCACTACCTTGCAGGAACCTCCATTGTACAGCTATATGGAAGCTCTCTGAGCTCTCTTCTTTTGAGTTTTTAAGGAGGTTTCATTATGTAGACATGATTGATCAAATTATTTGCCATTGGTGATCAATGTGACCTATAGCTTCCCTCCTCTCCCTGAACATTGGAGAGGTGAAATTGAAAGCCTCCACTCTCTCTAATTGCCCCTTGGTCTTTCTGGTGACCAGCCCCCATCCTCAAGCTATCTAGGGGTCACCAGCCACCAGTCATATAATTACCATAAAAAAGACACTCTTATAACTTAGGAGATTTTAAGGTTTTAGTAGTCAAATATCAGGAAATTAGGAGGAAGACCAAATACAGTCATGTGTTGATGGGGACACTTCTGATAAATGCACTGTTAGGTGATGTCATCATTGAGGCAACATCAAAGAACACATTTACACAAACCTAGAGAGTATAGCCTACAATTCACCTAGGCTATATAGTGTAGCCTATTGCTCCCAGGCTACAAACCTGCATGACATGCTACTGTCCTGAATACCGTAGGCAACAGTAATAAATGGTAAGTATTTGTGTATCTAAACAAAACTAAACATAAAAAAGGTATAGTAAAAATATAGTATTATAATCTTATAGGACCACTATCCTATATGACTGTGGAGTATGACCATAAATATTTTACAAAATGAGAAGACTCAGCATTGGTACAGAACTCAGCTTTCATCAAGAAGAAAGAAATGCCAGTAATGGGACTTGAGGAAGAAATTAATATTCTGTTACCTCATAAATAGAGGAAGTTGGACATATAGGACAATCACTATTCTTAATAAGAATCACAGGGCCCAAGGTAAGAAAGCAGAGATAAAAGTACCACACGCTGAGTACTTTAGGTGTTCTTTTTCATTTTGTTCTAAGGGAGAGAAAGTCTTCTGAAAGTCATTATTTCTTCTCTCTTCTCTTTCCTATTCTCAATTTCTAATTATCTTCCCTTCTGCCTTTGGATTGTTGCTGATCTCCAAGAAGCTGGGGAGAGAAGTGACAAGACTTTTAGACAATAGTCTAGTTTCTAGCAAAAAATATTTGCAGGTATTCTATATGAAGAGAAAGATTTTCTACTGAGGGGAGAAGAAACAAAAAAGAATGGCATTGATGCATATTAAAATATTTGAGTTAGATATTTGGAATAATTGTACAATTATTAAAAATATTTACTGCTACTGAGGGTATCAATGCAAGGAAGCTTTTCAAGGTTGCAATAGAAAACTTCATCTATTATCATGGAGGAACACTCATACCCAAATTGAGAGGGTCATAAAATCTTCTAATCCTATGATGCTAGGAAAATAGAAATTGAACAATAAATTTATGCAAATTAATATTTGCATAGTGTTCATCAATGTGCAGAACAATCATCTGGTTGTTAAAATAGACACCAGGACAAAGTCAGAAGGGAAATATTCTTGTCGGCCTTAGCTCTAGATTTCTTAAGGATCAAGATTCTGTTTCAGTGTGATTTATCCCAGCCCATCCTCAGGTCAATCATTGCTTATTGAGAACCTTCTAAATGCCAATCTCCATGCTAGGTATCAGTTATACAAAAATGAATAGGACAAAGTTTCTACATCATGTAGCTTTTGGTCAGCCAGATGTTCTATTTCCCCTTAGAGGGACACCTGTTTTCAGCCTATCTAAGCAGATCCATCTTACATAAAACCTCTTCAGGTCTCTGCCTTACCCAGACATAAGAAAAGTACAACTAGAGTACATCTCTGTAGAAATATGCTTCCTCTTTCCTTCCTAATTCATCTCAGCTGTAAACAGTATGTTCTGAAAAGGGTACTATGAACCATAAATTCATAAACCCATCTATAGGGGCATAGCTAGGCAGGAGAGTTGCCATTCAATTGATATAATAAACCTCCAGGAATAAGCTTCAGTGCTCAACTGTTAGAGTAGTCAGCAAAATCCACAGATTTAATTACACCCGAGTAATTGCAGAAAAGATCATCCATTATTCTAACTACTCTGAAAAAGAAAAGCCCATATCCTGAAATGACTCTGTGGCAGCATAAATGGAGATCTATTCATTAGGACCATAAAATAAAATGGAAATCTGTTTTCTTTTCGGAGCAATGTGATTACCATCACAAGTAATGATATTATGGGAGGAAAAACATATTGTCTGCTAGGACACACACTTTTTTCCTTTTTGCCTTGGCCTTTATTTCTTCCTTTGAAGTGACTATAGTAAGTAAGACCTGGATAACTTGGGATCATCCCAAATGTTACACCCAGGTGCCCAGATTTGGCACTTCTTAAACAAAAAGATTCAGAGTCCCCAACATACAGTCACTTCTCTCCACCAATCCTAAAAGCATTTTGTTTTTTATTTTTTAAACCCCTTTGGTTGTATTCATAGTATGCAGATTAAAAGATGAGTGCAGAATTATTCTTATAGAAAGACTGATTTAAATTGGAAATGGAACTAGGTATTGAGGAGTTACCAAGGCTAAAAAACTAGAAATAAGGTCTTAGCAGGAGGAGGCCTAGGTATTTGATTTTTTTTTTTTTTTTTTTTTTTTTTGTAATATAAAAGGAGGATTTGTAGCAAGGATTATAAAGCAGGAGTAAGAGGTTTGAAGAGAAGAAAGAATAAGGTGATATATGGCAAACCCAAAAGAAGCTTGTATTTTATTTCATTTTAATTAGGGATTTAATGTATTTGTGAACACTAAAATCATAATGAAGGAGAATAGAACTAGACAGAATAGTAGTTAGGATTTGAAATTTTAAAAATTATTTTCCTAATAAAAATGTGACAGTTGATTAGGGATAAGGGGATGAAGAGCAGAGCAATTAAAAGAAGGACTTTCAGGATCTGGGCCAAGAGTCAAAGAAAAACTGAGTGAAGGAGACTCGTCGATGAAAATAATAAAGGAGGAGTTGTAGTTAGGAAAGAGGGATTCAGAGGAAACAAATCCTTTGTACCAGGCATTGAGAAAGCAAAAAAGGTGGAGACAGAGAATGCTGATGACTGACCAGAGGTGCAGATATAGCTTCTTCTGTTGCTTACTTTTTTCCTCTAAAGTCTTAAGTGTTTATATTTACAAAATATGTGAATTTTATAGAGATCTTTAACATTTATTCTCTCATTACATCTCAATAGCAGTATACTATATTTAGGAAAAATATCATGAGTCTCATTTTACAGATGGTGAAGCTGAGGCATAGATATGAGAGACTCTCAAATAGTATTTAAATGAAGAACTTAGAGTAGATTGCAAGTCCTTTGATTTCTAATTCAACTATCTTATGACTATGCTTTCCCATGGGAGTTTCATACCACCGCTTCTCCCTTTTCCTTGGCCTAGGCAGAGGGAAGAGATCTACAGTTCATAACGGAATATCAAACAATTTTTTAAATTAGTCACCTTTAAAATCTGAAGAGTTGCCAGGTAGGGGAAAGACTATACTTATTCTATTTTCACACAAAAGACAAGACCAAGAGTAAAAGCTGAAAGCCACAGGAAGGTATATTTTCTAAATATTATTTTTAAAAACTTTTTAATACTTAAAACTTGAACTTTTTAATGTTTAGAGTAGTTTCTTTATTGAATGAGTTCCCTGTTACATAAGTGTATCAGTCTATTCTTGCATTGCAATGAAGAAATACCTGAGATGGGGTAATTTATAAGTAAAAGAGGTTTAATTGGCTCACAGTTCTGCAGTCAGCACAGGAAGCATGATGCTGGCATCTGCTCAACTTCTGGTGAGGCCTCAGAAAACACTCAATCATGGCAGAAGGAGCAGACACATTACATGACCAGAGCAGGAATAAGAGCGTGAGAAGGAGGTGCTACACACTTTTAAACAATTAGATCTCAAGAGAACTTACTATCTCAAGGACAGTACCAAGGGGGACAGTGCTAAACCATTCATGAGAAATCTGCCCCCATGATCCAATAACCTTCCACACTTTTAAACAATTAGATCTCAAGAGAACTTACTATCACAAGGACAGTACCAAGGGGGATGGTGCTAAACCATTCATGAGAAATCCGCCCCCATGATCCAATAACATTCCACCAGGTCCCGCCTCCAACATTGGGGATTACATTTCAATATGAGATGTGGGTGGGGACACACATCCAAACTATATCAATCAGGCATTTAGGTAAAGACTGACTGGCCATCTGTCAGGAATATCATAGAGAAAGATGCCACCTAGATGAAAATTGAACTTTATGACATCTAAGAATTCTTCCAAAATTCATATGCTCTTTGTTTTTCGTTGATAGTTCAAGATGCACATGTTTGCTAGAACAGAGCAATCATCTGCTGAGTCAGAGGAAAATAAGCAAATAAAAACTAAATAAATAAAGACAATAATCCCCCATACCTTTGGAAATGTAAAGGCTGATAATAGTAAGAGATGAAGCCAGCTGGACTTCTGGGTCTGGTGTGGACTTGGAGAACTTTTCTGCCTTACAAGTGGATTGTAAAATGCACCAATCAGCACTCTGTAGCTAGGATTATAAAATGCACCAATCTGTGCTCTCTGGCTAGCTAGAGGTTTGTAAAATGCGCCAATCAGCACTCTGTAAAAATGCACCAATTGGCACTCTGTGGCTAGCTAGAGATTGTAAAATGGACCAATCAGCACCCTGTAAAATGGACCAATCAGCAGGACTTGGGCAGGGGCAAACAAGGGACTAAAAGCTGGCCTCCCCAGCCAGCAGCGGCAACCTGCTTGGGTCCCCACCCTGTGGAAGCTTTATTCTTTCCCTCTCCACAATAAATCTTGCTGCTGCTCACTCTTTGGGTCCGTGCCATTTTTAAGAGCTGTAACACTCACTGCGAAGGTCTGTGGCTCCATTCCTGAAGTCAGCAAGACCATGAACCTGCCAGAAGGAACCAACTCCAGACACAATAGGAATCCTTTTCTGGCTAATTAATACGTTTCCTCTTATTCTTTTCAAAAAATTATTCAATAAACTTCTTGTTGGTGAGAGAGATTTCCTAGATTTAATTAGTCTGTTCTTTCTTAATGGATGTGTGGCTCTGCAATATAAAGAAATTCTGATCCAGATGTTGATATTATATTTCTAGGTGATTGGAATACAGCATTTCAATACCCAGAAAATTTTTGAGCTCCTCACTGAAATTATTTTAAAATACTTGTCTTATTAGCTTAATTTTCTCCTGATTCAAAGCATATAAAATAAAATATTTTAGTAGTTGGTTGAATAATCCATGAAAGCTCAAAGCTTCAGGTCATATTTGAGCCATGACTAATGCATTTCACTGAGTCTTTACTACATTTCACTCTCCATAAAGTTTCACTAGAGTTAGGACTACCAGACTCAATTTAGGTTCATTATCAACAGGTTATGGCTGATGCATCTAATTTCTTTCTTAAAAAGAATTATTAGATTGAATAACCTTAGGATGCAGAAAGCATAGCAAACATAAGCATGATATGCCTGGACTTTAGCAAGGGATTTGGAGGTCACTAACAATGGCCTTAACAAAAGATTAAGAGATTTGGACTTGGAAATAAGGCATTTTAGATGGAGAATTACAATTTTTAAATATCCAGACTAAAATGGTACCAAGCAATGGATACAGATTAGGAAGGAGAGAATTTTCCCTTAGTCGTCTACCATGCAAAATGATTTCCAAAGTCTTGGATGGTGACATAGAGGGCATAGTCATCACACTCACAGATAACACAAGGCTCAAAATGGATAAAGTGCATGCTAGATATTACAATCAAACTGCAAAATTTAGCTAGGTGGGATGGCACAGGCCTGTGGTCTGAACTACCCAGAAGGCTAAGATGGGAGCATTTTAGCCTGTTTGTGTTGCTATAAAGGAATACCTGAGGTTGGATGATTTAAAAAGAAAAGAGGTTTATTTGACTCATGGTTCTGCTGACTGTACAAGAAGCATGAAACCAGCATTTCATTCTGGTGAGAGCCTAAGGCTGCTTCCACTTGTCACAGAGGGAGAAGGAGAGCTGGTATATACAGATCACATGGCAAGAGAGAAAGGAAGAGGGTTAGGCTCTTTTCAACAACCAATTCTCAAGGGAAATCTAGTGGGAACTAATAGATCCAGTCACTCCCCGTTCCCCAGGGAGGGCATTAATCTATCCATGTGGGATCTACCCCTATGACCCAAACATTCCCCATTCAGCCCCACCTTCAACACTGGAGACCAAATTTCAGCATGATATTTAGAGAGGCCAAATATCCAAACCATAGCAGGAAGATCCCTTGAGTTCAGGAGTTCAAGGCTGCAGTGCTCTATGGCTGCACATCTGCATGGCCACTGCACTCCAGCCTCAGCAACGTAGTGTGACCTTGTCTCTAAAATATAAAAACAAAATAGCTTCCAAAAATGTCTGTTAGACTGAATCAAAACATTGGGTTTAATAAGATTAAATTTAACAGAGTTAAGTGTATGTGCATTTTAGACTGGAAAAGCAACCTTACCTGAAAAGATGAGGTAATATATCAAACAGCAACATTATATATGATAAGGTCTTAAGGATTTTAATTTACAATAAGCTGAGTTTAAGTAATGTGATGCTTCAAAAAAAGTGAGCCTAGGCTAAATTCACAGAAGCACACAATCTAGAATGAAGGAATTTGTGTCAACTCTTTCATGATCAAATAATAGCTAAATTATTGCATTTTTGTTTTAGGCTTTGCATTTTCTTTAACGGATTTTAGTTAAAAGAAAAAAACTAAACCTAGAAGATAGATCAGAGTAAGGATGGGCCTTAAAATCACACTTGTTGAAGAAACATCAAAGGAGATAAGACATTTTAATCCAAAGATAGTATGATTACTATCTTCAAATATTTGAATGGCTTGGATGTAACACAGATGTTAGATTTGTTCCACATGACTCCAAAGAATAGAACTATTACAACAAGTGAATGGAAGATAAAAGAGGGAAATTATAGTTAATCTGAAGAGGAATCTTCTTATAGTCAAAAGCATACCAAAATTAAATGGGTTACCCCACTACAGGTTTTTAACCATTGACTAGATGGCCATGTGAGGATGTTGTAAAATTTCTGTACTCTGTAGCATCTGGACTGTGTAAACAAAAACAAAACAACATCTTCAAACAATTGAAAGTTTACTATTCTAGGGCAGAACAAAGAATGCCAGAAAACTGAAGCTCAATTTCCTTCCTTTCCAATTTGCCCAAATCATTTATTCTGTCCTTACTTCTATTTTCTTGCCTGTGAAATGTAGGTAATTCTATTTGTCATTTCTGGCCAGACGGGAAAGTCTGTAACGAATTTGGAGCCTAGAGTACTCCTCACCATAAATTCTCCATGTGTTTCTGTTGCTATTTTCTAGAAAGAAATTCAAAGTTTTCTGTTTGAATGAGAATCAAGTTCAAAGTTTGGGAGAATGCCCTCAAATTATTTCTTTTCCTCTTTCAAAAATAAAAATTGGATGTCATTTGGGTCAATCAGTCCCCTTGATAAGGTAATACAGCAATACAGCTGCTGGATGTTCCCAAGGCTTTACATGAATTGTGTTCCACTAACCCAGGAACTCCCAGGTTTTACTTAAACACTTTGACCTAGTACCAGCTCATCCATCATGCCAGTCTCTAAACAAACGAAGGCCAGCCTGCCCAGGCAGAGCTGAACAGGAGGCAACAACTGGAGGATTAAGACCAATTCCAAATTGTACTTGCAATACATTTCAAATATTAACTCAGTTTTTAACAGTATTTTTCTTGAATTTAATATTTCTTTTCTTAGATCCTTTCATTTCTAGACCTATTTACCCAAAAGAAGAGCAAATCAATTTTAAAAAATAATAATAAAATAAAAAAATAAAATAAAATAAAAAAGAAGCAGCAGCCTCGGAAAGAAATGCCTGATAGCTCATACAGTTCTTCTACGATTCAAATACAAGAGGGGAGGAGATAAATGGAAAATCACAAGGCAAGTATGAATTTCCACAAAACGCTAAGATTTTTCATTTCAAAATACCTGACTTCTAAATTAAACACCCCTCAGCATTTCTGTAATGATTATGAATAAATCTTTTATTTTTGACATCATAATTACTTTGTTGACAGGTAGTTTTTTTTTGGTTTTCTTTTTCTTTTTTTTCTGTTTTGTTTATTTAAATCTAAAGAAAAAAATAAAGCACTCAATTCTGCCATGACTTTAAAAATGTCAAAGAATATAAGGCTATTTGTTTGGCTAGGTCCATTGATTGAAAATACTCCATTTTCAGAAAATGGTGATGAAGGATACACCACGTTAATTTTGTAAAGTGTGAGAAGGCTCCAAAAAGGAGAATAATCGTAACGCATAATCATATGGGTAGGCTGTCATAATACGATGAAAATAAATACCACACTTTTTCAAAGATACACAAATTATGCATCTCAGTGAAGTTCTTAAATAGCTCTATAATGCTTCTGCCAAAGGAGATAACTCATAGCAGACACTTGTTGTGTGACTGTGGATTTATAATTTTAGTTGAATGATGTCATTGATTGGGGGTATAAATATTAAGTATTTTCTCAGCATTCAATTTTTTAATTGTTTCCTCTGTATTCTTCATGCTTATTTTAATTTGGATAAGAGGCACAATTGATATGTTCTGTATCTAATTTACAATCCAACATGCAAAAGGATCTCTCAGTTTTGTTAGTTTACCTATGAGATCATCCATGCATTTAAGGTTAAAGCAACTGAGAATACAAGAGGAATCAAAAATATTGTAAAGTAATGGCTCCCGTGCATAAGAGAAGAGACTATGCTCATTATTAATGATAAGGAACATTGTTATTGAATCTTCAAAGTTCACATCAAGTCACATGGCATCCCAGAGTTGTTGGTGCACAAGTGTCCAGATAGAAATACAAATAAAATCATCCAAAAATTTTGTCTTATTTAATATTATACAAATCAAATATTTTGTTTTTAGAATTAATTTTATTTTGCTTTATTATATTTAGTTTCCATTGTGGACCAGAGGAAAACCTTATAAAACTTCAAGCAAATATTTGACACCTATTCTTTGTATTTGATCACTATACATGAATAAAATGGAATGTGATCAGAGGCCAGAAAATAAATATTTTAGGCTTTGTAAGCCATACTGTCTTTGCATCTCTGTTGCAACTACTCAACTCTGCTATTGAAAGCAGCCATTCACTAATAAATAGCCTACCAAACAAAAAAACTCCAGGACCAGACAGATTCACAGCTAAATTCTACCAGAGGTATAAAAAACTGCTACCATTTCTACTGAAACTATTCCAAAAAATTAAAAAGGAGGTACCTTCCTAACTCATTCAATGAAACCAGCATCATCCTGGCCAAACCCTGGCAAAGATACAACAAAAAAAGAAAACTTCAGGCCAATACCCTGATGAACATCAATACAAACATCCACAATAAAATACTGGCAAGCTGAATCCACCAGACATCAAAAAGCTTAACCACTATGGTCAAGTGGGCTTCATCCCTAAGGTTGGTTCAACATATGCAAATAAATAAATGTGATTCATAACTTAAACAGGACTAAAGATAAAAACCACATGATTATCTGTATAGAGGCAGAAAAGGCCTTCGATAAAATTCAACATCCCTTCATGTTAAAAACTCTAAATAAGCTAGATATTGAAGGAACATTCTTCAAACTAATAAGAGTCATATATGACAGACGCACAGCCAATATTATACAGAAAAGGCAAAAGCTGGAAGCATAGCCCTTGAAAACTGACATGAGACAAGGATGCCCTCTTTCATCACTCCTATTCAACATAGTATTGGAAGTTCTGGCCGGGGCAATCAGGCAAGAAAAAGAAACAAATGATATTTAAATAAAAAGAGAAGAAGTCAAACTGTCTTTATTTGCAGATGACATGATGCTACATCTAGAAAACCCCATCCTTTCAGCCCAAAACTTTCCTAAGCTGATAAGCAAATTCAGCAAAGTCTAAGGATACAAAATCTATAGCATTCATATACACCAACAACAGTCAAAAAGAAAGCCTGTTTCTTGTGCCTTGTGAATGATGTTCCAGTTACAATTTCCACAAAAATAATAAAATACCTAGGAATACAGCTAACAGGGCAAGCGAAGGACCTCTTCAAAGAGAACTACAAACCACTGCTCAAGGAAATCAGAGAGGACATGAACAAATGGAAAACATTCCATGCTCAGGAAGTTCAACATCATAGAAGAATCAACATCATGAAAATGGCCATACTGCCCAAAGCAATTTATAGATTTGATGCTATTCCCATTAAATTACCATTGGCATTCTTCACAGAATTAGAAAAAAAAAGTGTTTTAAAATTCATATGGAACCAAAAATGAGCCCAAATAGCCAAGACAATCCTAAGCAAAAAGAACAAAGCTGGAGGCATCAAGCTACCTGGTTTCAAACTATACTACAAGGCAATAATAACCAAAACAGCATGGTACTGCCATGAAAACAGACACATAGACCAATGGAAAAAAATAGAGAACCCACAAATAAGACCACACACCCACAATCATCTAATCTTTCACAAACCTGATAAAACCAAGTTATGCAGAAAGAATTCTCAATTTAATAAACGGTGCTGTGAAAGCTGGCCAGGCAGATGCACAAAATTGAAACTGGACCCCTTCCTTATGCCATGTACAACTTAAGATCAATTAAAGATTTAAATACAAAACCCAAAACTATAAAAACCCTAGAAGAGAATCAAGGCTTTTTTTCATGTTTGTTGGCCACATAAATGTCTTCTTTTGAGAAGTGTCTCTTCATATCCTTCACTCACTTTTTGATGAGTTTGTTTTTTCTTGTGAATTTGGTTAAGTTCCTTGTAGATTCTGGATATTAGCCCTTTGTCAGATGGATAGATTGCAAAAATTTTCTCCTATTCTGTAGGTTGCCTGTTCACTCAGATGATAATTTCTTTTGCTGTGCAGAAGCTCTTTAGTTTAATTAGATCCCATTTGTCAATTTTGACTTTTGTTGCCATTGCTTTTGGTGTTTTAGTCATAAAGTCTTTGCCCATATCTATGTCTTGAATGGCATTGCCTCGGTTTTCTTACAAGGTTTTTATGGTTTTAGGTCTTACATTTAAGTCTTTAATCCACGTTTAATTAATTTTTGTATAAAGTGTAAGGAAGGGGTCCAGTTTCAGTTTTCTGCATATGGCTAGCCAGTTTTCCCAACACCATTTATTAAATAGGGAATCCTTGTCTATTGTTTGTTTTCATCAGGTTTGTCAAAGATCAGATGGTTGTAGATGTGTGATGTTATTTCTAAGGCCTCTGTTCTGTTCCATTGGTCTCTATATCTGTTTTGGTACCAGTACCATGTGGTTTTGGTTACTATAGCCTTGTAGTATAGTTTGAAGTCAGGTAGCATGATGCTTCCAGCTTTGTTATTTCTGCTTAGGATTGTGTTGGCTATATGGCCTCTTTCTTGGTTCCATTTGAAATTTAAAGTAATTTTTTTTTTAATTCTGTGAAGAAAGTCAGTGGTAGCTTGATGGAGATAGCATTGAATCTAACAATTACTTTGGGTAGTATGGCCATTTTCACAATATTGATTCTTCCTAGCCATGAGCATAGAATGTTTTTCCATTTGTTTGTGTTCTCTCTTATTTCCTTGAGCAGTGGTTTGTAGTTCTCCTTGAAGAGGTCTTTCACATCCTTTGTAAGTTGTATTCCTAGGTATTTTATTCTCTTTGTAGCAATTGTAAATGGGCGTTAACTCATGATTTGGCTCTCTGTATGTCTGTTATTGGTGTTTAGGAATGCTTGTGATTGTTGCACACTGATTGTGTATCCTGAGACTTTGCTGAAGTTGTCAGCAGCTTAAGGAGATTTGGGGCTGAGACAATGTGGCTTTTTAAATATACAATCATGTCATCTACAAATAGAGACAATTTGACTTCCTCTCTTCCTATTTGAATATGCTTTATTTCTTTCTTTTGCTGATTGTCCTAGTCAGAACTTCCAATACTATGTTAAATATGAGTGGTGAGAGAGGGCATCCTTGTCTTGTGCCAGTTTTAAAAGGGAATGCTTCAAGCTTTTGCCCATTTAGTATGATATTGGCTATAGATTTGTCATAAATAGCTCTTATTTTGAGATACTTTCCATCAATACCTAGTTTATTGAGAGGTTTTAGCATGAAGGGGTGTTGAATTTTGTTGAAGGCCTTTCCTGCATCTATTGAGATAATCGTGTGGTTTTTGTCATTGATTCTATTTATGTAATGGATTACATTTATTGATTTGCATATGCTGAACCAGTCTTGCATCCCAGGGATGAAGCCAACTTGATCATGGTGGACAAGCTTTTTGATGTGCTGCTGGATTCGCTTGCCAGTATTTTACTGAGGATTTTCGCATTTATGTTCATCAGGGATATTGGCCTAAAATTTTCCTTTTTTTGTTGTGTCTTTGCCAGGTTTTGGTATCAGGATGATGCTGGCCTCATAAAATGAATTATGGAGGATTCCTTCTTTTTCTATTGCTTGGAATAGTTTCAGAAGCAATGGTACCAGCTCTTCTTTGTACCTCTGGTAGAATTCGACTGTGAATCTGTCTGGTCATGGGCTCGTTTTGATTGCTAGGCTATTAATTACTGCCTCAATTTCAGAACTTGTTATTGGTCTATTCAAGGATTCAATTTCTTCCTGGTCTAGTCTTGGGAGGGTGTATGTGTCCAAGAATTTATCCATTTCTTCTAGATTTTCTAGTTTATTTGCATAGAGGTGTTTATAGTATTCTCTGATGGTAGTTCATATTTCTGTGGGATCAGTGGTGGTCTCCCCTTTATCATTTTTTATTGTATCTATTTGATTCTTCTCTCTTTTCTTCTTTATTAGTCTGGCTAGTGGTTTATGTATTTTGTTAATCTTTTCAAAAAACCAACTCCTGGCAAGGAGCCAAGGAGAAGCAGCACCAGCTTTAGAAGCCCTACACCAACAGAAATATCACAAAGGATCCCACTTCACTAGAAGAGGACATCAAAGAGACTCATCAAAGTGGCAGTAGTAAGGCGCTGGACAAAACTCCACATTTCCAGCTCTCTGACATTTTCTACTTCTGCCGTAAAGGAATGGAGACCATTATGGATGATGAGGTGACAAAAAAATCCTCAGCAGAGGAACTGGAGTCCTGGAACCTGCTGAGCAGAACCCATTACAACTTCAGGTACATCACCCTTCAGCTTATGGTCCTGTGGGGGTTAGGAGGATTGATTTTGTACTGCTTACTGCTGCCGCTCAGGATAGTGCTGGACTTGACAGGGATTAGCCTTCTAGTGGTGGGCACGACTGTGGCGGGATACTTGCTTCATACCTCGCCAATCGATGTGATCATCTGGGCCAGCGATGGTTATTATGCCACGGTGGGTCAAGTTCATGGGGGACACATAGGTTTGATTCAGAGAGCTATGGTGAAGACTTACCCACACATTAGGTTTGAGTGCTTGGAAGTGAAGGATCACCATCTGGTGGCTAAGAGACTGACTGAAGCAGTGCAAGATAAAAGCCTATCCTCATCTTCCCAGAAGGAACCTACATCAATAATACATCGGTGATGATGCTCAAAAAGGGAAGTTTTGAAATTGGAGCCACAGTTTACCCTCTTGCTATCAAGTATGACCTTAATTTGGCGATGCCTTCTGGAAGAGCAGCAAATAAGGGATGGTGATGTACCTGTGGCAAATGATGACAAGCTTGGCCATTGTCTGCAGTGTGTGGTACCTGCCTCCCATGACCAGAGAGGCAGATGAAGATGCCATCCAGTTTGCAAATAGGGTAAAATCCGCCATTGCCAGGCAGGGAGAACTTGTGGACCTGCTGTGGGATGGGGGCCTGAAGAGGGAGAAGGTGAAGGACATGTTCAAGGAGGAGCAGCAGAAGCTATACAGCAAGATGATTGTGAGGAATCATAAGGACAGGAGCCGCTTATGAGCTTGCCTCGAGCTGGCTGGGGCCACTGTGAGGAGTGACCACAGGCTAGGAGCTGGAGTTGCTGCCGCTGCCTCTACTGCTGCATCCTTTCCAGACTCCAGGGCTCCCTGGGCTGCTCTGGATCCCAGGACTCTGGATTTCACCAAGTGCAGTGGGATTCCTATGCACACAGCGCTACCTGCCCTTGGCAGTATGAACAGATGCTGCTGGGTGTCGCAACCCAGGATAAGATGTCTTGTTTCTTTTACAATAAGTCATTGGAGATGTCAGGCCTCTGAGTCCAAGCCTGCGTGTATACATCCAGATGGCCTGGGCTACTGAAGAACCAAAAAAGTTGAAAATGGCTAGCTCTTGCCTTTACTGATGACATTACCTTGTGACATTCCTTCTCCTGGACAATAAGTCTCTGGAGCTCCCCACTAAGCACCTGTGACCCCTGCCACTGCCCGCAAGAGAATAACCATCTTTAACTGTAATTTTCTACTACCTACCCGAACCCTATAAAACTGCCCCACTCCTATCTCCCTTTGCTGACTCTCTTTTCAGACTTAGTCTGCCTGCACCCAGATGATTAAAAAGCTTTATTGCTCACACAAAGCCTGTTTGGTGGTCTCTTCATACGGACGCCCGTGATATTGGGTGCTGAAGACCCAGGAGAGGGGAATTCCTACAGGAGACCGGTCCCCTGTCCTTGCCCTCACTCTATGAAGAGATCCACCTATGACCTCAGGTCCTCAGACCAACCAGCCCAAGGAACATCTCGCCAATTTCAAATCAGGTAAGTGGTCTTTTTACTCTCTTTTCCAGCCTCTCTCACTACCATTCAATCTCCCTGTCCTTCCAATTCAAGTTCTTTTTCATCTCTAGTAGAGACAAAGGAGACACATTTTATCTGTGGGCCCAAAACTCCAGCGCTGGTCATGGACTCAGGAAGACAGTCTTCCCTTGGTGTTTGATCATCACGGGGATGCCTGCCTTGATTATTCACCCCCATTCCATTGGTGTCTGAACACCGCGAGGACACATTCACCCACATTTCCTAGGTGGCAAGTCAATTGTGAGAATGCCTGCTTTGACTGCCCACCCACATTACAGCCCAGGGCTGCTCACCACCCCCTTCTCCGTGTCTCTACTTTTCTCTTTAAACTTAACTCCTTCACTATGAGCAAGCTTCCGCCCTCCATTCCTCCTTCTTCTCCCTTAGCCTGTGTTCTCAAGAACTTAAAACGTCTTCAACTCACACCTGACCTAAAACCTAAATGCTTTATTTTCTTCTGCAATACCGCTAGGCCTCAATACAAACTCAACAATGGTTCCAAATGGCCACAAAATGGCACTTTTGATTTCTCCATCTTACAAGACCTGGATGATTTTTGTCAAAAAATGGGCAAATGGTCTGAGGTGCCTGACATCCAGCCATTCTTTTACACATCGGTCCCTCCCTAGTCTCTGCTCCCAATGCGACTTATCCCAAATCTTTCTTCTCTCCTGTCTGTTCCTTTGGTCTCCACCCCAAGCTCTGAGTCCTTTGAATCCTTCTTTTCTATGGACCCATCTGACCTCTCCCCTCCTCCCCAGGCTACTCCTCACCAAGCCGAGCCAGGTCCCAATTCTTACGCAGCCTATACTCCCCCACCCTATAATCCTTCTATCACCTCCCCTCCTCACACCTGGTCTGGCTTACAGTTTCATTCCATGACTAGCCCTCCCCCGACTTGCCCAACAATTTTCTCTTACAGAGGTGGCTGGAGCTGAAGGCATAGTCAAGATTAATGCTCCTTTTTCTTTATCCGACCTCTCCCAAATCAGTTAGCATTTAGGCTGTTTTTCATCAAATATAAAAACCCAGCCCAATTCATGGCCCATTTGGCAACAACTCTTAGATGCTTTACCGCCCTAGACCCAGAGAGGCCAGAAGGCTGTCTTATTCTCAATATGCATTTTATTACCCTATCCACACCCAACATTAGAAAAAGCTCCAAACATTAGATTCTGGCCCTCAAACCCTACAACAGGACTTAATTAACTTCGCCTTCAAGGCGTACAATAAAAGAAAAGAGGCAGCCAAGTGGCCACATATTTCTGAGTTGCAATTACTTGCCTCTGCTGTGAGAGAAACCCCAGCCACATCTCCAGCACACCAAAACTTCAAAATGCCTAAACTGCAGTGACCAGATGTTTGTCCAGGACCTCCTCCCAAAGAATTTTGCTTCAAGTGCTGGAAATCTGGCCACTGGGCCAAGGAATGCCCGCAGCCCGGGATTCCTCCTAAGCTTCATCCTATCTGTGCGAGACCCCACTGGAAATCAGACTGTCCAATTCACCCGGCAGCCACTCCCAGAGCCCCTGGAACTCTGGTCCAAGGCTCTCTGATTGACTCCTTCCCACTTAGTGGCTGAAGACTGACACTGCCTGATCACCTCAGAAGCCTCTGGACCATCACAGATGCTTCAGGTAACTCTTACAGTGGAGGGTAAGTCTGTCCCCTTCTTAATCAATATGGAGGCTACCCACTCCACAATATCTTCTTTTCAAGGGCCTTTTTCCCTTGCCTCCATAACCATTGTGGGAATTGACAGCCAGACTTCTAAACCTCTTAAAACTCCCCAACTTTGGTGCCAACTTGGACAACATTCTTTTATGCACTACTTTTCAGTTATCTCTACCTGCCCAGCTCCCTTATTAGGTCGAGGCATTTTAACTAAATTATCTGCTTCCATGACTATTCCTGGGCTACAGCCACACCTCATTGCCACCCTTTTCCCCAGTTCAAAGCTTCCTTCGCATCCTCCCCTTGTATCTCCCTAACTTAATCCACAAGTATGGGATACCTCTACTCCCTCCTTGGTGACCGATCATGCACCCCTTATCATCCCATTAAAACCTAATCACCCTTACCCTGCTCAATGCCAATATCCCATCCCACAGCAGGCTTTAAAAAGGTTAAAGCCTGTTATCACCTATCCGTTACAACATGGCCTCTTAAAACCTATAAACTCTCCTTAGAACTCTTTTATCCTACCTGTCCAAAAACCAGACAAGTTTTACAGGCTGGTCCAGGATCGTTGCCTTATCAACCAAATTATCTTGCCTATTCACCCCCTGGTGCCAAACCCATATACTATCCTATCCTCAATACCTCCCTCCACAACCCATTATTCTATTCTGGATTTCTAAGATGCTTTCTTTACTATTCCTTTACACCCTTCATCCCAGCCTCTCTTTGCTTTCACTTGGACTGACCCTGACACCCATCAGTCTCAGCAACTTAATCTGGGCTGTATTGCCACAAGGCTTCGTGGACAGTCCCCATTACTTCAGTCAAGCCTTTTCTCATAATTTACTTCCTTTCCATCCATCTGCTTCTCACCTTATTCAATAGTTTAACAACTTTCTACTTTGTAGCCCCCCCATGAATTTTCCCAATAGGACACCCTCCTGCTCCTCCAACATTTTTCTCAAAAAGATATTGCATATCCCCCTCCAAAGCCCAGATTTCTTCCTCATCCATTACCTCTCTCAGCATAATTCTTCATAAAGACACATGTGCTTTCCCTGCTGATCAAGTCCCGCTAATCTCCCAAAGCCCAACCCTTTCTACAAAGCAACAACTCCTTTCCTTCCTAGGCATGGTTGGGTACTTTTTCCTTTAGACACCTGGTTTTGCCATCCTAACAAAACCATTACATAAACTCACAAAGAGAAACCTAGCTGACCCCATAGATCCTAAATCCTTTCCCAACTCAGTATTTATACTGACTCTAAATATGCTTTCCATATCCTGCACCACCATGCTGTTATATGGGCTGTAAGATGTTTCCTCACTATGCAAGGGTCCTCCATCATTAATGCCTCTTTAATAAAAGCTCTTCGCAAGGCTGCATTGCTTCCAAAGGAAGCTGGAGCCTTTCACTGCAAAGCCATCAAAGGGCCTCAGATCCCTTTGCTCAAGGCAAAAATTATGCTAATAAGACAGCTAAAGAAGCAGCCAGTATTTTCCTTTCTCCTCTATCACTCCCACCTACTCTTCCACTGAAACTTCTGTGTATCAATCTCTTCTCACACAAGGCAATGGTTCTTGGACCAAGAAAAGTTCTTTCCAGCCTCACAGGCTTATCCCATTCTATCGTCCTTTCATAACCTCTTCCTTGTAGGTTACAAGCCTTACTAGCCCACCTCTTAGAACCTCTCATTTCCTTTAAGACATCTGCCCTTCGTATCACTCCATCCTTGGCTACCTTGCCCTTGTTCTTCGGACTCTTCTCCTAACCTCTCCTCTTACTTGCTTATACCCAGCCCCATGAATAGCAGTGAAAGGTTACTCATAGACAGTATGCGCTTTCTCATACACCCTAAAAATAGAACCTCCTCCTCTACCCAATTGCCCCATCAATCCCCATTACAACCTCTAAGGGTTGCTGCCTTCACTAAATCCCCAAGAGTCTGGGTGTAGGATTTCAAAGATGCTTTCTTTACTATTCCTTTACACTGTTCTTCCCAGCCTCTCTTTGCTTTCACTTGGACTGACCCTGACACCCATCAGTCTCAGCAACTTAACCAGGGATGTACTGCTACAAGACTTCAGGGACAGCCCCCATTACTTCAGTCAAGCCCTTTTGGTGCTCCCTCTCATCTTTTCACTTTACATTTCCAGTTTTGCCTTACAAAGGTCTCTTCTTCCTCTGTGACTCCTCCACCTACATGTGTCTATCTATCAGTTGGACAAGCACGTGTACACTAGTTTTTCTTACGCCCCAAAATCAATTCGCAAATAGGGCCAACAGCTTCCTGTTCCCCTCATGACACCAACACTTCACTACTATTTTGTTTTGTTTTGTTATTATTAATACAAAAAGATAGGAATAGTCCTTGACTTACTGCTGAAAAAGGAAGACTCTACATTTTTAAATGAAGAGCTTTGTTTTTACCTAAATCAATCTGGCCTGTTATATGACAACATAAAAAAACTCAAGGATAGAGCCCAAAAACTCAGCAACAAAACAAATAATTATGCTGAACCCCCTGGACAATCTCTAATTGGATGTCCTAGGTCCTCTCAATTCTTAGTCATTCAATACCTGTTTTTCTCCTTCTCTTATTCAGACCTTGTGTTTTTGGTTTAGTTTCTCAATTCAAATAAAACAGCATCCAGGCCATCACCAATCATTCTGTATGACAAATGCTGCTTCTAACAACCCCACAATATCACTCTTTACCCCAAAATCTTTCTTCAGTTTAATCTCTCCCACTCTAGGTTCCCAAGCCACCCCTAATCTCATTTGAAGCAGCCCTGAGAAACATCACCCATTATCACTCTATACCACCCCCCAAAATTTTTGCCACCCCAACACTTCACCACTATTTTGTTTTGCTTTTCTTATTAATATAAGAAGACAGTAATGTCAGGCCTCTGAGCCCAAGCCTGCACGTATACATCCATATGGCCTGAGGCAACTGAAGAACCTCAAAAGTAGTGAAAATGGCTGGTTTCTGCCTTAACTGATGACATTACCTTGTGACATTCCTTCTTCTGGACAATAAATCCCGGGAGTTAACCAAGCACCTTGTGACCCTCACCACTGCCTGCAAGAGAACAACCCTCTTTAACTGTAATTTTCCACTACCTACCCAAATCCTATAAAACTGCCCCACCCCATCTCCCTTTGCTGACTCTATTTTAGGACTCAGCCCACCTGCACCCAGGTGATTAAAAAGCTTTATTGCTCACACAAAGCCTGTTTGGTGGTCTCTTAACATAGACGGGTGTGACAGGAGGAATGCCATTAAAGTCAACTCCCCATCTGTGCATGCTCTGCAGGCTCAGTGGTTGGGGAGATGTGGCCACGTTCATGTGCTAGGGGCATGGGACAGGAGTCTGTTACACATGCCCATGTGCCAGGGACGTGCTGGGGCAGCCACCCACTCTGGAGGAGAGGCACAGCTGAGGCACTGTGGCTGGCTTTGGCCTCAGCGTCGCCTCTAGACTTGGAGCTCTGCAGACATGATAGGAAGGAAATTTTCATCTGCAGGGGCTGTCAGCAAAACGAAGGGTTAGAATCTTTTTTTTTTTTTTTTCACTTAAGTGCATGTATTCAACGTACTTATTCAAACTGAGAATTATTTCACCACTGGTGTTCTTTTCTTTTCTTTTCTTTTCTTTTTTTTAGTTCTAGGGTACATGTGTACAATGTGCAGGTTTATTACATTTGTATACATGTGCTATATTGGTATGCTGCACCTATTAACTCATCATTTACATTAGGTATATCTCCTAATGCTATCCCTCCTCCCTA
>NW_012105220.1:534678-537245 GCF_000951045.1 Mandrillus leucophaeus | reverse complement strand
AAATAGGGAATCCTTTCCCCATTTCTTGTTTTTGTCAGGTTTGTCAAAGATCAGATGGTTGTAGATGTGTGGTATTATTTCTGAGGGCTTTGCTCTGTTCCATTGGTCTATATCTCTGTTTTGGTACCAGTACCATGTTGTTTTGGTTACTGTAACCTTGTAGTATAGTTTGAAGGCAGGTAGCGTGATACCTCCAACTTTGTTCTTTTGGCTTAGGATTGTCTTGGCAATGCGGGCTCTTTTTTGGTTCCATATGAACTTTCAAGTAGTTTTTTCCAATTTCTGTGGAGAAAGTCATTGGTAGCTTGATGGGGATGGCATGGAATCTATAAATTACCTTGGGTGGTAAGGCCATTTTCACTACATTGATTCTTCCTATCCTTGAGCATGGAATGTTCTTCCATTTGTTTGTGTCCTCTTTTATTTCATTGAGCAGTGGTTTGTAGTTCTCCTTGAAGAGGTCCTTCACATCCCTTGTAAATTAGATTCCTAGGTATTTTATTCTCTTTGAAGCACTTGTGAATGGGAGTTCACTCATGATTTGACTCTCTGTTTGTCTGTTATTGGTGTATAAGAATGCTTGTGATTTTTGCACATTGATTTTGTATCCTGAGTCTTTGCTGAAGTTGTTTATCAGCTTAAGGAGATTTTGGACTGAGATGATAGGGTTTTCTAAATATACAATCATGTCATCTGTAAACAGGGACAATTTGACTTCCTGTTTTACTAATTGAATACCCTTTATTTCTTCCTCCTGCCTGATTGCCCTGGCCAGAACTTCCAACACTATGTTGAATAGGAGTGGTGAGACAGGACATTCCTGTCTTGTGCCAGTTTTCGAAGGGAATGCTTCCAGTTTTTGCCCATTCAGTATGATATTAGCTGTGGGTTTGTCATAAATAGCTCTTATTATTTTGAGATACATCCCATAATACCTAACTTATTGAGAGTGTTTAGCATGAAGGGCTATTGAATTTTGTCAAAGGCCTTTTCTACATCTCTTGAGATAATCATGTGGGTTTTTGTCTTTGGTTCTGTTTATATGCTGGATTACATTCACTGATTTGTGTATGTTGGACCAGCTTTGCATCCCAGGGATGAAGCCAACTTGATCGTGGTGGATAAGGTTTTTGATGTGCTGCTAGATTCGGTTTGCCAGTATTTTATTGAGGATTTTTGCTTCAATGGTCATCAGGGATATTGGTCTAAAATTCTCTTTAGATTCTTATGCTGCTGCTGATGGGGCCACCAAAAGGAGGGGAAGAGGCCAAGTGGGCCACTGACTGGGCCATGGTGAGAACCAAGAGTCACATGTGTTCATACTCCAGGTTAACCCTGAACTCCCCATGTGATGTGCACTCTGTTTAATGTGTGCCTCGGTTTCCCCATCTGTAACATGAGTCAGGGGAAGGTAATTCCTACTTCACAGGGCTGTTGTGGGGATTAAAGTGTTGTGGTGAATGAAGGACATGCCAAGTACAGGCCCACAAAACAGGGCAGGGCAGGTCTGAGCTCAGAGCTGCTGCACCGGGCTTTGGATTTGTTTTTGTGAGTAAAAAAAACTGGCTGGTAAATGAAAAACCAAGAAAACAATAACAACAACAATAACAACAACAAAGCAGCTCCTGGATTCATTGATTTTTTTTTAAGGGTTTTCCATGTCTCTATCTCCTTCCGTTCTGCCCTGATCTTAGTTATTTCTTGTCTTCTGCTAGCTTTTGAATTTGTTTGCTCTTGCTTCTCTAGTTCTTTTAATTGTGACGTTAGGGTGTCAAGTTTAGATCTTTCCTGCTTTCTTCTGTGGACATTTAGTGATATAAATTTTCCTCTAAACACTGCTTTAGCTGTGTCCCAGAGATTCTGGTACGTTGTGTCTTTGTTCTCATTGGTTTCAATGAACTTATTTATTTCTGCCTTAATTTCATTATCTACCCAGTAGTCATTCAGGAGGAAGTTGTTCAATTTTCATGTAGCTGTGTGGTTTTGCGTAAGTTTCTTAATCCTGAGTTCTAATTTGATTGCAGTGTGGTCTGAGAGACTGTTATGATATCTGTTCTTTTGCATTTGCTGAGGAATATTTTACTTAAAATCATGTGATTGATTTTAGAGTAAGTGCAATCTGGTGCTGAGAAGAATGTATATTTTGTTGATTTGGGGTGAAGATTCTGTAGATGTCTATTTGGCCACTAGAGAAATGGAAACCAAAACCACAATGAGATACCATCTCACGCCAGTTGGAATGGTGATCATTAAAAAGTCAGGAAACAACAGGTGCTGGAGAGGATGTGGAGAAATAGGAATGCTTTTACACTGTTGGTGGGAATGTAAACTAGTTCAACCCATCGTGGAAAACAGCGTGGTGATTCATCAAGGATCTAGAACCAGAAATACCATTTGACCCAGCCATCTCATTACTGGGTATATACCCAAAGGATTATAAATCATTCTACTATAAGGATGCATGCACACATATGTGTATTGCAACACTATTCACAATAGCAAAGACATGGAACCAACCTAAATGTCCATCAATGATAGACTGGATAAAGAAAATGTGGCACATATAC
>NW_012105220.1:527797-534628 GCF_000951045.1 Mandrillus leucophaeus | reverse complement strand
TGGATAAAGAAAATGTGGCACATATACACCATGGAATACTATGCAGCCATAAAAAAGGATGAGTTCATGTCCTTTGCCGGGACATGGATGAAGTTGGAAACCACAATTCTCAGCAAACTAACACAGGAACAGAAAACCAAAGACTGCATGTTCTCACTCATAAGTGGAAGTTGAATAATGAGAACACATGGACACAGGGAAGAGAACATCACACACTGGGGTCTGTTGGGGTATGGGGGGCTAGGGGAGGGATAGCATTAGGAGAAATACCTAATGTAGATGATGGGTTGATGGGTGCTGCAAACCACCATGGCACATGTATACCTGTGTAATAAACTTGCACATTCTGCACATGTATCCCAGAACTTAAAATATAATAATATCATTGCAAAAGCAATTGCAGCAAAAGCAAAAATTAACAAATGGGATCTAAATAAACTAAAGATTTTCTGTACAGCAAAAGAAACTATCATCAGAGTGAACAGGCAACCTACAGAATGAAAGAAAATTTTTTCAATCTATTTATTTGACAAAGATCTAAGATTCAGCATCTACAAGAAACGTAAACAAATATACAGGAAAATAAAAACAATCCCATTACAACGTGGGCAAAGGACATGAACAGACACTACTCATAAGAAGACACACATGTGGCCAACAAAAGTATGAATAAAAGCTCAACATCACTGATCATTAGAAAAATGCAGGCCGGGCACAGTGGCTCATGCCTGTAATCCCAGCACTTCGGGAGGCCAAGGTGGGCAGATCACGAGGTCAGGAGATCAAGACCATCCTGGCTAACATGGTGAAACTCTGTTTCTACTAAAAATACAAAAAAATTAGACAGGCATGGTGGCAGGTGCCTCTAGTCCTAGTTACTTGGGAGTTTGAGGTAGGAGAATGGCATGAACCCAGGAGGTGGAGCCTGCAGTGAGCCGAGATCATACCACTGCACTCCAGCCTGGGTAACAGAGCGAGACACCGTCTCAAAAGAATAAATAAATAGATAAATAAATGCAAATCGAAACTACAATGAGATACCATCTCATGCCCATTCATAATGGTTTTTATCAAAAAGAAAAATAAAGATGCTGGTGAGTTTGCAGAGAAGAAAAAATGATTTTATACTGTTTGTAGAAGTGTAAATTAGTTCAACCATTATGGACATGGATGGAGTTGGAAGCCATTGTTCTCAGCAGGAACAGAAAACCAAACATCATGTGTTCTCACTTATAAACGGGAGCCAAATGATGAAAACACACAGACACTTGATGGGGAACAACACACACTGGGGCCTGTTGGAAACTGATGGGTGGGAGGAAGGAGAGTATCAAGAAGAATAGCTAATGGATGCTTGGCTTAATACTTACATGATAGGATGATCTGTGCAGTAAACCACCATGGCACGTTTACCTATATAACAAATCTCTGCACATCCTGCACATGTAACCCTGAGCTTAAAATAAGTTGGAAAAAAGAAAAAGAAAGAAGCCACAGACAATATGTAAAGAATGAGGTTGGCAGTGTTCATAAAACTATTTGAAAAAACAGGTGGTAGCCCAAAATATCTCACTGGATGTAGTTTACCAACCCATAGCGTAGATAATCATGGTGGCTGCATCAAATGAAATGGAGCCTAAGTGAATCATATGGTTCATATAGTTATAGTTGTACATTCTCCATTTTCATACATAATACAACAGAGTATCAAAGTGACTAAAGGATTTAACTGCAGCCAAACAGAATAAACAGCTTTCCTATTGTTTAAAAATGAAAAATTTAGCCAGGCATGGTGGAATATGCTTGTAGTCCCAGCTACTTCAGAGGCTGAGGCCAGAGGGTCATTTGAGCCCAGGAGGTTGAGGCTGCAGGGAGCTATGATCATGCCACTGCACTCCAGCCTGAGTGACAGAGCGAGACACTGTATCAAAAAAATAATAAAATAAAAATAAGAATAAATAAAAATTTCTTTCTAATTGCATCAAATTGAAAATCCCAATCTCTGCCAGATCTCGCATAATCATCCCAAAATAGATCAAGACAAAGTTAATTTAGTCTGACTAACAATTTTGAGTTGGTCAGACTAAGGGCAAAGATTGTCATTAACAAGCTACACATTTTGTATTGACCCATCACAATTAACTTTCTTGTGAACTATTCCAAGAAGTTTTGCATTATGGAAATTCAATTTACAGATTTATCTCTAGAAGTATGGTTTGTAATTTTTGGTAGCAAAACAATGAGAAATGGTAAAATTAATTTGTCAAATAATGAACGTGTGGTCAGTACAGCATGTGCTAAAAGACATGGAAACCATGCTCTCTGAAAAAGCCTACATTCTACTTGGGATAGAATATAGCTTATTTCAACACACTTATTAATCGGTTATTATATGTCAGGCAAAACTCCATAATTTACTGTCCACTTTTGAGAAGCTCGTAGACTAATAGGACTATGAAACAGAGTACATCCATATTTGCACCTCCTTTTTCATCAAATCTTCCTTCTCATTTGTGGCACGCAACATACTGTTTGTCATGCTGATTTCTTGTTCATGTGCTACTCCTTTTCTGTAGAATCGTTTCTCCCGCTAGTGTACAGAAAAGGAGGACTTGTAACATTTTTAGGTAAGGATTCTTAGAGAATTTGAGGAGTGAATTGAGATTATCCAGGCAAAGATGTGAAACACTGCACTACTGAAAAAGGAAAGTGCGGCCGGGACGGTGGCTCACGCCTATAATCCCAGCACTTTGGGAGGCCAAGGCAGGCAGATTACGAGGTCAGCAGATCAAGACTATCCTGGCTAACACGGTGAAACCCCGACTCTACTAAAAATACAATAATAAAAAATAAAAAAAAATTAGCCGGGCGTGGTGGAGGGCACTTGTAGTCCCAGCTACTCGGGAGGCTGAGGCAGGAGAATGGCGTGAACCTGGGAGGTGGAGTTTGCAGTGAGCCGAGATCGCGCCACTGCACTCCAGCCTGGGTGAGAGCGAGACTCCATCTCAGGGAAAAAAAAAAAAAAAAAAAAAAAAGGGAAGTGCATGAGTGAGGACATTCTGTCACGAAGTATCCTGTTATGAACCATAAACTACAACAGAATAGGCAAAGAAGGGAATTGCAAAAGATGGGGCTGGAGAGTTGGAGAAATTAGGTCATAGAGGTCTCATATTCTTGTGCATAATTACCAGATTTGATATTTACCACTTACTCTTTTTAAATCTGCATCCGTTTGACATACAACTTGCATGCACCGGCCCCCAAAACTAACACCATTATACACACAGAGATTCTGATGTGCCCCTCGCCTTGTAGGATGCAGAAGAGAAACTTGACAGAAAGAAATAGGGAGAAAAAAGCTAAAGGTTTTTAATCAAGTTGTTAGTGATTTGGCATTTGATATAAAGTCTTAATCCTCTTTTCTCCCCAAAATCATTTATAAAATTTATATTACTGCTAATGCTTTCTGAAGTTAAATATATTTTCTGAAGATTTCATGAATGCAGAGCTTGACTTCAAGAGCAAAGATTTTCCATGGAGGCCTGGTCATATGTTGGTTGTATTAGTATTTCCTATTTTTCAGAAACTATACTCACTGCTACAAATGGAAAGATGAATTCTACGTGAGGAGACAAACACTAACAAATAATAATCACAGCATTGCGATGTGTTAATAAAAAAAAAGGAGGCTTATACTATGTTATATGGAAAGAGGAAGAAATGATTAATTTTACTAAGAGAGGTCCTGAGAAGGCTTTCCAAAGGAGACGATATTTGAGCTGACCTTTGAAGCATAATTAAGAGCTTACCAGAAAGAGAGGAGAGTTAGAAAGTCATTAAAACCAGGGAAAAAAATTCTTACAGAAAACATTGTGTTTTAGAAAACTGTACATAGATTCATGTAGTTGAAACACAAGTTGTGTGAGGATGATAAGGCAGAAGTCAAATCACGGAGTCATGGAGAGGAGGGAAGAATTGCCGGTTTGAAGTCTTCAAAGAAAAAATAGGATTAGTGGTATCAATACATATGACTGAACTAAGCCCTGAAGAATGGGTAACATTGATTATCATAAACAGATCACCCAAAAGGGTCCTCATCATGTCTTTTATCTTCTATATCCTCTTCCATACTTAATCAGTGCTGAGAATAAGATGGTATGCACATGCAACCTGCTTTACTGATTACCTAATTGCCACAAAGACCACAAGAAATCTATTTTGGATCTTTGGAGAGTCCCCAAAGTACCTAACCACCAGATGTGTAGAAGAGAATATATTCTAAAATAGTCACTAGTATGGAAGAATGCTGAAGGATGCTACAAAGATTTGGAAGGATTTTATATGAATTATATAAATCGTTTTATGTGATTTATAAATTTATTGTCATTTTATATGCATCATATAAATCATTTTATGCGAGTTATAAATATATTATTTTATATGAATCGCATGTCATAAAAATCATAAAATATATACCTGATATATATCATATTATATATCAGACTTTAAAAAATCTAAATGTATCATTGAGATTAATAAAAACTTTATATATATATTTTATATAATTGTACGTGATCCTTCTAAATTTTTGAAGCATCCTTCAGCATTCTTCCATACTAATGACTATTTTGGAAGGTAGGTAGTAGGTAGATAGATACCAGTTTTATTTATATCAGTGATTATATATATACACACACACATATTATATATATAACATACATATGTCCGTTTTTAACACCTGTATTCTAAAATATTGGAGGTCACATATTCTACGCACACTCCCATTTTTCTTTTAAAATATAACAATGTCAAATCATGCAGGCCACTGAATATATATCCTACCCCTATAAATTTATTTTAAAAATATGTATTGGATATCTAATATGTAAAATGCAAAAATGATGTGGTATTCTTTTTATTGGCATGTGAAGAATCTATAGAATACTGATAAAAATAAAGTTAAAAACAATACATAAAATATCATTCTATTCTTATTAAACTATTTATATGGGTATACTGTATATGTATTTACACACACACATTGATTCAAACTGGTTCCATTCAGAGCTTTTCTTGCATCTGCTTTGTTTTTCATGCTATGCAGTTTAAGATCTTTTTTAAATATAAAATCAACAAGAAAATAAAAATTATTGAGCATTAATTACCTTTTTAAATATGCACTTCAAGTACATTAAGTCTCAAAATCTTAGCAATATAAGAAACAAGATTTTAATGTGAAATCTCATCATAGAGCACACAGGAGATGTTATTTTCTTAAAGGGATACATATGTCAATAACCCTCCAGGCAATGAAATTGGCCCGTTTTTAAAAAAATAGTCTAGGGCCAAATTTCTAGACTCCATGATGAAATAGTGGAACTTATCTTTTAGAGGAATTAAATCACTAGCCTACTCACTGTTGTTATCCCAGCTTCAAATTTCATTTCAGTTTATCCATTTTAATAAAAGAGTCTGTATTATTTATCTTTGCCAAAAAGGTTTTTAATCCCCTCATTAAGATTTTTAATAGATATTGCAAGTCTAGGACAAGAGCCACTAAGAAGTAATTTTAAATAACTACCACATCAGCCTCATAGGTTATACTGGACTGAAGAAGAGTGATTAGGACGTAATAAACCAGAAAATTGCAATACCTGTTTTGCCATTATTTTAACTTGTGTTTAATGTCTTTTTGCATTAAAACTGTATTAAAGACCTTCAATATAGTATGGCAGGGCTATACTATATGGAATAGTAATATTTTAAAAAATCGAATGTAGTTTAAATGTTTAGAGTATTTATGTTCTTTGTGGTTCAGATTAACACAATATCTAAACCATTACTGATAAGATTAGTGTCAGGCTTGTCATTTTTGTCTATAACAGCCTGAGGAAAACTGTGAAATTAGAGAACCAGAAGCAGTAAACATGATGGAGAATAATCTGTAGAAAAAAAGCCACAAAGAACATCACATGTAGGTAAATTCCCCCTTAAAGGGGAAAAAGAAAACTCTGTCTGAAAGTTGAACATCTCTTGGAGGCTTCTGTAAGAATCTGAAGAATCTTTTAATAAATCTGAAATTAACCTGAAAAAGTTAATGCTACCTGAAATGGTGCTGATGGTTTGAGGATACATGGCCAAAATGAATAGTAATATGTTCAGTTTTACTCTTTAAGCTTATATTGTTTTACCTTTTATTTATATAGGTAGATATATTTCAATTCCCAACAACCTTGCATTATTTAAACCCAAGCTATATCTATCTACCTTTCTATCTGCCTCTCTATAAACAGGGATATATAGTATTGTATACATATATAATGAATATATATAGTATGAATATACACATATATGTAGAGAGACAGAGAGAGAGAGATAGTATAGGTTCATATAGACAAATCTATCTAGCTATATAGACCTACTCCATATAGAGACATCTAGATCAGTATCTACAGATATTAATATATGAACCTAGATGTGTATATACATATATATATATATAGGTACAGAGACAGAGAGAGAGACATAAAGTGAGCTTTTGTTTATGTATGGCCCTAAAAACCTGAGGCTCTTATCTCAGCCGTTTTTTAGTTAAGAAAATTGGTATGAGATTAATCACATGTCATATAAGACTTGATGTAAATATTCCTTTTGTCATATTTCTACCTACTTTTATCACCAGGCTCTATCCAACAACTTGTCATTTATTTGTGGAATGTTTTATTCACAATTAGCTTTTCTGTTTTATAATTGTACAAACATAAGTCAGTATCTTTTTTTTTTCCTTTTCTTTTTTTCTTTTTCTTTTTCTTTTCTTTTTTTTCTTTTTTT
>NW_012105220.1:487238-527747 GCF_000951045.1 Mandrillus leucophaeus | reverse complement strand
TTTTTTTTGAGAGAGAATCTGAGTCTGGCTCTGGCTCTGTTGCCCAGGCTGGAGTGCAGTGGTGCAAACTTGGCTCACTGCAACCTCCACCTCCCAGGCTCAAGCGCTTCTCATACCTCAGGTGGGATTACAGGTGCCCGCCACCATGTCTGGCTAATTTTTGTATTTCTAGTAGAGAAATTGGTCAGGCTGGTCTCGAACTCCTGACCTCAAGTGATCCACCCACTTTGGCCTCCTAGAGTGCTGAGATTACAGGTGTGAGCCACCGTGCCTGGCCAGTAAGTCAATATCTTCAAAAGAGATCAGATGTCTTGCTAGTCTAAAAAGGGGGAGCATCAGGACATTGGCATCATACAGAGTCAGTGAAAGGAGCAAGTGTTAGAGAATGTGTCAGTGCCACCTGAGGAAGGAAGGAGCTTGTACCTTAATGAAAGTATTATCTCCTTTAATGTGATCATGTCACCAGCAGACCCAGGGTAGTCAGGGCATGCTAATCTATACACCTTCTCACTCAAGTAGTGGCCCACAATTAGTACAACAGACCTAAATCAAGGCTTGAGATGTTTTCTACCATTCTGCTCATTTAGGTTTGCAAAACAAGCCAGTTTTCCAAGATCTGACATTTTCTTTCAAGTTCTATGACTACTCTTCAGATGTGCTGCCACCAGTGGGGGTGATGCCTGTGCTGTAATATTAACAACAACAACGGCAAAAATGATAATAGAAATACAATTGTGGACTTGTGAAATAAAATAATAGATTATCTAATCCGATGGTTTCTAAACATTATTTTTCTGCCTAGCTGGAGAAGAATTTCAGTAAAGAAAAGCTTATTTAGAAAACCAATTAAATCAGATAAAGGTGGAACTATTCTAGTGAACATTGGGTACCAACGTCTTTCTCCAGGTAGCGCTGAACTAGGGTGCAATGGAGCACAGTGTAAATATCACAGCTAGCAAGGCTCCTGCTTCATGGCCAGAGCTCACCAAATGGCTGCCATGTCCTGTCTTTTTATTTAATGGATGGAAGAACTAAGGTCCTTAGAATGGAAGCAGCTTCTCCAAGACCACAGAGGTGATAACAGAGCTATGAATTCACTTAAAAAAAAGGTTTTTTTTGAAATACAAAAACTAAATTTTTATGGTAATTTCTAACTTCCCTAGCACTTCTAAATTGATTTAACTGTATTTGATAATTAAAATCACCTTATGACTCAGATAGGGCAGGGTTTTTTCCTTATACTAGGTTTACTTATGATAAACTGAGGCTCAAAGAGGAAGAAGATTTGTCCAAAGTAAACTTTCTTGTAAGGGGTAGAGGTGGTTTTGGAATGCAGGCTCTTGGCACATGGTTCAGTGTTTTATCCACTGTGTGATGGCCCTTCTGATTCATGTAAAAGATTTTCCCATAAGTATCAAATTACTAATGCCAAAGAGATATCCACATGTTTTTCAACCAAATTATGCCTTCAAATCAAAAACAGGAGTATATTAACAATTAAGCATTAATATCAAGCAGTAGTATGGTTAAATAATATATCACAATGTAAAGAGGTAAATTGGGTCCCTCAATTCTCAATCAGTGATAGCTTAGTTCCAAATAAACAGCTTTCCAATTTACTTTAAATCTCTTTTAGCTCTTATGAAATTTACTCAAACATTTACAGCCTTAAACAACTTTGTCAAGTGTCAAACTCCGATTTGTTCACTGCCCTTGGTTTTTATATGCCTTTATTAAAGAGACAGACAAAATTTCTGGGTTAGAATTAATCTCAGCTATCATCGGTCCAGACTCCAAGAAAGGGCCTTGTTGGTGATAGGAGAGCCCTAATTTTCCTGCAGCCTATTCTATGCTTTCTCTTCCCTATTTCTTCACCTCTGTTCTTACCTAAATTGATGTGGAACCTTGAATGTGGCTCCCTCTGCTACTGGAGTTGACATCCAAATAACTCTCTTCACAATGGTGAATATAAGCCAGCATGATTGCTCCATCCCTCAGGAAATCATTCTGCTGGGGGTGCAGTGCATCTTTTAAAGAATTAAACTTTTTCTTTCACATAGTGTGACAGAAACCACGAAGGAGAAAAGATTATGGTCGCACCATATGTCCGTTTCTCCATAAATGTGTGTGTGCACACACACACGTGTGCTTGTGTGTGTTTTCTCAATGAGAAGGGAGTATATTTTCTCTTTTCAAGGAAAAAGATTTCCCCTCCCCTTAGGTTACTAGCTGCTAGATGTTTGCTGATTAATTTAAAGCTACACACAACTGGTTTCCTTATTAATGATTCTGCCAGGTTTCTGGAACATAGCAGTATTAACCTGCTCTGAATACAGCCTGTTCTTTTTTAAAGGAGTCATTATCTTTTAATAAGAACATAAGAAAGTAGATAGCATAGCATAACAGTCCTACTGTTTGTACATGGTATATACCACAAGTTGCCTCCTAAGAATTTAAAAATATAGTTTTCCAATGATAGTTTAAAAATAATGGTAAAATCCTCATATCAGGATTACGATCAGTCATCCAGGGAACAGATACAAAGATTGCCTAAATGTCTGACAATGAATCAGGGAACATTCAAAAATTCAACTTAAGTGATTGGAGAGAATCAGAAGGAGGTGAGGTGAGGTTAAAATGAGATTCTAATTTAGTTAAGCACAAAACTAAGCAATTCCATTAAACCACAATTGAAGAAAGATCATGCGAACAGCAGGAGGCTTGTAAGTATGACAGAAATTAAAAGAAGAGTAGCAGGAACAAACATCTGTAGTTCTCATTCGAGCACTGTCTGAGAGAGACAGAGTTGGTAAGACTCACTTCCTGCTGGATGAAGGGACTCAAAGTGTCCCTAACATTTCCACATCATCAAACTCCCTCCGGATCTGATTTCAGACTCACTGCACCACTGCTTCCCATAGTTTGTTTTAAGGAAGGTGACGGATGAGCCAAAGTGAAACAGATAATCATTACTTGGCATTCATTGTGTGCAGATGTACATAAAACTGTACCCAAATATGGCTAATGTGAGTCACCTTCAGATCTACTCTCAGGTATTCCTTGTTCAAAATGTCAAGACCCGCAGATTGGAGGGCTACAGTTTGGCACCCCATGGGCATCTAACTGAGAGGTTCATTGTCCTTCCTTGTGCAAGATAGTCTTGCTTTTCTGTATTACATGTCTTCCATGAACCACAATAGAGGTAAAACTTCTTTCAATACCCTCGCCTCAAAGGATGATGGTGAGAACTAAATAAGAACAATGTCTGGCTCACAGCAAGTACTCAATAATTCTTGTTAATTATCTTATACAAGGTCTCCTCTGTTACACCTTACATGGCACAAGAACCTCAACAAGCATTCTATTTAATTGGTATCAAAGTTTCTGAGACTTCAAATACGTTTGAATGATACCCATTACAATAAGAAAAAATGTTGTGGCTTTTCTAATGCTATCTGACAGAATCAGGTTTGGTCTTCTCTCTAGTGCATTAACAAAAACTCTAGTAAGAGCTATGGCCTGTCAGCATGGCAAACTCAAAGAAAGACCAGCACAAGCATATTACCTTCCAGTAAAGCAAATATGCCTAGGAAAGAGTATTTTGGACTTTGTGAGAAAGCTAAAAATTTAATAAAATATGAGAAGAGTAAGGGAGAAAAGCAAAGGTCAGAAATACAACATAATTTAAAAGCCCCTGCATATTCACTAATCTAGAAATGTCTATAGTGACCACATCTAGATGTTACACGAGGTAAGCTAGTACCTTCACAAAGGTGGAAATGAGACTGTGTTCAGCTTCAAGGAGCTTAAAATAATACACAGCAGGAAATAGACACACAACCAATGACACTTTATCCTCTAGGATCTCTATAGGATGGTTTGTATTGTGATTTGATTGTGTTGGGTATGGCAAAGGGGTTGCTGATTACATTTTTAAGGGGATAGTAAATAAGATTAGTTTTTATAGCATGCATGTATGTGCAGTCTAATGCAGTAAGTAAACTTCCCAGCAATAGAAAAAGAGAGGAAAGGTAAAGCAAGAAAACGTAATATTTTTGAAGGAAGAGAAAAGGTGAGTGATTAAATATTTCCCCTTAGTTGCTAGGAGCTCTCTCTGTTGCTATTCTGGAATTGAAAACATCAACTAAAGAAACTGCAGACTATAAAATGTTGCATGGACAGCAGACCTGGGAGCTGTCCAGCTCTCTGTTCCCACCAATATATGGAGCAGTCCTGAGAGCTGAGATTTCCTCTGAATCCAGAATGTAGCCAAGTGTCTCCATGGTGAGACTGAGGTTCAATTCCAGGAATCAGGTTTGGCCTTCCTTCTAGTGCATTAACAAGACTCTAATAAGAATTACAGCCTGTCAGCATGACAGACTCAAAGAAAGACCAGCAGGAGCATAGTATCTTCCAGTAAAGCAAAGCTGCCCGGGAAAGAGGATTTTGGACTTTGTAAGAAAGCTAAACATTTAATAAAATATGAGAAGAGTAAGGGGGAAAAGCAAAGGTCAAAAATACAACATAATTTTAAAAGCCCCTGCATATTCACTAAGTACATATTTAAACAAAATGAAAAAGCCTGGACAGCATGAATACATGCTTCCAAAAAGCACATTTCAATGTCCAATCTTTCTATGGTCAAGCTTTTTTATGACCTATGATCATACAAATGGTGCAAAAAATTTAAACTGAATGATAGATTCTGCTTAATGTTTGTCTGACAAAAGCAATTGACCTGGTCTCAAAATATCTTTTTAATGAGAAACTCATTTAACTTACCAGAACTCTTAGAGATACCCCTACTGGATTCTGCCCTACTCTATCTTCAAAATCTTAAGTAAATTAAATTTCTAATGTGTTTCCACTAGAGGGCAGTAAATAAAAAACAAATAAATAACATTATTCACTGAACACAATTGCTTCTAAAATCAGATATAAACAAATTTTATTTTCCTATAGGAGACAGGATTTGAACATTATAAGTTCAGAGATTTTCATTGCTGAAAATCTTTATTTGATCACCTCTCCTGGACTTCCCTTTTGCATTGTCATTCTCCATCACTAAAAGCATAAACTATAAACATATCCCAGAATGAGACAGGGGGAGGCTATTTTTGTAAATGAAAAACCTTCCTTCACCTTAAAAAGTTCCTGTTCTGTACATTCACATAGGGCCTACCTGGGTCTGAAATCACATCCCTGCTGGTCAAGGGGCTTGGTGGGCTCCACTGATTGTATTTCATTGTTGTAAGAACAGACACTGGCAAGAGGCCACGGGAGAACTCTAACAAGAGCTGTGAATTCTAAGCAGGAAACTTGCAAGAAAAGGAAGGCCAGGGATGCCATCCAGTGGTCAGCCAGTGGCCCTGCTGCCTGTGAGATCCTCAGGCACCACTGCACTGCCTCCACTGAAAGCACTAGAATGCAGTCTGCAGGCTCTAAATCTGGAAACTAACCAGCGCTAAAATAAATTATTATTTCAATCTCAGCCAATCTCAAGCTCATAGCCTGCTTTTCTAAATTACAAACTGGGAATAAAGGAGGTGAAGTTGAATCAGGGACCTGGACACTAGCTTGGAAAGCCATGTGGCTCAGGGGCTCTCGAATGCAGCTGCTTTCCAGAATCACCTTGGCAGCCTTCTAAAAGCTGACTTCTGAAACCACCAAAACCTTCTGGGTTACAACCTCCAGGGATGAGGCTTGAGAACTGGTATTTCTAAAAAGACTTCTGGGTGATTCTGAGGCAGCAAGTCTGGCCTAGTCCAAAGAAGCTGTAAACATCTATTCCAGTCTTTTCTTCTAGTGTCCAAAATTCAAAACCATCAGAGCTTTCTTGCTGCTCTGAATCTCAGCTGTCTTACTTACTAGCTGCATAACCTAACCTTCCAATATCTCAGTGTCACATCTATAAATGGGGATATGACAGGACTTACCCTGTAGATTTACTGGAGAAAGTAAAGTGCTTAGAGCACTACCTGTCACTTCGTAAGCACTAAAATGCTTGTTACTAGTGTTATCATGTATTATTACTCTCTTTTGACTGCTCTTTTAGCTCACTTATTTTCATTTGCTTGGTTTCAATAGATATAGTGATCATGCTGGGCCCAACTAGCCATATTACTTGCCTATCCTACCTTCCCCAGGCCTATATAACTCTTGTTATTTACTGATATATTTTAACCACAGACTCAGTTCACCCATTTTCTGAGTAATACTGATCAAAATCGGAATTTTGGTACTCCAGTGGGTATATATACAGAATGAACAGAAACTTTTTTTTTTTTATTTTGTATTGTAGAGATGGGGTCTCCCTATGTTGCCCAGGCTGGTCTTGAACTCCTAGGCTCAAGCAATCCTCCTACCTCACCTTTCAAAGTGCTAGAATTACAGGCATGAGCCACTGCACCCAGCAATAGAGACATTTCAGGACCTACTATGTGCCCAGCACAAGGCACATTATTTATATTATATAATTCAGTTTTTACAACAACAGTCCAAGGTAGACATTAGGTTCCCTAGTTTCATGAAAGGAGAGAACTAAGTCTTAGGGAAAGTTGCAAGTGGTACACTTCCCTTGGTGACTCCAAAGGCTAGAAAATGAACTGCTCCCTGTGATAAGCTCTGGACCTCGTCAGTTGCCCACTTACCCACTGCTAATGGTTCAGTTTGTGCATCTGGAAGTTCTGCTCAGCATCCAGGTCCTCATCAGTACAGTAGACTGGCCTGCTTCTCTGAGATGCCTTGTCTAACACCTGCAAGTCCCTCCCTAGGAAGCTGAATTCTGTTTCCTACATCCCTTGGTCTTGGCGTATGCACTACTCTGAACAGATGGATCCCCCAGCTGTGAGAGGGCAGCTCATCTGCTCCCCAGGAGCACTCTGCTGCAGGTCCTCCTGGGATACACCTCCCTCAAGCACACCATAGGTGGGGGAGGAAAGCCCACAGGTGCCAAGCCTCATAGACACCATATATACTGACTGCCCTTCCCTTAAAGACCAGGCCTACCATTGACTCAATGTTTCCCAGCAATCTGTTCTTTCCTGGTTTCAATTTTTCTTATTTCCCACTGTCTTAAGTTGCTAAGGCCTCAAGTTCTTCACACCCGAGTCTGCTTTGGTCTTGACATTAACAGTATGCTGTGAGAATAAATGCATCACAGAAATCCATGCAAGCCCACCAGGATACAGAATAGAATAGCATGAATCACAATGATGGCAAATATATAGCATAATAAAACTAGAAAATGGCAAATCCTGTTACTATACTCCTACAATGTATTCAAGGTAACTTACTTTATTTTTATTTATTTATTTTTTTTGAGATGGAATCTCGCTCTGTCGCCCAGACTGGAGTGCAGTGGCCGGATCTCAGAAGGTAACTTACTTTAAAATTACTAAAATTAATCAACAAATATCTATAAACTTTTTTTTTTTTTTTTTTTTTAAGACAGAGTCTCACTGTTGTCGGCCCAGGCTAGAGTGCAGTGGCGTAATTTCTGCTCATTGCAACCTCTGCCTCCCAGGTTCCAGCAATTCTCCTGCCTCAGCCTCTTAAGTAGCTGGGATTACAGGCATATGCCACCACACCCAGCTAATTTTTGTATTTTTAGTAGAGACAGAGTTTCACCATGTTGGTCAGGCTGGTCTCGAACTCCAGACCTCAGATGATCTGCCTGCCTCGGCCTCCCAAAGTGCTGGGATTAAAGGCGTGAGCCACTGTGCCCAGCCTAAACATGTATTTTATACAAGTTGCTGTGTTAGGTTTCATAGGTGATACAAAGACGACCAAGAGATAATTGTTGCTCTCAAAGGAATATATTTTGAGGCAAAGGTACACAATTTTAAGTGTTAATATTAACACACAGTAATATATGTTAAGAACCACATGAATAACATGATCACTGTGTGCTGCAGGATTTGACAGGAGACTGTGCCACAGCCATGTGACTTCCGTGGATAAAACAATATGACAAAAGTGTATTTTAGACAAATTAATGTGGTAACAGTTAACAGGAGGCTTAGAGGATGTCCTGGAGGTGGGGTTGTTTTATTTCAACATTTCCCAACATATATCTTAAACTTTTTTTATAAATAGAAGGTAAGTGAATCATAGATATTTCAAGTCAAAGAAAGAAAGGATATACTAAATTGAATGAAGTAAAACAGATGTGTTTTGTTGCATTTTTTCTCAGAGCCTTTATGGCAAACCTCCAAAAGAGACAGAAATATAGCATTTTCCAACTGAGTTGAACACTGAACCACTTTTCCATCATGTAGCTCATGGAACTAGCACTCTGAGGTACAAACTTTTGATAACTGAGAAAAAGGCCTGAACTAGGGAAGAAAACAAGTGACACGTGATGACACTTTAGAGAAGACATCTACAGATCTTCACTCGGATTAGTTGTCCAGATTAAGGGAAAATGTAGAAATGGAGAGACAACTTTATCCTACCATTCGCTCACCGCGGATGTCCTGGCACCATCCTCGACTCCTCTCTCTCTCTCAAAGCACACATCCAACCCATCAGCAACATCTACTGAATCTACCGTTAGAGACACATCCATAATCGGACCACTTCCCACCATGGTCTTGGCTACTTTTCTGAAGAAAACCACCATCATCCTTCTAACTGGTCTCTTCCTTCCACCCTGTGCCCTAATGGTTTGTTCTTAACAAAGAAGCAAATGGTAATTGTCTTAAAAACTAATCAGATCATGTTGGTCCCTTGCTTAAAACTCTGCAGTGGTTGGCCCGGCATGGTGGCTCACGCCTGTAATCCCAGCACTATGGGAGGCCGAGGAGGGAGGATCACGAGGTCAGGAGATCGAGACGATCCTGGCTAACAAGGTGAAACCCCGTCTCTACTAAAATTACAAAGTCTAGCTGGGCATGGTGGTGGCCACCTGTAGTCCCAGCTACTCGGGAGGCTGAGGCAGGAGAATGGCGTGAACCCGGGAGGCGGAGCTTGCAGTGAGAGGAGATCCAGCCACTGCACTCCAGCCTGGGCTACAGAGCAAGACTCCACCTCAAAACAAAACAAAACAAAACAAACAAACAAAAAACTCTGCAGTGGCTTCCATCTCAGAGTAAAAGCCAACATCCTGCAGTGGCCCCAAGACCAGACATGTCTTCTTCTCCTCCTACCCTTGTCACCTCTTTGACCTCACTTCCTGCCATCTCTCCCCTCTCACTCCATACCAGACTCTCTGGCCCCTACTCTGTTCCTTGAACACCACAGGAACATCCTCAACAAGGGATTTTGGCTTATTCTTCCCTCCATGTGGAATTTTCTTCTCCCAGATATCATCATGGCTACTCCCTAATGTCCTTCAGATCATTGCTCAAATGTCATATCCTCAGTGGAATTTCCATGACTAACTCATTAGAAAGTATATTCACCTCCTCCCTGATCCATTCTCTATCCCCATTGTCAGATTTTTCTTCTCCCTAATACTTACTACCAAGTGATATACTATCTAGTTTTTGCTTGTCTTTTATTGTCCATCCACTGTACATTATGTGTACATTATGTACTAATAGGACAGGGCTCCCCCACCCCAATTTTGTTTTATCCCTACTGCCTAGGACACAGGGGGCGCTATAGGTGTTAAACTAATTGTAATTTCCAACAGCAGTGCTATGAGTAGGTTTGAGAACGGATCACTTCTACATTATAAAGAAATTGAGAATCAGAATGATTTGTAATTTGTTCAAGAGTGCAAGTTAATAGTTAGCTAATTTATCATTTTCTGATATTTGGATTAGCATCTAGATCTGCTGACTTTGTTAATTGTGTGATAATATCATAGGGCAGGGACAACAGTTAGAAATATAGCTTTAAACAAATCAAAATGGCTAAACTCACAGATACAGCAGTCTTCTTATTTTTGAAAAAGAAAAAGAACTGTGGGCTAAATACCATCCTTTTCCTTTTTCTCTTTAGGGTTGTTCAATATAAAAATTCCACTTATATTCTACATAATGTTTCAAGAAAAAAAGTGAAATGGAGATAAACACAGAGAGGATTATCAAGTACCTTACTGAAACCTCCTCCTTCTGCAATCCATCACGAGTGTGCACTAGTCTGGAGGACCCTGCTTACGTAGGAGATAGCTAAGATATTTAACTAGATATTTCAAGAGGGCTTTTTCTGACCCAGGGAAGGGGTAATACGGAAAAACCCCACATGGCAAAAAATATTAAAAATGTAATAAAAACAAAAAAGCAACAATTCTTAAATTATGTATCTATGAAAATCAACAACAACCCAGCAGCCCAGCCTTTTGATGCCTCCATCAGCGCATAAAATGTGAGTATATGCTGGAAGAGAAGAGAAGCTGCGGTCTTCTCCACCAGAGGGCACAGAAACTCTTCTTTAAATTGGACTCATTCCCTTCTCAAGACCATTGGGCATCTCTGCAGGAAGAGGAACTCTGTGCACAATGGGCCAGAAATGGCTGGAGCTACATTTATCTGAAGTGCCTCACTGCACTGTCTTAGCACCCAGAGATAGTGTAGGAACTGATTTCTCAAGGAATATTGAGGGCTAGGGGATGAGGTATAGAAGCAGAGATACTAAAATCAGAAGACTAGATGTAGGGAATCTATTTCGGAGGAGATAGTTGTTCTAGACCAGTCATGCTCAAGCTTTAGCATATGTCAGAATCAATGGGAGGGCTTGTAAAAACCTTGTTGGGTCCCACCCCAGAGTTTCCAATTCTGGGGTTGAGTCTGAGAGTTGACATTTCTAAGACGTTCCCAAGTAATGCTGATGCTGTTGGCAGGGAATCACATTTGGGGGAGTCACTGTTCTAGATGCACCAGCTACTCACATAGGACGTCATCTGGGAAACAATGTAACAAGAACCCACAATGCTCTAGAATAAAGTTTTATAGAATCTTAAACTGTTAGAACTTGAAAGGCCCTTTATGGGGTTTTCATGTTACGGAGGGGAGCTAGAGGGCCAGATAGGTTACTTAATGCACCCAGGGCTAAGTTTTAAACTGCAGGTTGAAATCTATTCATGGATTATAGAATCAGTTTAGCATAGACTGACCAAGAGAAACGAAGCAAAGGCTCAAAGTAGGGCTCAAAAATGAGGAATGAAAGAGTGAGCCACCATTACTGACCTTTTAAAAATAAAAATAATTACAAGAAAATTTTATTAAAAATCGTATGCCAAAAAGTGAATTAACTTGTTGAAACGAATAAATTCCTAGAAACGAACAAATTCCTAGAAAGTCCTAGAAAGACACAAATGATCAAACCTTACTCAAGAAGGAGTAACTTAAAATTTTTTTTTATTTCAATAGTTTTAAGGGTACAAGTGGATTTTAGTTACATGGTTTAATTGCATAGTGGTGAAGTCTAGGATTTCAGTGAACCTATCACCTGAGTAGCGTACATTGTGCACAACAGGTAGTTTTTCATACTTCATCGTCCTCCCAACCTCCCTTCTTCTGAGTCTCCAATGTCCCTTATGCCACCCTGTATGCTTTTGCATGCCGGTAGATAGCTTAGCTCCCACTTGTGAGAACATGTAGTATTTGGTTTTTAATTCTTGAATAACTTCACTTAGAATAATGGCCTCCAGTAAATTCTAAGAATTGCAAAAGATGTTATTTCATTTTTTTAAGGCTGAGTGGTAGCCCATGGTATATATACACATGGAATATATACATATTTTTTAATCCACTCATCGATTGATGGGCACCTAGGTTGATTCCATATCTTTGCGATTGTGAATTGTACTGCAATAAACATACACATCCAGGTGTCTTTTTGATATAACTACTTATTTTCCTTTGGGAAGGTACCCAGTAGAGGGATTGCTAGATCAAATGGTAGATCTACTTTTAGTTCCTTGAGGAATCTTCCTACTACAGAAAGAGTAAATTTAAATAGACAAGTAATATTACATATTTAAAGGTATTTATATTGAAAAGAAAGGAGTGAAACCATCACTATTAATAGATGGCATGGTCTCGTAATGTAAAAAATTCTAAGGAATTCACACAAAAAATCAAAATTATTGAGACTAATATATAAGTTCAACAAGACTCCAGGTTACAAGATCCATAAACAATAATCAATTGCACTGCTATATTCTAGCAATGAACAATCCAAAATGAAATAAAGGAAGCAATTTAATTTACAATATCACCTACAAGAATAAACACGTAGATATAAAATCAACAAAAGAGGTCAACAATTTGTGCATTACAAACTGCAAAGTATTTGCTGAAAGAAATTAGAGAAGACCTAAATAAATGGAAAGAAATTTCATGTTCATGGATTGAAAGACTTATTATTAAGATGACTGCTATGGTCTGAATATGTTTCTCCAAAATTCATACAATGATACGTTAACTCCCAAGGTGATGGTATTAGGAGATGGGGCTTTTGGAAGGTGATTAGTTCATAAAGGCAGTGCCCTCATGATTGGAATTAGTGACCTTATAAAGGTGGCCTCAGAGAACTGGCTAGCCCTTCTACCATGTAAGGACACAGCAAGAAGGCACCATCTATGAAGCAGGAAACAGGCCCTCCCTGGACACTGAGTCCGCTGTCATCTTGATCTTGTACTTCCCAGCTCCGGAACTGTGAGGAATAAGTTTTTGTTGTTCATACGCTACCCAGTCTAAGCTATTTTGTTATAGCAGCCTGAATAGTGTAAGACAATAACAAAACTCTGCAAGTTGATCTACAGATTCAACACAATCCTTATCAAGATCCTAGCTTTTTTTCCTTTTATTCAGAAAAAAAAGCTGATCCTAAAATTCATGTTCCAAAATGTTGCTGAAACCTGGGACAAGACAAAAACCCTATTGCCCGGATTTCTTACCAACAAGCCTGTTAGTTTGTTCAATAGTGTCTTCAGATCTTAGTGCATCCCTAAAACCTAAGCATCAGATTTCAGTTACGTTGCCTTTGATGTGTGAAGCACAGAGTTAGGACATAATTGGGGAGCTGTTACCATGAGTACAGAATATAACATCTTAAGAACATTAAGATAAAAGCTATCCATAGGATTGTAGAGAATGAAGCTCTCTATTCTCATTAGAAAGTAAGAACGTGCTTTTGAAAGTGAATGCTGCCTCAGACACATGTGTGGCCTAAAGATCTGCTTGAAAGAGAAAAGGGACAAGCAGCTCTTCCCATCTGTAGCTCGCTATGGCTGCTGAGCAAACCTGCGTAGTGGAGATGCTCCAAGCCACCTGACTCTACCTCAGGGGCTCCAAACAGCTCCACTTGCCTTTGTCGGACTCACATTTGTGACTCTATCAATGAAGCTCAGGCAAGGTGAAGTCTTAACCTGATTTTACCTTCCCAAGGAGAAAGGAAATGAAACCATTCAAGGTTTGCTCACACCTGTGATCTCAGCCGTAGAGCAAGACAAAGACCTTGCAAGTAGGCAAGGCTGATTGGACTTTTAGCTCTGCCATTCACGAATTTTTTAAAATCTCTAAAGTGCAAAAATAGTATCTGTAGATTGTGGTGATTAAATAAAAAATTTAATCTTTCTAATTGCTCCATGAAATATGGACAATGCTATCCTAATAATCAGTTACATTTATCACTTGAAGATGGATTTACCTTATTTTGTAAGATAGCCTTGGGATATGGTTGTGGGAATAAAAAGCAAATTCCTCTGCCATTTTGGGTTTCTTCTTTATTTCTAAAGGAAGGAAAGAATAAAAAAGAAATCATAGAAATATCAGAGAGTTGCAACCCTATATCGTGGACTGACAGTGCTATTATTTTCTGCTCTGAAACTGCTCTGAAACTTTAGAAGCTCCCCTTCTAAATTTGAAGTAGACAGACAGGCCAATGGCCAAGCTGTGGCAGTACCCCCTTCTACTGATTGCACACACCGGTTTAACACTTGCTGCACAAAACTGACACCAAGGAATTTACTCCAGTGTTTTAACTATTTGAAATTCTAGATTCCCAAAATATCTAAGTAACTATTGTTTTGCTTCTTGCTTTGCATGCCGGTAGATAGCTTAGCTCCCACTTGTGAGAACATGTAGTATTTGGTTTTTAATTCTTGAATAACTTCACTTAGAATAATGGCCTCCAGTAAATTCTGTAGTTGAATCGGGTTATTAGGTCCTCTCATTATATTGATCAGTAAGCAAAGAAATGCATTCATGTATTTAGTCAATGAATTAGAAATGCCAAGAGTTCTTCTGGGAGCACTGAAAAACTCTGCATTTCTGCCTACCCAACGCAATAATCAGGGTGACAAAAGAATTGTAACTTTGATTTGGACTCACATTCCAGTCTTCTTAAACTTTTTACATAACATATTTTGAAATAGAAAACATTATTTGGTAGGGAAGATTGCCTTTTTAATGGGGAAAAACAAAGGGGAAATGAACCCGCATCAGAAAATTATATTCTTCTGCCTAGCTGAAAGTGGCTAAAAATACATAAAATTTCTTTATTTTCTAATTAACAGCCATAGAGCTGGTCTCGGGAAACTAGGCGTTAGTAGTCAATAAAAGGGAAAAGGTCCAGCATCACCATGCAAAGATGGTAATTAAAAACAGGAGGAAGAAATGCCTGTTATAAATTACACTACACTTGAGGCTATAAAAATCCTCTTTTTAATTAACTGCAAGAAGGACGCAAACAAACTGAGCTTTTACAATTGGTTACTGAAGTTTGGAGACAAACGATACAATCATTTTTTAATGTGTCATTGATAAGCCAAATACCACTAATCACCATCTCGAGGGGTGTGGATCATCCTGAACAAATTTCAAAAAGATTATCATTGAAGATTGTGGATTCTGCACTGCTTCACTGTAGCTCACCTATCATAGCAGAATCCAGAAATATCTACAGTAAGAACCAGACTTTTCTCAAAGAACAAAGGCATTTGTCCAAACTTCTTATATGAAAGTCACAACAGAAAAATCCAATACTGCAGATATTGAATTCAAACACACGTGCCTGATAGCCATTCATTTTAGAAGTAGTTTGTTAGTCAAGGACTCTAAACTTCAGGGTCTATTGCCAACTTCATTTGTGCTTCTTTCACGGGGAACGGGGTTTGACTTTTACCTTGGCCACTATTTCATGTGTTGTTAACTATCATATTACCAGAATAATGGTGAAGTCATTATTGATGTATTATTTGGTTTTGTAGGAAAATCCTGCCACATATCTATAGCATGATAATGATGATGTGTTGTGTGACTTCGAACCTCTTTCTGATCTCTTATCCAAATCTATGGTTTACTGTGGGCCTGAAGATTGGAAAGCAAACATCGGCACTAGGTTGGGAATTACTTCAATACTATTAAGTAGTATGATTCAGGATGGGGGAAAGAAACTAATTCTCAGGAACACTAAGGAACATGGTTTAACAATTAGTCAAATTAAATGTGTCAAAGTAGAATTAGAGATGGCATTGTACCTCCCATGTTGCTCTTTATTTTACACAGTTTCTCCTCTTAGGGCTTTAAAAAAACAACTATGTAATCACCTGAACAACTTACTTTTCCTAACACAAAGGAAAAATAATATTATTTCTAAGCATTTTATTTCTGTTATAGAAAAAAAAAAAAACCCTTCAAGATATAAAGACTAGAAGCAAACCCCCATAGTATAAAAGCTGTCAAGCAACTAGATGCATCCCTGGAAAGATGAAGAAAGCGCATTAGGAACTAAGGACCAAGCCCTCACTTTGTGTCAACACAATTTAGTCTTCAAAATATCTGAGTCTATTGCCATATGGCAGCGCGTACTGCTCCCTTTCCCTCATTATCAATCTTCAGCGCCACAGTTAAAGAGCAACACAGCCCAAGGTCACCTTGAAGGATGATTCTTGAGAATAAAGTGGAGTTCTAGACAGCGCCTCTAGATGGCACTCTTTCTTATCAGTAGTCAAAGAGAAGTTTTATTCCCTATCTTCACAACAATCAAACGACGAAAATTGGTCCTCTTATAATTTGATACAATTGCCCTATGCCATCTTAATATAAATCTGGAAGCTTACATAACACATCAGTCAAAGTTCACCCACGGCAAATTGTGCTCTTGATTTAAGGGAAAAAAATCATGTATCACCAGAATGCTTCATTGCTGCTGCTGTCCCGATTGAACCCTGCATAGCCAATATTCTGCCGTGTGGAAGTGATCCTTTCAGACCTATTCAGTTCCTACATCTCATGTCAACCCTACCTTAAAGTAATAAAAGAAGAGAGAAATCAGCATATCTAGCACCCAGACAGGTTACCTCCTTGAATTTCTTACCACTCAGCAAGAGCTAAGTGAGGGTGAAAGTCACAGTATCTGTGGTTAGAAGCAGAAGAAGTCAAGTGAAAAGGAGCTGTGCTTCTCACCTACCAGACTATCTCTGTAGCTGATGGATTGGTGACCTCAACAATAACACTTGTAGCTGATGGATTGGTGACCTCAACAATAACACTTGTCTCCCTGTACCACTAATGGCACTAGGGATGCTTCTGTGAAGCTCAGAACTAACCTTAAAGTTGTTGCAGCACCCTTCGCCTCCTCCTAGACACAGTATTCCCTGGCTGAATGAGAAATGTCCCCTCGTGTCCTTTAAATACTGCTGCCTCTCCCCTACAAACACACAGAGTCCTCGGGAAACAAGGAATACCTTGTTCATGCTTTGACGAGGGACATACCTAAGCACTGCTGGCACGGGCACACTTAGGATGTGAGTATGGTAACCAGTAACCAGGAAATGTAGAAGTTTTGAGTGTTGGTTGTAGAGCAGAAAACTGAGAAAGGTTGATGAAATTTCTATGTTTTATACTTCAAATGAATTTAGTGGACATACTTTATAATGCCTACGGGTCTTCAAGAATTCATAGTTCTGTAGTAACTATAGGTGTTTCAGAGAATGACAGAGTAAAAACGTGTGCTCCCCTCAAATTTGTTTTATTTCACTTTATCTTATTTTAATTCCAACTCCCTGATCCTAAATGTAGGCAATCTATTTTTCCAACCTGGACTTAACCATGAGGTTTGCAGATAGATCTCCACATGAATAGAGGGCTTTAACAAATTCAATACAGGTAGACTTTTAAGATTCTTAAGAAAACACACAGGTGACCTCTCAATAACCCTTTGTCCTCAAAGCAAAGACCCTTGTGCTTCTTTGCAATTAAAAATTCTTATAAACATTCACTCCTCACTGAGTTATTTTTCTAGTAGCTTATCTTGCTAAGACATTACACAATAAAGGTCATAGGTGCCATACATAAAAATTTAGTTATATAAGGAGCATTAAATAATTTAAATGGACTGTTTAACTTACCCTGGATGTTTTCCACAAAGCCAAAGGTTTTACTTTGGTTGTCTAGTCCATCTACAATTCCATTTTTACTCAGAAAACTCATCCTTAGGACTCAGGAATGGGGGAAAATAAACTATAGCTGCAGATTTACTCAGAAACATTTTAAGCTAGCCATTTTCCCAAATATTGCTCAAATGTTTAGATCTCCATAAAACTCAAGCCACATTGAATGAATTCTTTAAACACTACCAAATGTAGTTTTCTAAGAAGAAAGCTGTCAATTTTTTGAGACACAAGATTTGAGCCTCCAGATGGCCCTTTTCGGAAGGGGTGAGTGCTAATTGGGTTTTCATGTCCTCACTTGACTCTTTAGTCAACAAGACATTGCTGGGCATCCCTTTCGAGAGAAGAGACTAGGAAACCAAAGTTCACCAAAGGCCTAGTTGACGAGTAGAGAGATAAAGCAGTTCACTATGTGATATTGATCTATGGGAACTAGGAACTCTCTGTTAACCCATTTATTTTTAAACAAGCTTCTTCTTGTCTGACAAAATGCCTAAAAATCAACCCATTAGAAGATTTTTTTCTTTTGACACTGAAAAACTTTATTTTTCTAGTTCCCCTAGGAAAGGTACAACAGTCAGGGTTTCTTAGCGGTATTTGCATTCCCTTAACTACTTTGGATGAAGTGTCAAGGAAGGAAGCAGAAATTCAGAGAGGTAATACGGTTTGTGTATGGTTACTCAGCTTATAGGTGGCTAATCCTTGCAGTGCTGAGTGAACTTTTGGAACAAACCAGGAAACTAGCTTTGACTATATTTCTCTTTTTGGAGGGGTCTGCAGGCAGGCACATAGTATAAAAAGCTATTCATATTTTCTTTAGAGCAGAATCTCTAGGAAAGAGGCAGAGAGGAGAAACATCTCTCTGTGCTTAGAGCAAAAAAAGTGGGCTTTTATGTCAGGAACCCTCCATTCCAATCCATGAAAACAAAGCCCAAGGTCAAATCACTTTGGAAATATTCTTAGTATATATCCCTCTGGAAGATTTTTTGGTGGTTATTAGCATATTAGAATAGTCCTGAATGCCGCTTACAAACTTTTTTAACCTCACTATTTCCCAAACTATTAAACCATAAAAGAAAGTTATTTTTCTTAATATCTATAAACATCTCTCTGGAGCAGTTTGGGAAATTCTGCTGTAGTGGAGGTTCTGATAATTTTTGTGTCCTCATGATGCCCTGAAGCTGTCGTGTAACCGAGAACAGAACTCCAGGCCGGTCGAGGTGGCTCATGCCTGTTATTCCAGAACTTTGGGAGGCTGGGGTGGGCGGATCACTTGAGGTCAGGAGTTCAAGACCAGCCTGGACAACGTGTCAAAACCCTGTCTCTACAATAAATACAAAAAAATTAGCCAGGCATGGTGGTGCACGCCTGTAATCCAGCTACTCAAGAGGCTGAGGCGGGAGAATCGCTTGAACCCAGGAGAAGGAGATTACAGTGAGCAGAGATCACATCATTGCACTCCAGCCTGGGCAATAGTGAGAGCCATCTCAATAAATAAATAAGTTTATACATACATACATGCATGCATGCACACGCACACACACACACACACACATACATATAAAACTCATAAAACTCTTCTTCCTGTCCAAAGTTATTTATATGCCTTTTTCCCAGCAGACACAATTGAGGGTGTCCACTGCTTGTCCTTTGGAACGCATTTTCATAAAGGCCACTAACATTCCAGAGAAAATCTGTTGAAGGTCATATGGTAATAAAACCCAGTATCCTCTTTTCAGTCTTCTACCTGCAGCCCCGTTCTTGTTTCAAGACTTCCCTCCCCTGAGTGGATTCTTTTCTAGGAAACTTCCCTCAACATCCCCAGGCATAGGTAAGTATCCATTCTCTTCTCACCCAAAGGCAAGTTTTTATTAGTACTAGAGTACTTGATACCTTTGCATTGTATTATTGGTTCATAAGTCTGAGTCTCCCAATACCTTAAGGGCAATTCAAGGCCTGGGACTAAAAAATATTATATCTTCTTAGCTCCAGCAGTTAATGCATTCCCTGGAAAATGGTAATTGCTCATAAATACTCATATGTGATAGGCATAAAAATTCTACAAATTCAAGAGGTCAAAATCAGCTGTATATATGAACTAAATTGATTTAAAATTTAAATATGGAAAATCAAATTCTATTAAATAATAATTAATGCCTAAATACCCATGGCCATCTAACTTTGCAAATAGAAGGAAAAGAAGAGAAAGGAAAGGGGAATAAAGTAGAGAATCAGAAAGGAAATATAACAACAAAAAAAGAACAAGATAAAAGGTAAAGAGAGAAAATAGAAAAAAAAAAGAGAAATTCACACAAAAATGCAGTTAAAATGAGAAGCAGAAAGACAAAAGTAAAGCAAAAAAAATTAGCTTAGGTGAAAAAGAAAGAGAAGAAAGCAATAAATAGAAGAAAAACAAATCAACAGTGTGAGTACAAGCGTATATACTCCAATTTGTTAGACTTAGCATAAACTAACCATAACTAAACTAACCTTCATTCACAGCTCTGTGACTGCTTTTTATCCTCCACCTGCTGATTTCTCATTTTTGAAGGTCCAGTGGGTTGGTCCATAACTGCTGTCATTGTAATAACTACTCTTTGGGAAAGAATTAAAGGGTCTAAATTTTTGTTCTTATTAATCTAATGGGTAAAATTGGCCTATTCCATTTGCAAATCTGAAGATTTAGCAATTTTAAAAGCCTTCAAATAGAAATTTACTAATAAGCTATTTAAGTTGAAAAAAATGGAACAGCAATAAATGTCTGAATTGCAAAAAAATTAAAGATATTATTTGCTTTAATTCATTTGACTGGTTTCTAAGTGTAGGCTGTATAGAATATTAGTTTCATTTTCTTACTAGATTTCCTTTTCTGAGATTTTCCTTTCCACCTCAGTCTTATCTTTCTAAAGTGCTTGCAAGTTTCCTAACAGTTACCCACTTTCCTTTGTGGGCCTTATCTATTTTTATTACTTAGCAACAGTCAGTATCCCTCAAGCAGAGTTGTGGTAATTAACCAGAATAACAAAGAATGACTCAGATCCCTGCTCCAGATTTCTCTACTAGCTTCACATTCCAAAAATAGCCCTCTATTAGTCAAAAGGGCCATTTCAGTAATATTCATAGCTTAGAGGATCTGTGAGAGTATTACTTATACTCAGGAGCATCCAAAATGCTTTGTGTGTTGGCTTCCCAGCAGGAGATTTCCCTAGACTAATGTAAAACATCAACTCTTACATCCTTTTCAAGCTTTCAAGTCCAAAATGTCATCATGAATGTCTAACTAGCTCCAGGAGTCAGGAAAGCAGCAAGTTATTTGGCCCTGTTTCATGATTCATAAAATGAATTTCTATACAAGTGAAGCCTACTAACTCTAAAATATATTCTATGTCTAAAAGGACTTGCTCTTCAAGGTCCACCCAAAACTTTTAGGGAATAGAATTTGAAGTAGCAATTCTGCCCAGAAATTGAAAAGAAGGACTTTCTGCAAGATGTTTTCAGCGGCTTTCCAAAATCAGTCAACCAACCAATATCTATTGAGTAATTGCAATGGTGATCAATAATCTATTGATTGCTTGCAAATATATATAGCTAGAATTCACAGGAAGAGGTCCCTGGACTCTGCCCTTCAAATAGTTTGTCAACTGTCTATTGTGATAAGACATATGATAAAAATACAAGTGACAATAATACAGATGCAATCCGAGCCCTAAATGGATCATAAAACAATAAAAATTCAAATCAGGGAAACCTTGCATAGGCTAAGAAGGTCTTGAAAAGCTTCAGTGGAAAACTGGAATTTCAGTTGAGCCCACAATAAGAATAATATACACTTCAAATTAGGAGTAGGAGAAGGAGCCAGAGAGATTTACCTTTGTTTACCCACACTACTTAATTTAAAGTCTTTCATTGTTCATTAATTCATGAAAAAAGGTGAGTTCAATAGGATCTTCCCTCTCAGCAAAAGGAAACCTCACTAGAAAGATTCTAAGCTTCAAGGTCAAAAAGCCCAAATTCTGGGCTGAGAATTGATAATGAAACACTGAATCTCTGAGCCTTCGATTTCTCTGATGTGAGGAAAGTATCACTGTCTCAAAGAATCACAAAGGGGCAAGAGTAAGGTAAGGGTAGAGAGACGTATGTGTCCTCCATAGGCAGTTTCCTTCTTCTGTGTAGCCATTTCCTCAGGCTCTCTGTCACACACCCACCCCAAGCTAGCGCTGACAGTCCTGATAGCTCCAAAGGAAGAACAGTGCCTTGTCCCTCCACCTGATTAAGAACATGCTAGACTGCTGAACAGAAATAAGCAATTAAAACTTATTTGTATTATGGTATTAAAATATACTAAATAGGCAAGGCAAGAGGAGGTAAATCCCTTAATTTCTTCCATAATCAAACCACTGAAGTGTCAGAAGGAAGAAACCACAGGCAGGAGTATTTGTTCCCAGGATCAAACTAGGCTACTGTGGAAATGAGCAGGATGTTGCTCAGCAGCCTCTCTCTGGGGGGGGAAAAAAAAAAAAAGTCAGTTGATCAGAGCAGACAGACTCAACAGAGAGGGAGAAGAGAGTTCTGAAAAGAAACTTGACTCCTCTCCTTCAGGATCATTTCCCCCTTGAGTCAATAAGCCACTCCCACTAATGTCTAAATGCTAAACCTAGATACAAGAAAAAATGAGAGAAAGCTCTAAAACACTCTGAGGACCTTCCAGAGCTACAACTGCTTCTGAGAGAATAATACTGCTTGGCACACAGTAATTGTTCCACGGCACTTTTTGAATGAATGAATGAAGGAAGGAAGGAAGGCATTTGTGGTTTCTTCAGCATAGCCCCATGCTCTGTGACACATGACTGCACTGCCACAGAGGACTGGACCATGGGTAAATGTCTCACCCAAAGGCAGATGCCTCTGGCAAGGTGCCCAGCATTCAGCACTCAAGAGTGAAGAAGACATTCAGTGGAAGGAACAGAAGGAGAAAAATAAAAGGAGAGACAGAGAAAGCACAAGCAATGGGACCCAAGAAGCCATGAGGGAGAGAAGACATCAGCAAGCAGAAGCTGCCTGATCTAATGAGTGAAGTGACTACATAGCAGCCTCCCCAGAGTAACTGGGACACCATAAGGGAATTAGCAGAGGGTGTTCAGACACCTGCTTCCCGAGGGGTGCCCTGGCCACTCTAGATGCGTTTTGTCCTGGTGGCTTTCGTTATCCATGAGGCCCAATGGTGTAGTTATCACTGTAGCCAAACAACAAGGATTTGAGACTTACTTTCTCTTGATTCCTTAAAATAAACCTACATTAAATGAGATTCTCTGAAACTATGTCTGAAAACATGAAAAATTTAGGTAAGGGAAAAATAGTAACCAAAATCGTAGAGATGCCACAAGATTGAACTCTCCTGGGAATTTCCAAAACCCCATTAGTTAAAGTCTACATCAGAACTTCCTGGAGAATTTGATAAAGAAAGAGTCCAGGATTCTGCATTTTTTATCAAGCCCTCAGGTTGTCTGGTACTCAGTCCACTTGGGATTTCTCTTTCATATTATTTTTTGAAGTATGTCTCATGAGGTAAGGCATTTATCCTTCTAACAATGTATGCATTCCTATGTCAATATTCTTCTTAAAATTGTAATTTTTCTATATAAAAATAATGCATGTTTACAAAGATGTTGACAGAATTCAGACAAGCAAAAAAAAAAAAAAAAAAAAATTAGAAAGTCCTAGCCAGAGCAATCAATCAAGAGAAGAAAATAAAAGGCATCCAAATTGGAAAAGAGGAAGTCAAATTATCTCTATTAATGTGATGACATAATCTTATACCTACAAAACACTAATGATCCTCTGAAAGATTCTTAGTCTTGATAAATGACTTCAGAGAAGTTTCAGGGTACAAAACCAACACACAAAAATGAGTAGCATTTCTTTATTTTATTTTATTTCATTAAGACAGAGTTTTACTTTGTCACCCAGGCTTGCGTGCAAGGGCATGATCTTGGCTCACTGCAACCTCCACCTCCTGGGTTCAAGCGATTCTCCTGCCTCAGCCTCCTGAGTAGCTGGGACTACAGGCAAGTGCCACCACGCACAGCTAATTTTTTGTATTTTTAGTACAGATAGGGTTTACCGTGTTAACCAGAATGGTCTCCATCTCCTGACCTCGTGATCAGCCCGCCTTAGCCTCCTAAAGTGCTGGGATTACAGGTGTGAGCCACTGTGCCCGGCCAAAAATCAGTAGCATTTCTACACATCAATGACCACCAAGACAAGAACCAAATCAATAATTCAGTCAGATTTGTGATAGCCACACACACACACACAAATACCCAGGAAAAATTTAACCAAGGAGGTAAAAGATCTGTACAAGGAGAACTACAAAACACTGATGAAAGAAATCACAGATGACACAAATAAATGGAAAAACACTTTATGCTCATGATAGGAAGAATTAACATTGTTACTGAATCAACAACTGTGCTGTCCAGAGCGATATACAGATTCAGCGCAGTTCCTATCAAATTGCTAACGTCACATTTCACAGACTTAGAAAAAACAATCCTAAAATTCCTATAGAACCAAAAAAAATCCCAAATAGCCAAATCAATCCTAAGCAAAAAAAAAAAAAAAAAAAAACAAAAAAAAAAAAAAAAAACAAAAACAAAGCTAAAGGCATCACATTTTCTAACTTCAAATTATACTACAAGGTTTTAGTAACCAAAACAGCATGGTACTACTACAAAAACAGACACATAGGTCAATGAAACAGAACAGAGACCCCAGAAATAAAGCCACATAACCACAATCAACTGATATTTGATTAAGTCAACAAAAATAAACAATGGGGAAAGGACACTCTATTCACTAAATGGTGCTGGAAAAATTGGCTAGCTATATGCAGAAGAGTAAAACTGAACCTCTATCTTTCAACATATACAAAAATTAGCTCAAGATGGATTAAAGGCTTAAATGTAAGACCTGAAACTACAAAAATCCTAGAAGAAAATGTAGGAGAAACTCTTTAGGACATTGGCCTAGGCAAGTAATTTATGACTAAGACCTCAAAAGCAAACGCAACAAAAACAAAAATAGACAAATTGGACTTAATTAAACTAAAAAGCTTCTGCATAGCAAAATAAGTAGTCAACACAGTAAACAGACAACCTACAGAATGGGAGAAAATATTTCCACACTATGTCTCTAATGAATGACTAATATTCAGAATCTAGAAGGAACTCACACAACTCAATAAGAATAAAACAACTCCCCATTAAAAAGTAGGCAAAAGACATGAATAAACATTTCTCAAAAGTAGACATATAAGTAGCCAACAAACTAACAATCTTGCAATTAACACCACCTTCAGACCACAATGAGATACCATCTGATATCAATCAGAACGGCCATTATTAAAAAGTTAAAAAATAACTGATATTGGCAAGGATATGGAGAAAAGGAAATACTTATACACTGTTGGTGGGGATGTAAATTAGTACAACTTCTGCCGATGTGGAAAACAGTATGGAGAGCTCTTAAAGAACTAAAAATAGCACAACAATTTGACCCAGTAACTCCAGTACTGGGAATCTACCCAAAGGAAAAGAAATAGTTTTATCAAAAAGACACATGTACTTGTATGCTTATTTCAGCACTGTTTGCAATAACAAAGTCGTGAAAGCAATCTAAGTGTCCATCAACAGATGATAGGATACAGAAAATGTGGTATATATATACCATGGACTACTATACAGCCATAAAAAGAATGAAATTATGTTTTGTTTTGTTTTGTTTTCAGCAACATGAAGGGTGCTGGAGGCCATTATTCTAAGTGAAATAACTCAGAAACAGGAAATTAAACACTCCATGTTCTCACTTATAAGTGGGAGCTAAACAATGGGTACACACAGACATGCAGAAGAAGATAACACTAGGGTTAACACTAGGGATCTCAGAATAAAGGAGACTGGTGGAGCGGGTGTGAGGGTTGAAAAATTACCTCTCCTGTATGATGTTCACTATTTGGGTGATGAGTATACTAGAAGCCCAAACCCCAACACTATACATATATATATCTCCATGTAACAAACCTGTACATTTATCCCCTGAATCTATAAAAATAAAAAAAAAAGATTTTTAAAAATTTAATCATCTGAAATATTATTATTATTTATTATTATTATTATTATTATTATTTTGAGATGGAGTCTCATTCTGTCACCCAGGCTGGAGTGCAGGGGCACGATCTCGGCTCACTGCAACCTCCGCCTGCCATTTCAAGCAATTCTCCTGCTTCAGCCTCACAAGCGGATGGGATTACAGGCACCCACCACCACGCCCAGCTAATTGTTGTATTTTTAGTAGAGACAGGGTTTCACCACATTGGCCAGTATGGCCTTGAATTCCTGACCTCAGGTGATCCACCGGCCTGGGCCTCCCAAAGTGCTGGGATTACAGGCGTGAACCACCGCCCCCGGCCTAAAATATTATTTAACAGTAATATAGTTAAATACTTTGTTGTGGCTTTTCCAATTCTTTCTTTAGTATGGGCATTATACATACTACTTTGCAACTGCTTTCCTCACTTTATACCTTGAACACTTCCACACATCACTAAGCATTTTGCTATACCATCTCTAGTAGTTGTATATCATTATAAAAACAATTGCTAAAAAGAATTGACTCGTTTAACTAATCCCCTATTGCCAAGGTTTTAAATTGTTTTCAGTTAGCTTTTGTCATAGAAACACTCTGAAGAGCAACCTTGTATAAAATCTTGGTCCATGTACCAAATGGTTTCTTTAGTGTGGACCCCTTAAGTCGAATTGCTAGGGGAAAAAAATATGAAATTGTATGGTGTTTGAAATATATTATCAAATAGTCTTCTAGAAAGTTCAGAGCGATTTAAACTCTCAGCAGCAGTGTGAGAGAGTATCCATATCCTATGCCTTTGTCAATACTGGGTATTATGATTTGTAAATCCTGTTAAGGTTTCTTTCGTGGCCTTCTAACAGTAGTTCTCAACATTTGGCTTCTCATTAAAATCACATGGTGAGTTTTTGAAAAGTGCCAATGCCTGGGCCCCATCAATGACATAATTCAGAATCTCAGGAGTAGACCTAGACATTTACCTAAAAGAAACTATAAATTTAGAAGAAAACAGTCACACAAAATGTTCTCAATTGCAAAGTGAGATATTACCCTGAGTAGGCAGAATCTACACAATTGTTTGCAAGACTGTCTTGCCATAGTTCTAGCCCCTAGCTCTAGTATTTACATGTGCAAAGGAAACAACCATTTTCATAATGATTATCTGAAAATTTTCTTCAACCAACCATCACCAAATCAACTCTAGTCATCAGTTTAAAATGTGCCTTAAGCATCTAGTCTTCCCTCTCTCTCTTCCTTGTTCTTTGCTGCCCTTCCTTCAGATCTCAGCTCCACTATCACTTCCTCAAGAAACCTTTCCTGACCCCTTAACTACATCCCATCCCCGTTTCCTTTCTGTCACACACCAAATAACTTTCTTTGGGGACTTTTAACACAGTTGTACTTTTTTTCATTCAAGTTCTGAGATGGAAGTATGCATTGTGAGTCAGAATAGTTACGGAAGGTTCACGAACAATGAAATTTGATTTTGGAAGATATATAGAATTTGAATATGTAGAAAGGAGTGTGTAGGGGTATGCAAACCAGAGGTATTAACTGTTACAGATTTATGAACACATTTGAAAATATGCAGAAAGTTAAAAACTTTTCAGAAGAATTCGAACATGTCCATACATTGAAATACTGAATGTAATTTCAAAGGGCTGAAAGTTTGAAACCTTTCAGAAAAATTCAAATAAGTTAATACACTGAAATACTGCCATAATTTTGGAGAACTCATAGAACTCTGAGCATTCTCCTTGGTCCTTGGCCCGCATTCAGTTCTTTTGAGTCAGCGTGATCATTTTGTCTCTTCCAGCTAAACAACATGAGCGCAAGAACCTCCGAGAGTTAGTCACCACTATCCAAAGTAAATGGAAGAAATGCCAGACTTCCAACTCTTTCTGTGTCCAAATTAATGGACCCATATATGATTTGCCTTTGTCTTAGTAAGATGGGGTAGTTAAGAGGCAGAGGGAGGAAGGAAAAGGACAAGTGAATTACAGTGCCCAGTTACATAGCTAACAGAGCAGCTATTCCTTGATCTATTTCATGCAGTTAATGCTCAGTACCTGTGGCAAGAAAAAAAAAGTTAAAAAAATTCAGAAGGTAAAATTATCTCATTTTATTACTTTCTATCTCTATATTCACGGTTAAGTTTTTTAAAATTTAATGAGCACACAGCAAACTGGTATTCGTTCTGTTACGCCACTAACTCCTTTCAGGGCACCAGCACCTTAGGGTAGAAAATTCATCCTTTGCTATAATACCCTCTGTTGTATCATTCTGCAGTGCTGCATTAGAAAACTAACACACCTTAGTTAACTTCATTGTGTCTAGAAAGCTTAATTACCGCTGCAGACATGATGGGCAGGCAGACCCATGGGCTTCAGATCCAGCCTCCACTAAGAGCACTCTCTGTCCCAGCTGTGCACCTTATCCCAGCTCCTGTATTCTGTCTTTTTCTAGCACCTGAAAAATAATTAGCATTTTACTAGAGAGTTCACCAGAATATAATTTATAAGGACAGAGCACTTTTTTGTTTAAATTATAAAGCCCCTTGACGAGGACTTTCTTAAAAAGTGCTAAACAGCATTAGTGATATTCATCAATTTCCACTAAGTTGTTGTATGCCAAAGTTAGTTTTACTGTTTCATTTACGTTCTACATTGTACATGGTTTTACTACTCCAAACTTTAAACCAAAAATAATCTCCCTTCAAAGGACAAAAGAGACCTTGGAGGAGGTTGTCGGTCAGTTTACAGCTTACCCTCCAGAAAAATTCCTAATGCACTTTTCCAGGCATGCTCCCAATGGGTAGATCCCTGCTCAGAGCCTGGCTAGTTCTTGGCAGTAGATCAACCTTCACCTGCTGCCCTTTCCCCTACTTTCCCTCATCCTCTGTTACTCACTCATTAGAGGTTTGTAAGGCAAAGTTATCAAGACAGCCTTCCAAGAATAAGCATAAGGAGGCTCACCAGCTATACAATCACAAGAGAATATTCCTGTGGCATTTATCCTTTCTGTGTGATTATACCACCTTATTGATTTTCCCACCTGTAACTGTGTAAAGCAAAAAAGACAGAACTTCACCTTCGGGACTTCTTTTTCCTTAAGAATTCTAGCACGTTTACTGGGTTTGAAATGAAAAGCCCCTACACCTGAATTTAATGTCAGGTAACTGACTTTTGCTCAATTTTATTGCCTAACATGTCTGGCTATTTCTGTTCCTAACTGTCCTTTCCATTAATCTTTAGTCCTTAGAAAATACCATCATCAAAAATTGTGCAGTATGGAGTAAATTTTGGAATGAAGAGGCTGATAAAGGGAAGTTCTACTGGATAGGAGGGAAAAAAAAAAAAAAACAAGATGCAATAGACAGAACATGAGGTCTGCATAGAAGACATATAAGAGTGCCTTGTAAACATTATAAATATTCACATTCAGGTATATCAACTGGGAGACAGAATAACAATAATCATAACTCTGACTTTGAGCAATTACTATGTCCCACATACCTTTTATGAGCATAATTTTATTGAATAGTTACCAAAAAACTAAGGATAATATCATTATTCCCAAGTTATAGAAGAAACAAAGGGCACAGAAAATTAATCAATTTTCCCAAAGTTATTCAATTAGAAAACAGCTTCACTGGGATTCAAATCAAGGTCTTTCTTGCTCCAAAGCCTATGCTTTAAATCACTATGCTAGCCTGCTTTTGAAGCCATATAGAAATCAATATTAATTTTAAAAGTCACACAGATATAGAGGCATTTGTGTCTATATTCTGCTTGTGTTTTTATATGCTATTTAACCTTCACAACTACAGTGAAGAATTCAGCAAGGCAAGTATCAATCTACCCACTTACAAATTTGGAAAACTGTATGCATTCATTAATTAATTCAATAAATATTTATAAAGCACATACTTTTTTGCCAAGAAATATTCTAAGATCCAATGGTACACAAGTTGGAAAAGAGCCCTGCTTTCTTGTAACTCACATTCTAATAGTCAAACAAACAATTAACAACACATGAAAAAATTAATAAGATTAATGAGCAATAAAACTGGGTAAAATGGTTACATATGATGATTTGCCTAATTACATGGGATGTTGCAAAATGAACTCCTGTCTTCCCTTCACACTTCTCCATATCAGCTACTGGCACAAAAGCTTGGAATTCACCTCAATATCTCTCTTTTTCTCATGTTACCCAGTCAATTGACACATCCTGTTAGTCCTATAACCAAAATATTTTCAGAATCCAGTCTCTTCTCGCCATATCTGCTGCTACCTCTGGTTCAATAGCCCCTAGTTTGTCTATTGCTCTCTGTCTTGCCCTCACAATCTCTTATCAACAGCAGCCACAGTGATCCTGTTAAAGCACAGTCTCTCTGTACTGATTGTCCTGTTGTTGTTCACTTTATTACCTCCTTCAAGCCTTTGCTCAAATGTCACCTTGATGAGGCCTGACTTGTTGACATTTACCATGCTCTATTTTTTCCACAGTAATCAACACTTTCTAAAGTACTGTATAAAATAGTCTGTGTCCCTCCACAGAATATAAGTTTTACCAGGGCAGGATTTTTATCTGTTTTGTGCACTAACACACCCCCAATGCCTAAATTGGTTCCTGACATATAGCAGTTTCTCTGTATTTTCTGAATTAACAAATATTTGGAAAAAGTCCCCTTTCCAGCAAGTTGAGCATAGCCAGAGAAAAGATCAGTGAACCAGAGATACATATTGAAACAGGTAAAGAAAGGGATTAGAAATTATAGAGAAAAGGAAAGGGACTTATAGAACACAATGAAAAGGTTGTTGCATGAAGTAAACTTGAAGGCATCAGTAGAATGGTTCCAGAAGGCATGAGTAGAAAAAAAAAAAAAAAAGGTAGAAGTAATATTTTAGAAGACAACATCCAGTAATTTTTCAAAAATGAAGAAAAATGTCAAGTCAAAGATTCAAAAAGTATGAAACTCAAGAAAGATAAATACAAAGTAAACCATACCTAAGCACATCATAGTGAAGCAAAATCATAGAGGAAAATCATTCTAAGTATTACTGTCCTGAAAATTGTTGCAAAGTGTCATGTTACCTCCTACTCAATTTTGCGGCCCTTTGTTTTGCTACAGAAACCCACATGCTTGAGAGACACAAGTGCAAGGGTAGAACCCTAGAATAAAATCAGATTTCCCAAATATTAGGAACTTTTGAGCATCATTTCTCATACTGTTAACACAAAATTAAGGCAAATATTTTTACATGAATAATGTCATTCATTTATAAAAGATTCACTGGCCTCTATTAGATTGCAATATTTTCTAAGTCCTGTTACTTCTTCTTCCTTGAAATCCTATGATGGTGGTGGGGCTAACATAGTCTACATTTTATTATTAGATCACACTGAATCAGATAACAGAGGCAACTGCAATGCACCCAAATGCCAAAGTTCTTTCTCCACTGTATCAATGAAAAAAAAAATGGAGAAAACTTGGAAAGAAAAATTACAAATATCTTGGTCTATTATACAGATACTAATCTTAAATATATCTTTTAGTACACAAGTAAAATATAAAATTTTGTGTATTTCCAGCAGTAAAGTTGAAAGAAAACAGTAGCTTAAAGACATTTTCTCAGATGCTTAAGAAAATGCACATCATCACATCCAGGAACCATCAGACATTTTTTAATGTGAAAATGAGCCACCCTGCCATGCCTCTGATCCAAATATAGGGTGTTCTAATTTAGTGTCAATAGACATTTAGGCTTGATTATTTGGAAATAAGAAACTACTTCTACCCTACCCTATCCCCCAATCCCTACCTCACCCCCAACTCCACACACAAAGTATGTGTGAAACGAGTTAGATGACGAAAATCTTGAAAAAATATTTTAACTGATGATTTGGAGAGTTATGATAACTTTACTAAATTAGCAATTCTCTAGTGAAAGTGGTTACATTCTCTCTTCAATGCCTGTCACCCTTTTCTTATAGATTAGAAACAACATGGTGGCAAGAATGCCATTGTTCTTTGATGGTTGTCAGAAGTCATTTTGGAGACTTTCATCTGACTCTGGGAAAGCCATTTTGAAGTGGAACTAAAGAGAGCATTCATGATTTCATGACAAAATTGCTTTGTGCTTCAGAAAAAGCATTATAGAAACATGCAAAAATTTTCTAAATGACAAAGCTATCATTTTAGTCAAATCAATGTGGCATGATATTAGACTATGAGACAGAATTCAGAAAAAAAAAATCAGAGAGCAAAAGTTATCCAAGGTCATTTTAGTATCAAGGCTGAGAAGAAAATTATATGGATTACAGCTGGGGGTCAGGGGGAAGTGTAGACTCACACAGAAAGTCATGTTAATGGGAAGATAATGGTCTTGAGATAATCAAGCCAGGTCTCAGACTCTACCTGAACCAAGTCCCAAGTGTTCCTTGGGCTAAAAGTTTTAATAGATGGAGGCTTTCTATTTCTATAGTAATGGGAACTACAGATTAATATAGATGTCAATGTCAGGTAAAAAGTTTGAGGAGAGGGTGACTTTCAGACGCAGACAGCCTTTAGGATACTACCTGAAACAACTTCAAAGTTGCAAAGCCACAAGGACATCATCATGTTATTTTGACAATATTTACTAAATCTATTTATGGCCTGTTATCATTGCATATGCCAGACATTGTGCTAATTCTTTACATGCATTATCCCATGTAATCCTCACAACAGATTATAGGACAGGTACTATTATTATCCTATTTTACAGATGAGAAATCTAAGGTTAATTTACTTGCCCAAAATTATAGCTAGTCAGTGGAAGAGCTTATCTGAGTTCTAAAATATGTGTTTTTAACCACTAAGTTTACTACTTCCCGTTGGCTTTCCAGCACTGCTAGAGTTCTGCTCCTCCCAACGCCTTTGTCTCACTTCTGTGCTCTACCATTTCCTTAAAACAGTCATATAAAAAGATATCAGCACCGAAATGCTCATCCAGCCATCAAGACACAATCATGCTGACACAATCATGCTTGCATACCAAAGTGAAGTGCCAAGCCAAAATACAGAATTTACAAGGAAATATTCAACAAATGTTTCTATCACTTTTGGAACCCTCAGCTAGACCAAGAATCTAAAAGGTGATTAGAATGTGAAGAGTAATTTCCAAGAGGAGATTGTGGATCATGGTGGTGTCTAAAAGTAGCCAGTGAGCATGTACAGAGACAGAAAAAAGCCAAAAAACACAAATATAGCTCCTTCCCCAAAAGTGGGCAATTTCCAAATCAAACTTTCAGCATTTGAAAGGACACAGAGAATCAAACTTTCAGCGTTTGAAAGGACACAGAGGAGGACACAGAGAAGGTATTCTTCTGAATGAAAAATCAAACATTGGTTTACGTTTTGGATTGGACAATGAAAGTTTCTAACTTGAAAATATGTTTCTAGACTTAAACTATTCATTATTTATGAGTAAGAAGGAAGGTAACCTAGTGGCAAGAAAAAAGATGCTCTTACTGAATACATTTTTAAGAGACTATTGAAGACAACAGAAACTGTTTTTGATTCATCTCCCATGAATTGTATGTTAATCATGTCTTTTACATTAGCAGCACCTTACAGTGCAGCATATTGGAAATGGGTAGCGCGTATGTGTATTCAATAATCCGGGCTCTGAAACTCCTGATGAGAAGAACAAGACTCACCTGCAAGAAATGACAACTTTCCAAGAGCAATAGGAGTAAGTGCTCACCCAGAAAATCATTCTGCCACTCCACTTTTGCCAAAAGATTTAATATATCAATTTCTAAAAATGTCAAAACACAAAATAGGATCATAAAAACACATTATTCTTATTCAGTGGTTACTCTATGCAAGACATTATGCTCATTGCTTTATATGAATTATCTCTTTTGATTCTCCTAATAATGTTATGAGATAGATATGGTTTTTATTCTTTAAGAGATTGACAGGAAAAAATAAAATCATATCACTAAACAAAGTGATACAGAGCAACATATATTCAGAGAAGAAAGATACTAAATTTTGCTTAGGAAAATGGAAGATGGCATTTAAAAGAAAATATTTTATTTTTGAACATAAGAGTCACTCACAACTATTGCACAATTGGAAAATGTAAAAAATTGTGAAAAGGAAAAGTACATTTAATTTATTTTCATTTTACCCAGTTAGAATCATGTGATACATACCACAACGTAAAGTGCTTTTGATTGATAACATCATGAGTATTACTTCCATAATTAAATATTCTTCCAACACAGACTTTTTAATGAATGTTTAGTGTTCTATCTTGTTGATGAATAATTAATTTTAAAACCTCTTAATTTAATGAAACTCTTTTTACACTACTAAAAAATAAAGGCAAAAATCCCTGAACAAAAATTTTTGTGTAGCATTCTCATTATTCTCAGCTTAGCTCAAGTTAATCAAACAACCTCAAAATTTAATGTCTTACAAAAATTAAGGTTGTGGGGAGTTTTGTTTGTTTCCTTCCTGCCACAGACACTCAAAAAAGGTAGCTGTGTCACAGATGCAAAAACAAGAAAAAAAACCCCTTAGAATCAGTGGCAGTGACCATAATCCAAACTTCACACAAGTTTGCCATTCATATATACATACTCTGCCTGGTCAAGGAAACCTGAATCGGTAAACGTGGTTTAAACTGGTCCCTGAATGCTTTCAGCATCTGGTAGAAACTGCTATGGTCTGAATATCTGTGTCCCTGCAAAACACATATGTTGAAATTTTACTTCTGAAGGTGGGGTCTTTGGGAGGTGATTAGGTCATGAGGGCTCCCCCTTTATGAATAGAATTAGTACCCTGAGAAAAGATACCCTAAAGAGTTAGCTAGTTCTTTCTATCAAATGAGGATACAACAAGAAGTTGCTGTTTATGAAGAAGGGGCCCTCACCAGACCCCAGATCTAAGCCTTGATCTTAGACTTCCCAGCTTTCAAAACTATGAGAAATAAATTTCTATTGTTTATTAAGCTACTCAGGATAAAGTATTTTGTTAAAGGAGCCTGAACAGACTAAAACAAAAGGCAATCCACATTCTATCCAGAGGAAGACACCATCTTCTATGAACTGACTCTCTCCAAAATTTATATGTTGAAGCCCTAGTCCCCAAGATGATGGAATTTGGAGCTGGGGCCTTTGAAAGGTAAAAAGAGAAATGAAAGAGATGATCCCTTTCTCTTTGCCATGTGAAGATATAGTTAGAAGGTGCTGGTCTGCAAACCAAGAAGACCCTCACCACACAGTGAATCTGTTGGCACCCGGAGCTTGACTTCTCAGCCTCCAGAACTGTGAGAAGTAAACGTTTGTTGTTTAAGCCACACAGTCTGTGTTATCTTGTTATATCAGTCTAAACTAAGATGCTATAATTCTAGGTTGTGGAGGACCATCACAAATCATTTTTTAAGGACACTGAACAAAATAGAATGAAAGTGACACACAAAAGAAAACAAGGAACCAGCGAGGAAAAACGAACCAAAACAAATAGAAGCAGATGTCAGATAGGAATTATCAGAAAGACTATAAAACAATGATGTTTACTATAATTAAATAATGAAAATGCAAGCTGGCATGCTTAGAAGTACAAAGTAAAAAAGATCTATGTTGACTTCAGGCCAGACTGCAGTGACATAGCCTCCAGTTTGGGGGTGATCAGTGTTCACTCTGAGTCATTCTGCAGGAGGAAGAGCTTCTCTAGCCACATTGGGATCTTATGATTTGCTGTTTCCACTGGAACACATTAAAAACCACAATGTCCAGCAAGTTATATCAGAGTCTTTTGTTCTCTGACACAGTCCATGACCCCTACTGGGGAGGAGGGAAATACACACTGAGCTGCATGTTGTTTCTAAATGGATACTAAAAAGTGTCTTACTGATGATGGACAGCTGCCCAACTTTAGGATAACTCAGGCTTCACCCAAAGGCAGACACAGACAGAAGAATACATATCCTCCAAATTTCTTTCAGGTTGACAGGGCTGCCTTGATTCAGGTAGCAGACACAGATCACTAAGTGTTTTTCTGCATGCAACGTCATTGTCCTTCCAAATAATAGAAATTCTTTCATTTTCATCAGTAGATTGACTCTCAGTGTCTGTTTGAAGTGGTAATATAAATTCTATCTTTTTTCAATTTGGGTAGAAATCACAGACAGGGCATGTGTCACACATTCAGTAAGTATGAATGAATAAAGAAATAAGTGAAAAAGTGAAACTTTAAAAAGAATGTTAGAAGAGATGGCTCCAAAGATTGCCAGACAGATATTATTTAAAATCAGCTATATTTCCCTAATCATTCAATGCTAATTTTTGTCTGAACCTTTAACTGATATCATAGAAAATGTTTTGCCAATAACTAGCTTTGGTAATTTCAAGAATCATGGTGGCTTACAAAGGGAAAAAAATGGGGGCAGCACTTTGGTCCTGCTGATCACCCATATTCACGTTTGATAGTTCCCAGAAGTCTACTGGGAAATATGAACATTAGACATCTGCCTTTGAGAAAAGTATCCACAAATAATATTGAAAAGGTGTTTTCACTGCTTCATATGTTGCATTTAGGACCCAATAAAAGACTGACAAATCAAAGCATAAAATTGTGGAATGTTGTGGAAAATAAATAAGAGCTGCCTTCTCATCACTTTTTCTTTTAACACAGATCACACAAAGTAATGTACACAGACAACCTGTGCTGTCAGTTTTTATTCAACAATGCTAGAACATAAGGAAACTTAAAATACCTGGTAAAACAATAAATGTGAACACTCTCCCCCACCTCCCCTGCCACAGAAGTTCCCAGAATATAGTTTGTGAGGGTTTTGAATGAACAGTATTTAGGAGCAGTTTCCTTAGATAACAAACAGTTCATGTAAAGAATGAAAAAGAGCCAAAGCGGAAAATTGACTCAGAAAAGAAACTTCTAGTATGATCTCTGGAGATCCTCTCAGATAGGAGAGGATAGCTACAAAAAATTAGAAAATCATACTGAGATCATATTAAAGAGGAGAGGAGAGGAAGTAAGCACACGTCTCTCCCCACTCTCAGGGAGAAATCCAAAACTAATAAAAAGGAGCGTGATAGTGAGAAAGTATAACGAAATGGTTAAATGGAAGTGAGCCAGAGCTGCATGCAGAAAAACGTAAAATGAGATGCAATGGTTTAAAAATTGCAGTGAAATGGATATATTAACAGGAACATGACAGGCATATTAAAGTTTTAAATAATGCATCAGTTGAAGGTATAATGAAAAGCATTAAAAGATGCATATCTGGAAGAATACATAATCTTGTAGTAAATGTTTAGTGATTCAGGACATGGGTACAATGAGATGTGCTTATTTACAGGACTTAATAATAACCATGTAAACCTACAGTTCAGACCCCTATGGAATATTCTGATTTGAGAACTATGGAAACCTTTGACAGCCACCCAGATAATTAAATAAATACAGAATAACATCCTTGCAAAAAGACTGAAAAAATCATATTATTCTTTATGTTTTTTTTTTTTTTTGCCATTAAGAGCTATTAGAGCAATAGAATTCAACATCCTCTGAGAGAAAAGCTAAAAATGGCTTCAGTTACATTATGAAGGCTTTAGATTTACCCTAAACATGAATGTCCTGTGAGAGATTTACATACTGAAATGCTAAACTGAAGAAATAATTTTTCTATGTAAATTTTCCAAACTACAATAAAAGCTCACAGGTTTATCAATAATAATAATAACCAATTATCCACTTAACTAGCAATGGAAAAAATATGGGAGCATAGTATAGCCTTATTGGATTAGATTTTCAGTCCATATAATACAGACTTTGTTGCCAAAAGTCCCATGAGAAGTCCTGTAAGAACATGGAAGATATTACCCTTTATCTCAGCTCTCTGAATAACTATTTATGACCTTTTCATTATTTTCCCAGAATCCTGTATAGCAGTACTACTTCTTTAACTAATCAATTTAATGCTATATTACCTTCCACGTATGAAAGTTATCCTCTTAATTTGCTCAAATTTAACTCTGTAAGATTTCCAAAGATACCCCCCTTTTTAATTTTGGGGACTTGGTAGCATTTAGTGTTCCTTTTATCTCCTTTTAACTTAAGATTCTAGTCAATTCCCTTCTAAGTATTAACCTTTCTAAAACAAATTAAAATTTTAAAGTCTATCTTCAAAGACTATTTATCTATCTCCACTTCATCTCTTCCATCATTTTATTTCCCCTAGTCTGAAGCTCCTAAATGAAGATAAGTTAATATCTTTCATCTGTGGGACAAGCCACTGAGTAATGGTTCTGGAAAAAAAATGCAATGGACTCTAATGAACTCTTCCGGTTATTTTTCTGTTAGGCATTTTCTAGATATCTTCTGCATCTGGAGAGAATCTAAGTTGTGTTCTCCCAGCCTAGTTTTTTCCTAAAGAAATAAGACTGAAGGGACTCTAAAAAGTCAATGATACTTATTCAGCTTTTTGTCCCCAAAACCTACATGTATATTTCCTAATGATACTAGCTCACCTTTGTTGATGGATTGTGTTTGCCAGGTACTTAGCTGAAATCTTTATGCCCATCATCTATTTAATCCTTATAACAGTCTTATGGGTATTTATGAGGGACTAACATTTATTGAGCCATTTATATGTGTCAGGCACTTCTTTTAAATGTTTTACAAACACTATCTTATTTAATCATTGAAACAAATTCATGAAGTAGGCATTTCCATTAGCACCTTCTTAAAAATGAGGAAACCGAAGCTTTCCTGAAGTTGAGTAAGGTCACACACTGCTAATAACAGAGAAACCAGGATTCCAACTCAAGCCCATTCTATTAACCAGTATGCTGTACTGCCTCATTCATCAAATGATGAATAAATGAATGAAAACATAAATAAATGCGTGGTAAGTGAATGACTGATTAAATTACCAGCTAAGAATAAGTCATAGAGAATTTGTGGGCATTGTAATGTATGACAGTTGGATTATATCATCAAAGCTAGATTATACTATCATTCAAAATCCTTTTATTTCTAGTACTTTGTAAAATTAGTAGCCCAAATTAATCATTTCAAAAGCTTTTGCTGCTTTTAAGATTTATGAAACCTATTCAAATGCCTGACCTTTTTTTAAACACTAATAATCATGGAAACGCTCTACAAAAAATTAGTAAACTTTGTCAGTCTTTTTCTTTCTGAGAAAAAAACACTGATTCTAATCAAGCTATAAAATATTGAAATTCTCAGCAAAGCAGTACATATCAGTTAGTTTAGCTTGCATAATACTACTATGAAGAATATTAAACACATTAGAAATCAGAGGTTAAGAGCATGTGTACAGAAATAAACATTTTTAAAAGTGTTGAAGTCACTATTCGATTAATGTCTAATGAACACTTCTATTACGTATATTTGTTTATTAATTTCCTAGGTATAAGTTTATTTCAAAAAAATACACTATAGAAGTTATTTTGTTACCTCTTTCCATTTGAATAACAACAAAGAAGGAATCAATATGGCCCTGAGAAGATCTAAAGAAGCAACTTCAAGAAGTAAAAGAGCATGTTACTTTAGTTTTCTAGCACTCCTAGCTTTCCTAATGCCAGTTACAAATTCAAGCCATTTCATTCTCCGGGAAGCCATACAGATCTCTAAACTACTGATTTGGCATTAATTTATCAACCCATATTGTGTATTAAACTTCACTGAAAAGCTATGAAGCACTTCAATCAAAAGTTAACTTTATTATGTGGTATTTTCAGAAATGATGCATGATAATATTCTAAAAGACAGTTTTCAGTTTGGGCAGCAACTTTGTTCTACTGAGATTCACTGGGATCTTCGCATAGGTGCAAAGAATTTGAATGTAGGTAGGAAACTTCAGATTATCTAGTCAAAAACTTTACATGTGAGAAAACAGTGGATTTTCTCTAGGTCTTTGTCTAGTTAACGGCACAGCCGGAATGAGACTTTGGGGTCTCCTTCATTTTTCAGTGCACCACACTGACTCTCTACTGTGGACTGACTTGTATCACTCCAAAATCTGTATGTTGAAGCCCTAACCCCCAACGTGACTGCATTTGGAGATATGGCATTTATAGAAGTAATTAAGGCTAAATGAGGACATAAGGATGGGACGCTGATCTGACAGAATTAGTGTCCTCATAAGATGAGATACGAGAGAGCTCTTTCTCTCTCTACCATATGAGGAGAAACTGAGAAAGTGATCATTTGCAAGCCAGGAAGGAAAACAACTCTCACCAAAAACCATACTCTGCCAGAACCTTGATCCTGGACTTTCCAACATCCAGAACTATGAAAGGATAAATTTCTGATGTCAGAGTCACCACGTCTATGAGATTTTGTTATGGTAGCCCAAGCAGACCAATATACCCTCCTCCTCAGTTCTTCAAGACTTCAGGCCACTCTACACCTCCAGAGAACAGAATTTCCAGCAATAAGCCAATAACCCAGTACTCAAAGTTGCCAGAAGAGAGCAGAAAATGTACAGGGCTAGCTCATCTATACGTGCTTTTAATAAATGTTAGTTGAGCACCAACCGGATTTGAAACACCATATAAGACCTGGGAAGGCAATAGTAGGTAAGCGTCTACCCTTATCCCCAAGGACCTTAAAATCTGATGAGGAAGCAGACTTGAAAGAAAGAAGATTTTTTAAATAGTGTGATTAAATAAGTAGGCATGCATTTATAGAGCATCCTGACTGAACCGTGCACTGTGTTAAGCACTTAGGATAAATCAATGAACAAGACATACTTCCTGGTCTCAGGGAGTTTACAGCCTAGGTGAAAATGATATTCACACAGGTCTTAAATTTGAATTTATTGATGAAACTATTTCTGAGGGGGCGGAGCAAGATGGCCAAATAGGAACAGCTCCAATCTCCAACTCCCAGCGCCAGCGACACAGAAGACTGGTGATTTCTGCATTTTCAACTGAGGTACTGGGTTCATCTCACTGGGGAGTGCCCGACGATC
>NW_012105220.1:476179-482739 GCF_000951045.1 Mandrillus leucophaeus | reverse complement strand
TGACGAGTTGATGGGTGCAGCACACCAGCATGGCACAAGTATACATATGTAACAAACCTGCACGTTATGCACATGTACCCTACAACTTAAAGTATAATAATAATAAATAAATTTAAAAAAAAAGAAACTGTATTTCTATTTATTTCATTTCTCTACAATCCTGTATATTTTATTTTATGAATTTAAAAACATTACTCTGAGATAGGTCAGAGAAGTTTGCCAAGATCATGTCCATAGACTTACAGACTATAGCACTCCAATGTGAAATAAATAAGACATTCTTAAGCAACTCACTTTTTGTGCACAGTAGCAGATCCATTCCCACAATTAAATGCCAGGATTTGTATACATTTGAGAAGATTCTTCGGGAAACAACTATAAGACAAAGGATGTCAATTTATGATTATATATATTGAAGGTCACTAGAGTCATGGTCATATCCCAACTCTGAGAACGGTCAAGAGCATGCAGACAGTGGGGCTAATGAAAAATGGAAAGACACTGAGAGCACTGAGGAGCTTCAGGCTGTACCCACTTGTACCAAAGACAGCTGCATCCATTTCTCAGTCTCTGTCACTTTTCATGCCAATTAGGCAAATACAGTGGGGATTAATCTACTGTGTCATAACAGCAGATCACTGCTCCTCCAAATTAGTAAAAATGAGAGCTGACAGTATAATTTCAGAGATAAGAGGGACTTTCAAAATCATGTGGTCCAACTTCATTTCATAGATGAGAAAATTGAAGATTAATATATAATTATGTGACTTACCCAAGGTCATCGAGCTTATTACGAATGCAGCTGGACCTAGAAGTTAGATCTCCTAACATCAAAGGGAATGATATCGCTCTTCCATTAGGTCTTCATAATGAACAAGTGACAGATATCAGTACAGATATTCCCATAAAATTAATAGTCATCAATATTTTAATTACCTTTGTATATGCGGATGTGAATAATACAAAGTTAGTAGAAAAAATAGGGTAAACAAAAAAATAATTTAGTAGAAAGCAGAAATTTAAGTCTACAAAACTTCAAATGGGATGAGTGCACCAATATATACCACAATTTTTATCTGACATTTTATTTAAACTTTTTAAAATTAAATCATTAAATACTAACAAAAATCATATTTATTCTTAAAGTGCATCTTTTTAATAGGATCACTAATTTCTGCATAACTCTCTCATGCTGAACTGTATTCCTGAAGCTCGATTTTGATTGTACAATTTCCATTTTTACCTGTAAAACAAACATAGTGTTGTCATTCAGGTTTTCCTGGCCTTTCGCCAAGAATTATTGAACTATAATACTTGAATAAACTGAATAGATTCCAATACAGTATATAAGAGCAAATGATATTCTAGGCTTTTTAAAGAAGAATAAGGATAAATTATATTATGTATTTCTTCCAGACAACTTTCAAAGCCAAATACATTTTGATTTATGATATCCTTCTGAACATCAACTTTCAGAGCCTCCTACTTATTCACATGTGAGACTTACTGAAGTAACACCAAGTTCCCTGTTTAAAGTTCTATTTATTCCTCTGCTGTCCTCTGTGGTACTTCAGCATGGTTGTGTGAGTGGTACCCAAAGTGATGCATGTCACCGTACATCTATCAAGTGTAATAAGGTAAGTAATTCTGCCCAAACTGCTTTCCTCAAACTAGCACAGTAACCAAGTCCTCCTTGTTTAAACAACATGCTAAAGAAAAATATTTGCAGATGCTTATACTCAATAGCCGCATGCTTTAGTTGTGGAAATAAGTAACAAAAACTAAAATCTTTATCATTTGGAGATCTTCCTCCAAATATCCTGTTATTTCTGGAGTAATATTTGTGAAGAGTAGTAAACCATATATGGCCCTTTATGGTCTTAGTTGTTGTTATTATTATTATTTTGGTAGCTTAATAGTCACTTAAAAGATTGATGTGCATGTAAGCTTATAGTTGTTATTATTATTATTATTATTTTGGTAGCTTAATAGTCACTTTAAAATGGATATGCATGACAGCTTATGAGTTATTTGGAAATACACACAGGACCCTTCCCATTCATTTGAGAATAAGCCTTTGAAAAATCTCATTTTGAATCTCATTCATCCATATATCTCTTGCCGTCCAAATGTTCTGTGACATATTATGAACACAAGTCTCTAAGCTAATTTCTTTTCTAGTGTCCTATTTGGTGCCCAGCATAGTATCTGGTGCTTACATATTTTATTGAGAAAAGAAATATTGAAAAAGAAGGGATGGGTGACCCTCCTGGGGCTGAGATATGGAAAATGGTCATGAATTAATAGGGTGGTTTAGAGGGAAAGAACTTTCCAAGCAGAGGCTACCAGGATTACAGTACACAAATCTTAGGAAGTGAGTATGAAAACAGGTTAAATTACTCAATGAACAAGATTTTAGTAGGGTCCTCCGCATCCATTTGTGGTTATCAAATTCAAAATATTTGTAGAAAAATTCTAACCCCTCACTACTTTGAGGAGATGCCTTGAAAAAGAATTAGAAAGGTGGATTAGTCCATTTTACACTGCCATAACAGAATACCACAGACTGAACAATTTATAGAACAGGAATTTATTTGGCTTATAGTTTTGGAGGCTCAGAAGTCCAAGAACAAAACATCTAGTGATGGCCTTCTTGCTGCATGATCCCATGGAAGGAGGGCAAAGAGAGGGCAAGAGAGAGCAAGAAGGGGTTGAACTTGTTTATATAACAAACCCACTCTCATAACTAACTCCCATAATGCTAACCCACTCTGGTTTTAATAGCATTAATTCATTCATAAAAGAAGAGCCCTTATGTCCTAATTATTTCTTATTAGGCCCCATCTCACAACACTGATGCATTGGTGATTGCATTTCCAACATGTCAACTTTGAGGGACACATTTAAACCACAGCAAGAAGTGAGTGCATTTCATAAACCTTTAGAAAAGAATGGTCAGAAACAACATCTAGTGCTTAGATCTGTTATTTCATATAGTTCACTAACCATTCATGTGTAGTTTTGCTTTGTTTTGTTATTTTGTTTTCACAAAAATGGAAACACAATCTACAGTTGTTTTCGCCTGATTTTTCATTTAATATTATATAGCGAACAGTTTTTCATGTCAAGCAAAATACAGATTTTCAATATTAGCTTTGTGTTAAAAATTATCCCATCATATAATTCTAATACAAATTCTTCAACTAGATCTCAATTTTTAGACATGTAAATATTAATAGTTTCAGATTTTTAAAATGTTTACTTGACGTGGTTTGGCTCTGTATCCCCCCCAAATCTCATCTCGAGTTGTAATCCCCATGTGTTGAGGGAGGGACCCAATGGGAAGTAATCAGATCATGGGAACAGTTTCCTCCCATGCTGTTCTCGTGATAGTGAAGGAGTTCTCATGAAATCTGATGGTTTTAAAAGCGGCAGTTTCCCCTGTGTTCTCCCTCTCTCTCCTGCCAACTTGTGAAGAAGGTGCCTGCTTCCCCTTCACTTTCTGCCAGGCTGTAAGTTTCCTGAGGCCACCCCGGCCATGTGGAACTATGGGTCAATTAAACCTCTTTTGTTTATAAATTACCCAGTCTTAGGTAGTATCTTTATAGCAGTGTGAAAATGGACTAATGCATTATTGTTTTATTATAAAGGATATTGTAAAGGACACAGATGAAGAGATGCATAGGGCAAGGTATGGGGAAAGGGGTACAGAGCTTCCATGTCCATAAAATATTATATGAATTTCTTTATCAGCCATGTGTGAGACAGCCCAAGGAAATATATTACATAGTAGAGTTTTACTATACCACCACTGCTTCAGAGAATTTTGTTAACAGGAAAGATCTAGTTTAAAGCAGCCACAGAAGCAGTTAGTGCTCTGCTGTATCTCTTTAGATCTCTTTACCACGTTCATGCGTGCCAGCTACTGATGTGCTTTTTAATCCTGATGGCCAGCTGTGAGTCTTTGTTGGGCTTCCTTCATGCTGCTGGAACCTGCTTTGTGCAAAAGGAAAGCCAGAAGTGCTTGGGGATTCACTTCCCCTCACCCCAGGGATAACCTTAACCAAAGACTGACTTGTTAAGTGTATATAAATACCCTAGCTTCCTTGCTTCCCCTTGGAAACTACTCCAAGGCGTGGTCTACTCTATGTTCAAGATTCCCCGTGGAGCTGGACCATCATTCCCTGTGAGTCCTGCTTGCCTGGCCTCCTTCCTTTCCCTGACCAATTTCCCATTACAATAAAATGTTCTGGGAACGTTTTCTAACAAATCACACTTCACAGAAGTCCCTGTACCACAACTGGCTTGTAAGAAAGGAAGAAGACATTTTGGTTGTGAGAGTTCAAATATAAATTCTTTAAAAATATATTTTATTTTTGTCATGAACCCTTAGTCTAACAGAATACAATATATATTTCTTCTTTGGGAATTTGTATACTATGGCATTGTTTCAGTTTAATCAGCCGAAGAAAAAGTAGAGAGCCAAATAGAGGAAGCGATAGTTTGTGTTTTAATGGAAAGCACACTTATGTGGTACTCAAACATCCCAGAGTCTAGTCTAGGTCTCTGAATAACTAGTTGTGTAAACCTGAGCAAGTCGTTCACCATTTCTAGGCTTCAGAATATCTGCTGATATTCTCTGGGGCTGAAGAACATCTCCAGGGTCTTTAAATACCTATGAAAATATTGCTATCTGGAAAGGCATATCTCAGTGTGGAGTTTGCGTATGCCTGTAATCATTAACTTTCATATTTCTTTGAAGATATCCACATTTCTATCATGTACTTTCTCATTCCAAGCTCATTTTTCTTCTGTCTTGACTTCTAAGGGAGGTCTGTTTTTTAGCCTTTGATGAGCAGCAGATTCTATCCCTACTGCTATAGAAAATTCATCATTCATGCCCCACTGCGAATTTCTGACTGTTTCACTCAACATATTACCAACTATGCAGCTTCAAAGCTTAATATGCTCAGCAGAGCAGTCATGCTTGCAGTAGACCAAAAACAAGAAAAACTGGATCTGCCTCACATATATTTGTGGAATCTGAGTTAGCAGAGTGGGAGAAGAAACAGTCTTTGAGACTAAGAAGCTGTGTCCTCCTCTTGTGTTGTTTAGAAGCTGCAGTGTATTAATGAGGAAGCAGAGGAAGGCCTGAGAGAATTCAAGTTTTCCCTGTAGGGCAGCAGACTCCTTCATTTTATTTAATCATGAAGTACAGTCCAATTTCTCTGCAAACAAATGGATTTGGAGAGGTGGCAACTTCTAGGTGGGATTAAGGAATTTAAAAGAAGCAAATCCCACCTCTATTTAAAACTGAAGCTTCAAGACAAAGCACTATATACACCCACAAGAGGGAAAAGATTTACAAATATGATAATAGCAAAAGAATGGAGAGAATGTTGATCAAGTGGAACTCTTTTACACTATTGGTAAGAGTGTAACTTGTACAGCCATTTTGGAAAGAACCATGCCATAACCTGCTGAAGTTTAGTAGATACACATTTTATAGATATGCCTTGGGTAAATACGTACAGAACCCTTGCACAGAAACGCAAGTTCATAAAAACATTGTTCCTATTCATTAAGAATGGGTAACCCCTCAAATATCCAAAGGTTCATTGACAAGGATATGGATAAACAAATGAATAAACTAGTAAATTATATTCCTCCACAATAAAAAGGAATAAACCACATCAAACAAAACTTCAGAAATGAATATTTAAACATACTATTGAAGTCAGGTAGCGCATTGCTACCTTTGTTCTTTTTGCTTAGGACTGTCTTGGCAATGTGGGCTGTTTTTTGGTTCCATATGAACTTTAAAGTACTTTTTTCCAGTTCTGTGAAGAAAGTCACTGGTAGTTTAATGGGGATGGCATTGAATCTATAAATTACCTTGGGCGGTATGGCCATTTTCACGATATTGATTCTTCCTATCCATGAGCATGGAATGTTCTTCCATTTGTTTGTGTCTTCTTTTATTTCATTGAGAAGTGGTTTGTAGTTCTCCTTGAAAAGGTCCTTCACATTCTTTGTAAGGTGGATTCCTAGGTATTTTATTCTCTTTGAAGCAATTTTGAATGGGAGTTCACTCATGATTTGGCTCTCTGTTTGTCTGTTATTGGTGTATAAGGATGCTAGTGACTTTTGCACATTGATTTTGAATCCTGAGACTTTGCTGAAGTTGCTTATCAGCTTAAGGAGATTTTGGACTGAGACGATGCGGTTTTCTAAATATACAATCATGTCGTCTGCAAACGGGGACAATTTGACTTCCTCTGTTCCTAATTGAACAGCCTTTATTTCTTTCTCTTGCCTGATTGTCCTGGCCAGAACTTCCTATGTTGAATAGGAGTGGTGAGAGAGGGCATCCCTGTCTTGTGACAGTTTTCAAGAGGAATGCTTCCAGTTTTTGCCCATTCAGTAAGATATTGCCTGTGGGTTTGTCATAAATAGCTCTTATTATTTTGAGATATGTTCCATCAATATCAAATTTTTTTTTCTTTTTTTTTTTCTTTTTTTTTTTTTTTGAGACGGATTCTCGCTCTGTTGCCCAGACT
>NW_012105220.1:475681-476129 GCF_000951045.1 Mandrillus leucophaeus | reverse complement strand
GAGTGCAGTGGCCGGATCTCAGCTCACTGCAAGCTCCACCTCCTGGGTTTATGCCATTCTCCTGCCTCAGCTCCCGAGTAGCTGGGACTACAGGCGCCCGCCACCTCGTCCGGCTAGTTTTTTGTATTTTTAGTAGAGACGGGGTTTCGCAGTGTTAGCCAGGATGGTCTGGATCTCCTGACCTCGTGATCCGCCCATCTCGGCCTCCCAAAGTGCTGGGATTACAGGCTTGAATACCAAATTTATTGAGAGTTTTTATCATGAAGGGCTTAAATTTTGTCAAGGGCCTTTTCTGCGTCTATTGAGATAATCATGTGGTTTTTGTCTTTGGTTCTGTTAATATGCTGGATTACATTTTTCAATTCGTGTATGTTGAACCAGCCTTGCATCCCAGGGATGAAGCCCACTTGATTATGGTGGATAAGTGTTTTGATGTGCTGCTGGATTC
>NW_012105220.1:458488-473421 GCF_000951045.1 Mandrillus leucophaeus | reverse complement strand
CCAGAGCCTGTTGTGGGGTGGGGGGAGGGGGGAGGGATAGCATTAGGAGATATACCTAATGTAAATGACGAGTTAATGGGTGCAGCACACCAACATGACACATGTATACATATGTAACAAAGCTGCACATTGTGCACATGTACCCTAGAACTTAAAGTATAATAAAAAAGAAAAATAAAGAAAAATAAACTTACTATTGAATGAAAAAAGCACATCTCATAAGACTATAAACTGTTGTCATTTTTGTAAAGGTCAAAATCAAACAATGCAAAACTAATTAAACAATGAATTGTTGAGAACTGTCTACATATACAATTTTAAGTACTATTTAAGAGAAAAATACAAAATCTAAAGTAGTCATTATTTCTAGGTGGGGGTAATCAGGGAGGCAGAGAGGCAAGAGAGCAACACATAAATTAAAAAATTCTATTAGTATTGTTCTAACTCTTACATGGGTGCTGGTTTCATGAGAATTCACCTTATCATTATGCTTCATAATCCTCATATGTGTTTTATCATGTTGTTTTTTAAGTATGAAATATTTCCTAAGAAATAAATTTAATTAAATGAGAATGCAACTCAAAAAGGGATGTAAAACAGAGCAAATCAGCAAAAACGGACTCCTTTCTTGAGTATCCCATTGGCATTTGTGGGCATTCTTTAATGTGTCACTTTCCAAATTTATCCATGTACATTGGGCCAGGGGTTGATCCATATGGAATACTGCGTTTCAGTTCCTTCATATTTAGATAAGAAGAATAATTCCTATTCTACCAAACCCACCAATTTTCTGAAAGAATAAAATTCTTTTGTATGAGTTGGTGAACTGAGAAATGTTTCATAAGTGTTACATAGAATTGTTATCATCTTCCCAAGTCTACCTCAGGAGAAAGTTTGAGGACAAAAGTCAGGAAGGAGAAAGCCCTCGAGAATCTTAAAGAGGGATAAAAAGGGCAATGGTCTAAGAAAAACTAACTTAAGAAAAGACTTAATTCAGACATGATTGGTAATTGATCCAGAGCCTTTGCTTATTTTTTTCTCTCATTTATATTCTCTTGATTCTTATAGAAATTTAGCAGATTAAAGAAAAGGACAATAAAAAAGCAAAACAGTTTCTATGCAGTTTCTGTTAATTATTAAACTAATTTGACAGTGAATACTAATACACACCCCAGGTACTTTATAACTTAATTTCTCTGAAGCCACGTACCCACCAACTGTATGATCATTATAAATGAAAAATTCTGTGAAGTCAAGTTAAATAGATGTAATTTAGAAATCTGGAGTTTTATCATTGCTATTAGCATCAAGTGTCAGAATCAAATATATAATTTTCATAATATTTTCATAAAATGAAGTTAAGAATTCAAAAGATTATAAAAATGCATTTTAACATATTTTCCAAAAAGTTTGCTTGATGCCAAGAAAATTAGTCAAAAATTGAAAAGCCACTGAAACAATTTTTAGACATTGTTATCTCTCTGACAATAATTTGTTGACTATTTTTCTTTCTCAGTTGAGTGGATTGAATTATTTTACACAATTGACTAACTGAGTAACTTGACGTAGTCTTTGTCTTCTTGCTTCTAATGACAGCCCAGCATGACCATAACACCTTGACCAGAGCCACCCAAATGGCCTGTTTTGAGGTCATCCCAAGCACATTTATCATTAGTAAAATAATTGGGCTGTAAAATAATCACATCCTGATTTCTTATTTAGGAAGATGATTAGCAAACAGTTACACAGTTGCAGTGGACAAGCAGAAGCACAGAAATATTCAATGACTTTCTCAAGGTCACACAAGGACAAAACCAAGAACAGAAAATAGGTTTCCTACCTTTCAGTCTAATGAGATATATTTCCAAGTCTATATTGCCTTCTTTACTTATTCACAGAAAAGGAGAAACCCAATTACCATAAGTATGACACTTTGAACTGGATTTCAGTTCATTACCCAATGACCAGAATACAGAAAAATTTTTTTTCTCTCTTTCCTCCGGTTTGTGCACGGGGCCATTGGGAGTAAAAACTTTTTATCAAGTCCCATCTTCCTACACAGGAGTGTGACAGGTGATGAGACAGTCCTGCTGTGAGTGGCCTGCAGCTGTTTGGCTAAGTGTATTGGCATCTCTTCTTCAACCTAGTTTTAACTATCTGAAATTCTGGGCAATAGTCCAGTCCCATTATGTGGGTTCTAGGATTTAAATTAAATGTGAGAGAAAGAGGACTTCTATGACCTCACAGCTAAGCCATAGTCTCTGACTCAGTTTACCAGAGGCCTTGCATTTCCAGGAGTGTGAGCTACATGAGCAGCTATTAATAACTACAAGGAAACTGTTAATCACTCTCCAATGTAAAGGCTGTCTGAGCTGCTTTAATTCAGCACCTCTCCCAGTTACAAGTATAAGGAGTCTGCCTACCACTATACCGTTAGTTATCAGTTCCTTGTTTTTATTAGACACTAAGTATAGAGATATCCACAGTGGGCAATGTGATGAGCCCTGAGTATATTCCTATGGAACAGACTGATATTAGCCCTGCTGGTCCACCAACAGTTCTAGATGCAGTTGAGTAAGAAGCTTACCAGACAGCATGAGGGCAACAGCTGAAAGAGCTCCAAGATACAAATAATGAGAAGTGCTCAAAAACTAGGAGGTCTGCAAGTAAAGACCTGGTTTCCATGTGGTGTGATGCCTCTTACTGTGGTCTTTTCCAGGCCCATCCACTTGACTCTTCCCAAGCAGTAGGCTCTCCTCTTCCCATAACAGATGCTATTGGTGTCTCAACAAGATCCCCTTATATAAGCCTGGTCTGTGGGTATTGGATGCAGATGGCTCACTTCTGAACCCTGCCTATCTTGGAGATATCTGGGAGGTCACACACCAACCCCTAGTAGCTCATAGCCAGTGGATGATACCATACCATAATAGGTGAGCCCAGTAGATGCTGGCCACACAAGCTCCAAAGTTCATTTCAATCAGGATGAGACTATGCTTCACCTGAACTCATATTTTTCTTAGTTTCTTCTGGTGTACCCTGCTTTCCTCATTTCCTTACAGGTTCCACTACTGGAGAGCCCTCCTTCACTAAATATTTGCATAAGAATCCTCTTCTCAGGCTCTGATTCTAATGGGCCCAATCTTAAAACATTTCCCAAACCAACCTTTCAGAATTAGCTCCGAGGTCACTAGTACTCTTCTCTGGTAATCTCCTATTTTCTTTTCCGCAGGTGAAAATGCTTTTGTCTTTCTTTGTTTTGCCCAGAATATATCTTTTCTTTCCTTCTTCTATCTTCTTCACAACCCCTGTTTCCTCCTATATTTTTCCTCTAATATTATTCCTCTATTATTCTATTATTTTCTTATTCTTCCAGTGGTCCCATATACCCAGAGAGCTTATCATTAGCAATTAAAAAATCTAGCTCTCTCTTTTTCTTGAAGGCAGAAAGAAAAAGATGTTTTATTACTTCATTGGAGGGTTTATCTTTAAACCCTCTTTCAGTAACATCTTTCAGTATCGTTATGAGACTTAAAACCTACAGAGAACTGGTACATAGTAGGATTATAACAAATGGTAGCTAATAGTATTACTTTATCTGCATATGCTAATCACTCCAATTCCATCAGGTAGTGAGGACCTTTAGCTACCAGGTCAGCCTTGCCAGGTCTCTAATGATTGAAAAAAAAAATAAAAATGACTAAATGTACATTAGGACCTTTGAATATCCAGATTTGTTCCCTTTCCTCAATTCCAGTAATGTGGACTCCTGGGAATGGAAGACATTTGAAATCTGTTTAAGCTTCATCTGTCCCCTCTCTGAAACCAGAATCAGTTCCTGTATCTTCAGTTACTAGCTGTGATCTCACCTAATCCGAAAGTATCACAGAACGTATACATTGTTATCCCAATGACTAGTACCACCACTGCTCAGAAACCGTATGAAATACTTACCCCAATCTGATCTAAATATGGAGCACTAGCCATTTTTTCTCAGAAACTTGCTTTATGAATAACTGCTTCTCTTCATCATCTGTCTTATTTTATGCCATTCTCCCCAGTGACAGACTATTAAGCTACTGGTCAAATTACTACATGCAATTGACTATATGTACTATATACTGTATGATTACAACTACATGGCATTGAGGATGTAAAAGATCAGTGGTTACAAGGAGTTGGGGTGGGGAAAAGGGGAGGAATGGATAGGCAGGGCACAGAGGATTTTTAGAGTAGTGAAAATACTGTATGTACTAGAATGATGAATACACATCATTGTACAATTGTGCAAACCCATGGAATGTACAATACCAACAGTGAACCCTTGAGCTAACTCCAAACTTTAGGTGATTATGATGTGTCAATGTGGATTCATCAAGTGCAACAAATGTACCACTCTGGTGGAGGATGTTGAAAATTTGAGAGTCTATGCATGTGTGAGAGCATATGGGAAATCTCTATACCTTCCTGTCAATTTTGCTGTGAACCTAAAACTGCTCTGAAAATAGTATTTCTTAAAACAGAGAGTTGTACATTTATCCAACATGCCTGGATCACAAAAGAGAGATAAAGAAGGCTCTATAGCTGTCATAGGATTCAATCATGCAGTGATTATAAAGTAGGTAGGATTCCAGAATACTCTCTTGATCCCATTAAAGACATACCAAAAGAAGCGATATCCAGATATGAAACAACAAGATGATTGAAAGCTACAAGGGCTGAAAAAAATATGTAACCAAACATGCAGCGTTTCTGGCTCCAGATATTTGAGTTTGCTGTTTTTTCTAACCACACTCCATAAAGGATAGCACAGGTATTGATACCAGGCGGTTATGCTGAGGAGCCACCACCAGGCATTCTTGATGTCTCTGTTCTTCAGGCTGTGAATGAAAGGTTCAACGTGAGGGTGACTGTGGTATATATCATTGAGGCTACCACATCCGTTCTTGGGGGAGGTGAGACAGCCAAACTAAGGTATACTCCAAGGCCTGTTCCATAAAATAAGCAAACAACTGACAGGTGAGAGCAATGGGTGGAGAAGGTTTGCTTTATACTTCCCACCTTTTATAGTGTTATGAGGATGGAGAACATAATTTGAGTATAATAGTAAAGGAGCCCTGAGAATGGACCACAGAGATGGCACCAATAAAATGCATTAATGTGTTATTGGTGACAGTGTAAGAACAGGAAAGGTGGAGAAACTGAGAAGGGTCACAGAAGAAATGAGGAATTTCTACATTTGCATGAAAGAACTGTGACACCATCAAACTATACAGTTGGGTTTCCAAAAGACTGATAAAAAAAAGAGAGAGAGAGAGACCAGAAGCAGGAGGCCACAGAGGTGGGGATTGCTGATCCCTGTGTAGTACAGGAGATGACAAGTTGCCACAAATGGGTCATAGGCCATCACAGTCATGAGTAGATTGTGCTAACATCCAAAAATAATTTTAAAAGGCATCTATTTCAGACAGCTCACATATAAAATGATTCTGCTGTGAGTTTGGATGCCTACAGTTATCTTTGAAATCATGGCAGGGGTGAAACCAATGTCAGCTAAGGACAGGTTGAAGTTCGTGGGGTTGTGGAGGTGAGGCCAAAGCTGACAATCAGAAGGATGTGAGCAAGTTTCCAAGCACTGTGACTAGGTGCATGGTTCAGGGACAGCCTGAAGAGGAAAGGCTGCAGTTCCAGATCATCTAAGAAGTGTAGGAGGAAGAATTCCAAAACACGAGGTAGATTCTTTGGTCCCATGTGGCTGAGACACATTTTTCACTTATTTCCTTCTGTGATACTCATCTTTCCTTTACGTAGACCCAAGTTTCTGACTTGTATCATTTTCCTTCTCTATGAAGACCTTTTTAAAAAACAAAACAAAACAAAACATGTTTTGCAAGGAAGATCTACTCGCAACCAATTTCTTCAATTTTTGTTTGTATGAGAAAATGTTATGCCTTTCCTTTTGAAGGACATTTTCATAGGATACAGAATCCTAGTTTGATGGGGGTTTTTTGCCTCAATCTTTTAAATACTTCATTCTACTATCTTCTTGGTTTTATGTTTTATAAGGAGAAGTCAGGTGTAATTATTATATTTGATCCTCTGTAGGTAAAGTATTTTTTCCCTATGGCTTCTTTCAAGATTTTTTTAATATATTTGATTTTCTGAAGTTTGAATATGATATGCTCATGTCATTTTTTGGCATTTATCTTGCTTGGTGTTCTCTGAGCTTTCCAGATCTGTGGTTTGGTGTCTGACATTAATTTGGAGAAATTCTCAGTAATTATTACATCAAATATCACTTCTGTGTATTTCTTCTCCTCTGTTATTCTCATTGTATGTATGTTATACCCTTTGTAGTTGTTCCCCAGTTCTTAAATATCCTATTCTGATATTTTTGGTTTGAGTTTTGAGTTTCATGTTCAGTTTTATTTTTCCTCTGCTATTCAGTTTTGGAGTTTTTTGTTGTCATGTCCTCAAGCTCAGAGACTCTCTCCTCAGCCACATTCAGTTTACATTTTTTCTATTAGAGCCCTTAACATATTAATTACAGTTGTTGAAAGTTATCAGTCTAGTAATTCCAACATCTCTGCCATATCTGATGCTGGTTTTGATGCTTGTTCAGTCTCTTCCAACCGTTTCTGCCTTTTATATGCCTTCCAATTTTTCTTTCAAATCTGAATGTGATGTATTAATACAAGCTGAATAACAATAAATAGGTATTTAATGGTATAGAGAGAGGGGAAGTTTTCTACCCTGATTGGGTATCCATCTTTTGGGAAGCCCATGCCTCTGTATTGTGAACTTCATCAGTGCTTCTCTGTCTCTTTTCCCCATCAGGTGGGACAGAATGGCTAGAATCTCATCTCAGTTAGATTCCACTCTAATTAAATTCCAACAAATTAGGCTCTGGTAAAATAGTTTCTCCTGAGGGTAGGACTTATTAAGAAGAGCAGAGTGCTCTGGCATGTTTTTAAATGATTCCTTTTTCCCTCCCACCTGCTGGAAGTGTTACAGGAAAGGGGTCCAGATCTAGATCCCAAGGGAGGGTTCTTGGATTTCACATGAGAAGGAATTCAAGGAGAGTCAGTAAAGTGAAAGCAAGTTTATAAAGAAAGTAATGAATAAAAGAATGGCCACTCCATAGACAGAGCAGCCCTGAGAGCTGCTGGTTGCCCATTTTTGTGGTTGTTTCTTGACAATATGCTAAACAAGGGGTGGATTATTCATGCCTCCCCTTTTTAGACCATATAAGGTAATTCCTGACATTGCTATGGCATTTGTAAACTGTCATGGTGCTGGTGGGGGTATAGCAGTGAGGATGACTAAAGGTCACTCTCATCGCTGTCTTGGATTTGGTGGGTTATAGCCATCTTCTTTACTGCAACCTATTTTATCAGCAAGGCCTTTATGACCAGTACCTTGTGCTGACCTTCTATCTCATCTTGTGACTTAAAATGCCTTAACCTCCTGGGAATGCAAACCAGTAGGTTTCAGCCTCATTTTACCCAGCTTCTATTCAAGATGGAGTTGTGCTGGTTCACACACCTCTGACAGAAGTACAAAGATATTTACATGAGGACCTAGTAGAGCTACTGGAGGTGAAACTCACAAAGTTAGAGTCCCCCATGATTCGGCCCCCACCCTAGGGTCTTGTCCAGACTTGTTCACACCGAACCCCTAGTGATACATCGATTGCCGTTCAGGTTGTCCTACCCCATCACTGCCTCTGAAGGAATTTCCTGGTTGTGGGTTTCTGTTCCGGTAAGTTGTGCTTATCTGTATCTGACTGTCTGTCTCTCCAACTTGGGGAGACACTGGTTTTCCCTGTGATCTCACTTCTCTGATGAATCTAAGAAGAGCTGTTGATTTTTCATTTTGTTGAGTGTTTCTCTTGTTGTCAGGAAGAAGTGGTGACTTCTAAGCTCCCTACATGCTGGGCTGGAAACCCCCAAAAGACTTTCCAGCATATAAAACTTCACAAGGATTCCATTATCTCATTACCTTGCCACACACTGGAACATCTCTTGTAAAACCTATCTCAATAGGATATTAGAGCCAGTTATATCAAAATAAATTCATATTGGAAAAATATGTTTTCTAGGTAGAAATTCTCATGCCAATTGACTAACTTCTTTATCAAGTTCAGCTCTTTGCATTCTGAGCTTGCTACTTTGGAAAAAACACAATCATTTATGCAATAATTAAAAATAAACAGTGAATATTTTATAGATTTTATTATCTAATAAAAATAGATTTGCATATAATAATTATTCTGAGGACGCTGTCAAAATCAGACCTACCCGCCCCAAAAACTGTCACTTTCTAATTAATATGACCCACAATACCTATACGTACAGAGACAACTTTCCACACTGTTTCATAGCCTTGATTTACAAAAAAGTCACCTCCTTTCTCCAAGGAATCCCTATTTTCCCTCAGTTAATTTATATTTTCCACAATGAAAATTTCAAAGTTTAAAAACTATTCTCTGTCCTAGTCAATTTCACTCTATGATACTAAAAAAGAAAAGCTGGAGGTTAAAATAAAATCCCCAACAAAGATAATATTTAGCATTTACCTACGCCATACATTGAAATTCCATTTCTATTTGCAAAATACAGTGGAAAATTGAAAGAGGTTTTCCATTAATTCAGGCATTAAGTCCACTTATGCTAGAACTTTCTAGCTAATTGAAGCAAACATAGCTTTTAAAGATAAGTCAATAGAAGCCTGACCCAATATATTACCATAAAGTGCATTGGGTAGATGTCACAGCAGCAGATGTTAGGTCTATTTAATCCTGAGTCTAGCTCAGCAGTGGGTAATGCTATCATTAATCCACTGAGAGCACACACCCCTCAGATGATAATTAGAAAGGAACTTTTTTTAAGTATCTATAATTACAGTGACACTCTCAATAGCCTTAATTATGGAAATAACTTTCACATTAAATTCACCTGCTTGATAATATACAGTAAAAGTCTATTTCAGCTAAACTATGTTGTTTGTTAAAGCATTAGTGCCTGAGGTTCAGCTATTCTATGTGTGAATATTAGAGCCATCATCTCTAGAGTTTCAATTCAGATTAAAAGCTGGTATTAATTTGACTAGAGTTAGTGCTGTATGCTCAGCATGAAAAATACGTCTCTAGGAAAAAAGCTAGAAGATCCCAAGTAACATTCTAATCTCGGGTTTATCTCCTATTTTCATCTAATGCCCAATATTTTACCCTATCCAGATTCTGTAAGGCACAGAGCAAGGAAAGAGACTTCCTGCTCTTCTTGTGCTAAGAAGAAATCCATGAGTTTGATACTGATTGCTAATATTCCTACTCATTTTGATCCTGAGAAAATAATACAATTTGTAATTCCCAAGATACTTGTCAAGATCCCAGAAGGAAAATATGTACACATACATACACATAAACACATACATACACACATATAAACACATATGCACACACTCATACAATGGCTAATAATACCCTAATTTCTCTGTATCAATCTAGCTCTGTTCCACATGGAAAGGACTGGGATTCACATTTCTTTGTCTTTCAGAGACCCTAAGCATGACATAGTAGTGCATTATCTTCTAAGTATTCAATAAATGGTAGACACTGGAAAATGTTGAAAGCAGTGTATTGCTTATAAAGAGAGATAAACAGAGACATCTAAGAACTGTGTGGTCCTTGCCTTCTCATTTTTCATTCTTCATCTTGGTTTGGTCCACTCAAAATTACTTATTAATTATTCAGTGAGACTAAGAATTCCAAGTTTACTCTTCTAGCATTCATGAAGCTAATCACTCAAATTAGCTTTGCAAACTACTAAAAGGATATTTTCTCCTTTGCTGTCATCTCTGTCACTGTGAAATTTAAAAGCAGTCCCCAAATCTTTAAGGTAAAAAGAGAAAGAAGAGGACAGAGTGATTTATTTTCCTTTATTTTCACTCAAAATTTCAGCTAAAAATGGCAAATGAGGACAAACTCATGTTACAAGTCATTGTTATGAAGGTGACTTCATTCTGATGAAAGTTGCAAATAGACAGAATATATTAACTCTGTCTTGAACTTTAAGACAACTCTCTCTCTCAGCTGTAGTCCCGGTGGTACAGAGTTGAATGCTGGGAGATATCAGCTGTTTCAGTCCTCATTAAATTTTTGGCCACAAGCCATTGAAATAAATTCAATAAGCCGAAGTCTTGGAATTTGCATTCGTTCTTTAAACAAAGACTTTCCTGAACAATGGAGTTTTTAGTACAATTTGCTCTCTTAACTGTAGAAGGTTCATAGGGAGTTCACAGGGAAGAAATTAATTGGGCTCGCTATTGTTTTTTTTCTCTTTTCCCATCCCCAATGTATTAAACATTTCTGTACACCTCAAATGCTACTGTCCTTCATTTGGTAAAATTTAATTCAATTAAATTTTACAAAGGCACAGAATAAAAAATAATATTAGAAGAGCAGTCAATTCTAATAAGAAAAATATTATACAACTATAAGTTGCTTATCAATTTCTACCCTCTAGTGCTTGTAAGCTTAGTCATGCCAAGTCAAGAGATATGTTACCAACTGGTCTTTGATGAGACTTAAATAATAATCTAGCCAATCTGATTCTATAGCATTTCTTAGAACAGAGAAGAGTGCTATAGATTAGATTTCTTATAAGGATGGCCTCTATACAGTAGGAGAAAAGCTAATTTGTACAGGTATCTATGTTCTCTATCAAGGTTACTTATCATTTATTTCAAGCACCAAAATAAGAAAATGGTATACAAATAAAGATCCTTGGTGGAGGAAAAACCAGCCCAGAATAGGAAAGCAACCAGCACTATAAAGTCTAGCTCATAAAAACAAAACAAATGCTGTATTGGTGACTGTGGTACTTAAAAAGAAATGTAACTTACAGGAATGTTCACCATGGCAATAGTATTGACACTTGTAATATCTTTTAAGAGAAACTGAAATGTAAGCTTTTTCTACTCACTTGTTACCTTCTTTGCAGAAGACATTCACAGAGCATAGCCTATACCATTCGGATGATATTACTGCCTTCTGGCTTGTATTGTTTCAGTACTATTTTATTACAGTGAGGTAGAAAGAGTGCCAAACTTCAAGTGAGAAAAAGTGGGTTCTAGTCCCAGCTCATTTACTAGTATTATGGTTTGGATGTTTGACCCCTCCAAAAATCGTGTTGAAATTTGATTCCCAATGTTGGAGGTAGGGTCTAATGCGAGGTTTTTGGGTCACAGGGAAGATCCTTCATGAATAGATTAATGCCCTTTCCTCAGTGATGAGTTCTTACTCAATTAGTTCCCATGAGAGTTGGTTGTTAAAAAAGACTTCGCACCTCCCCTTTCTATCTCTTGCTTCCTCTCTTGACATATGATATCTACACACACTGGCTCCCCTTATCCTTCCACCATGAGTAGAAGCAGCCTGAGGCTCTCACCAGAAGCCAAGCAGATGTCAGCACCATGCCTGTAGAGCTTACAAAACTGAGATAAGTAAACTTCTTTTATTTATACATTCCAAGCTCCAGGTATTCCTTTATAGTAACACAAAATAGATGGAAATAACTAGCCTCGAGGTCTTAAATAAGCACCTTTTCTGAACCCCAACTTTCGCATACCCTAAGCAGGCCATTTGAGATAATAAATGTGAACACACTTTACAAAACTACTCATCTCTGTATAAATGTAGGAATTATCATGGCGATGAACATGCAGTTTATCACCATTTTTTGAACATATCAGGTTTTTAAGAATAGGGATGGTCCTAGATCTTTTCCTAGAAACTTCCATATAACAAATCAGTGAACAGCTGTTAAGAATATACCAAGTAACTCAAAAATCTCTTTTGATCCAAATGTAGTCAAGTTGGAAGGGAACTGAAACATCATTTGATCCAACCCAATAATCTAATAGATCAGAAGACTGAACTCAAAACTGACTCACCCGAGTAACTCATGAAGGTGGTGCAGAAACGGAACCAGCCAACATGCCTCCCAATGTCCTCATATCTGAATCACCCAGACTAGATTGGGGCAGACAGGCTTCATTCACGGCAAAGATACTGCAAAAAAAGAAGTATGTTTGTGATGAAAGGAGGCAGTCCCAGTCTCCATGAGCAGCAGACTTAAAGTAGTCTTGTGAACATTTTGACAAAACAGCTCTTTTTTGAATAGGCTATCATTCTGAGGATTTGTCAACTATTGAAAGAGGCAGGGTAAAGCATAGGCAGTGCACAGTGAGTGATCTGACCACTAGCTAGACTTTTAGATAAACAGAATAGGTGTATTAGTTAGGGTTCCCCAGAGGGACAGAACTAATAGGGTCTATGTATATATGAAAGGGAGTCTATTATAGAGAAGTGACTCACAAAATCACAAGGTGAAGTCCCATGATAGGCTGTCCATAAGCTGAGGAACAAAGAAGCCAGTAGTGGCTCGGCCCAGGTCCAAAAGCCTCAAAAGCAGGGAAGCTGACAGTGCAGCCTTCAGTCTGTGGCTGAAGGCCCAAAAGCCCTTGGCAATACACTGGTGTAAGCCCAAGAGTCCAAAACAGAAGAACCTCAAGTCTGATATCCAAGGGCAGGAGGAATAAGAGGAGGCATCCAGCATGTGAGAAAAATAAAAGCCAGAAGACTCAGCAAGCCAACGTATCCCACCTTCTTTCACCTGTTTTATTCTAGCCACTCTGGCAGCCAAATGGATGGTGCCCACCGACATTGAGGGTGGGTCTTCCTCTCCCAGTTCACTGACTCAAATGTGAATCTCCTCTGGCAACACCTTCACAGACACAACCAGAAACAATACTTGAATAGCCATCTAGGCATCCTGCAAACCAATCAAATTGACACCTAATATTAACCATCACAATAGGGGTTGCCAAAAGAACAAATGAAAAGTGGAATTTTAGGTCTTTCCCTAGAAGACCCTCCACTTCAAACCTGATTAGGAAGCTACATTCAAGCGATTGTACTTGGCATGCAAGTATTAGGAAACACAGGAATGGAGGATGTCCCATTGTCTGTCAGGCACTGAGGCACATTTTAGCTTTCCCAACTCAATGTCCCTGAAAACAAAGTCTTAATGGCCTTTCTTGTTTTCCCTAAATATTCATCTTCAAGAACATTATAAGAGGCAGGCCTCTGGAAAGCCACAGTATCTCTGATTCAATGGACTGTTTATGGGAGAGTTTCAAGGACAAAAATGATGACAGGCAGGGTCAGGAGGAAGTCATCTTCTGGCAAAGCAGAGCAGCAGGAGCTGGGAACAAGCAGTCAAACCCCAGGTTGGAAGCCTAATATGTTTCCCCTCTCTCATCCTTCCAAAGTCTTCATACATATCAGTAGTCTCTCACCGACCCTCAGCAGCCTGTTTAAAGCCAAGAGGCAGCAGGGGAGAGCAGCACATATGTTCCGCTATTAACATCTAATTAATTGACACAAGCGCTACCCAAGGAGCATAACTTCTAGATGCAGAGAAGGCAGCACAAAAGTGACAGCAAAATGTCATCTCTGACCATGCCCTCATTGGTATAGAGAATCTCCTGGGGTGTCCAACAAATATTTTTGAAAGGAGCCTGGGGCTTTGTGGGTTGCTGAGACTTTATGATTCACACATGCAAAGACCTTCAGGTTCTCTCTTTCGGAATTAAATCCCACTCTTGAGAATGCATAAAAGAAAATCAACAGTGCCAATAGAACAGAGCACCCAGTGCCATTTGTTCTATGCTTCATTTTTCATCTTCTTACCCTACAGTAGGGTTTAACCTGAAAAATGGCCTGGCATTATTGATGTTGATATATCCAAGTGTTCTTGCTGATATTCCAGCTTGGATAAGAGTAGTGGAAGGAAGCAGAGTTGATAAATGGTAAATTAATGAATCCTGATTTGCTATACATTTATATGTGTGATTGGCTTTTTAAGTTTTTCTTCAGAAGCATTATCAGTAAGTTATTGCCGTCTGCTGGACAGAATTGCTCATGGGTGCTGGGGGAGGACAGAAAGGAGAGATTGCACTGGGAAGGAATGAGAATGACTCAGACCACCCACACGCCTCTGAAGTACTGGAAATAGTATCTTCTGAAACCAGGGGTCAGACTGCTTCTGATGCTTCAAAAAGTTTCCCAAGCCTTTTTCAAGTTGCCAGATTCACTCAGGTTTATGCATTTTCAGGTCATGCTTTAACAACCTAAAAAGCTCAATGACTAACACTTGTTTCTAATTCCCGAATGATTTCTGTTGAAAGTCCATTTTATTTTAATTAATTTTACTGGTTATATTATAGAGGCAAGAGGCTGACAAGACCGACATGCAGCAACTTTCATACTGTCAGAGTTCTTGGAAATTGCATTAAATTTTATCTTGCAACTACTCTAAACGGAAACATTTCCTTTGTTTCCTACAAACTTGAGGCTTCTCTATTACATTGGATATCATACATACAGGAATACCTCATCAAGATTTGCCTTTCCCATTAAATAAGGCTGGATAAGGATGGAGAACTTGTTACTTAATGCAATAAATATTTATTATTGTAATTATAATTATTATAAATATAATCACCATGTGCCTAGGAAACACAGTAGAAGGTAAGCATTTATGAAATATAACACTTTCCTCAGAAGCTGTCACTGGAGATGGGGAGAGGACACACTCAGGTTTCCATGTAAAGAGACAGACAAGCCCAGGCGATGGATAAAAAGAGAACATTACCAATGCTTCCCATCGATGCATCAGGAATGATGGAAGGACACTAGGTGGCATTCTAACCTGGGACATATTTTATTTATTTTTATTTTATTTATTTATTTATTTATTTATTTATTTATTTATTTATTTATTTTGAGAGAGAGTCTCGCCCTGTTGCCCAGGCTGGAGTGCAGTGGTGCAATCTCGGCTCACTGCAAACTCCACCTCCCGTGTTCA
>NW_012105220.1:456020-458438 GCF_000951045.1 Mandrillus leucophaeus | reverse complement strand
TATTTATTTATTTATTTATTTATTTATTTTGAGAGAGAGTCTCGCCCTGTTGCCCAGGCTGGAGTGCAGTGGTGCAATCTTGGCTCACTGCAAACTCCACCTCCCGTGTTCATGCTATTCTCCTGCCTCAGCCTCCTGAGTAGATGGGACTACAGGCACCCGCCTCTACGCCTGGCTAATTTTTTGTATTTTTAGTGGAGATGGGGTTTCACCGTATTATCCACAATGGCCTCGATCTCCTGACCTTGTGATCTGCCCACCTTGACCTCCCAACGTGCTGGGATTATAGGCATGAGCCACTGTGCCTGGCCTTATTTTTCATTGTTTTAGATGGGGTATACCATCCCTACAAGCATTTATCCTTTGAGTTACAAACAATCCAATTACATTCTGTATTTTAAAACATGTGACTATTATTGACTATAGTCACCCTACTGTGCCTATCACATAGATCTTATTTGTTATTTCTATTTTTGTAGTACCCTTTAACCACCCCCACCATCCCCCCAATCCCTACTACCCTTCCCAGACTCTGGTAGCCATCCTTCTACTATCTATGTCCATGGGTCACGTTTTAAAGTAAACTTTCCTAAGGTCAAGTTTTTACCTGGTATTTGCAACAGGCTGAAAAATGTGTCCCTCCCCACTCCCAAATATATTCATTTCCTAATCCCTGGACCCTGTGAATGTTATCTTATATGGCAAAAATCAGAGTGGTCTTTGCAAAGGTGATGGAGTTAAGGATCTTGAGACGGGGAGACTAACCTGGATTATCCAGGTGGGTCTTAAATGCAATCACATGTATCTTTATAGGAAGGAAACAGAGGTAGATTACACACACAGTGACTATGGAGGCAGAGAATGAAATGATGGTGCCGTGACTCAAGGAATGCTGATGGCTGCCAGAAACTGGAAAAGGCAAGAAATAGATTTTCCCCTAGAGCCTCCAGAGGAAACATGACCCTGCCAATACCTTGATTTTAGCCTACTGATACAGATTTTGGACTTCTGGCCTCCAGAACTGTGACAGAACAAATTTATGTTATTTTAAGTCACCAAGTTTATTGGCAATTTGTTACAGCAATCGTAGAAAACTAATAAAGTATCTTTGGCCATTATAATTATAACTGGCTATAAATTAGTTTAAAAAGCCAATAGTCCTGGTTACTACTATTTAAACTCCTAAGAAAAGTAAAGAAAAAAATTAACTAATAAACTCTAATTTTAGAGCAGTTTTAGGTTCACAGCAAAATTGAGTATAAAATACAGAGAGTTTCCATATACTCCCAACCCCCACATATCCCCACTATCAACATCCCCCACCATAGTGACACATTTGTTTCAACTGATGAACTAATATTATCACATTATTATCTCTCAAAGTTATAATTCATGTTAGGATTTACTCTTAAGTTATATATTCTATGTGTTTTGACAAATGAATAATGTCATGTAGAAAGTTATTCTATGTTTACACAAAATAAATGTTTCATACCATATAAATACCAAAGAGGATTTTTCATGATTTCTTTAGAAAGAAGAATAAAAAGCAGGGTAGCTGTTATTTAAATCAACATGAAGAAACAGAGCTTTCTAAAGTTCTTTCTAAAGTTCTTTCTAAAGTGAGGGTTGCGTTTTTATTTAATTTCTTCCAAAGCTACTATGAATAAGAAAGGGTTACCACAAATTTTAAAGAATATATCACCCTAATGAAAGTATAAAATATAAAAGTTTATGAAATATAAGCCATCGGGGGCTGTTATTGGTCTAGTAAGTCAGATTTATTTTTAAGGACTTTCACAAAAAAACAAAGATTTTGAAATGTTATGAAATGTTTTGAAGATAAAATTTGATATAAAGCTGTTTATGGCTCACTTTTGATCTTTCAAAAGTAAGAGGCCTATAAATACCCTTCAAAGCATCATTTAATTTAGAGTTTCTTCACTCTAGATGAACATGAGACTCACCTGGGACTTTCAAATAATGTGCTCAAGTCTTGTCTCAGATTAATTAGTATTTTTTAATAGCTCCTCAAGTGATGCTAATGTTCATCCAGGGCTGAAATACACTAATTTACTTCTCACTCTTTTATTGTTACTTTATTTCTATGGCCTCAATGTTTCTCAAACCTTTCCGAAGAGTTTCTATTTCATCAGAAACAGAGAGTATTCATACTCTAATTATTTTATAGGTAATTATCCTATTCTGTTCCCTAATATTCTGGTTGATCTTCTTTTCAATCTTTTTTTCATACAGGGTCTTACTCTGTCACCCAGGCTGGAGTACAACAGTACAATCATAGCTCACCATAACCTTCAGCTGCTGGGATCAAGCAATCCCCCCACCTTAGTTTCTCAAGCAGATAGGACTACAGGTGTGTACCACCATGCCCACTATATATATATATACACACACACA
>NW_012105220.1:419546-455875 GCF_000951045.1 Mandrillus leucophaeus | reverse complement strand
GGAAGGTGGGAGGAGGGAGGGGGTCAGAAAAAATAACTGTTGGATACTAGGATTAGTATCTGAGTGATGAAATAATCTGTACAACAAACCCCATGACACAAGTTTCCCTGTATAAAAAACCTGCACATGTACCCTCTGAACCTAAAATAAAAGTACAAATAAAGAAATGGAATCTTGCTCTATTGCCCAGGCTAGTCTCAAACCCTGGTCTCAACTGCTCCTCCTGCCTTGGACTCTCATGTCTTTTCAATTTTATATTGTAACCCTTTATCGTGGAAGTTTTCTCTCTTCATTCCAAAACTTTTCCTCTCTGATTTACTTGCATACTACATTTATGTTGACTTATGAATTATTCCTAACCAAACATTACTGCATGGCACACGGTAAACAAGTGACAATCTCTGAAGAGTAATTGGTTCCATAAATTCCTGTATGGCATTCATATTGGGGTTGTCTTACTGAATAATGGACTATTAATAAATCAGATTGACTTATATAGAATTGCAATTTTAGAAATGTTCCTGTCATAAACTCGGATCCTAGCCTGAACTTGATATGGCAAATGCTTCTAAATTTCAGGCAAATGAAGAATTTTGATAAAACAGAGAAGCTTTACTGGCAGTTACTCAATTCTAGTAATGTTGTAGCTCAGAACTCTTGCAGTTGGAATAAAAATTCTCTTCTTACTTATGACTTTATGTTTTCCTAAACCTAGAAAGCCAGTAAAGTCAGTTGACATTTACCAAATGTGTGTGGTGATTTGGGATTTGTCACAGTAGCTGGGTTTGTCACAGCATAATGATAAGCAGATCCTATAGAAGTAATTTCCTCTGCAAAAGAAAGTCTGGCTTCATATATGTTATCATAGAAGAGTTAAAACATGGCCATATTTGAAATGCACTAATTTTCTTACTTTTAATTCCTTAATGAAAAAAAGCCATTCCAATTCAACCTTCAACCTTAAATGGCATTAGGGTCAAGTTTAAACCAAAACCATGTGAACAAATGAATGACTGGCACAAAGGTCAACCTTAACCTTTCTAAATACATGGAGATTAATCTATATTCAAGTGGTCTAAAAAGTATTTAGAACAACAAACATTAAGGTTCAGAAAAGCATCTAAAATCCAGAGCACAGGCATTGTAGCCACCCAGCAAATATGAAATATGTGACCCAAGCAAGCTTTTTAATCAGTCTATTTTTCAATTTTGTCTTTTAAATGGAGATTAGAAAGGGGTAGAGCAAGATGGTGAAATAGGACTCTCCAGTAACTGTCCGTCCACAGAAACATCAATTAGAACAACTACCCATGCAGAAAAACATTTTCGTAAGAGCTCAGAAAACCAGGTGAGAGATCACAGTACCTGGTATAACACAAGAGACGCATTGAAGAGGGAAGGAAGGAGTTTTATATTACTTATATTCCCCTTCTGTTCACCTCAAAGACTGACCATCCAATGGGAACAAAGAGAGAAAAATGAGCACAGGACATTGTATTAGACCTCAACGCCAGGCCCACCACAGTAAAACCCAGCACCAGGCAGCCCCTCTTGGCCCCAAACTCCAGGCTGATACCAGCAGACAAAGCCTTCAGACCAATCTCAATGCCAAGTGGAACCACACAGTCCCAGGCTTCATGCTTGAAGTGCACAATCAACCTCTGACCCACCTCAGGGTTCTGCCAGTTGCAGCAAGCCCAGGCAAGCTCCAGCATCACCACAGCTTCAGAGGCTGCAGGATTCTCTTGTGCTCCAACACCTCACCATCTCCAGTGGCCGCAGGGTAATTTTGATTTGCCCAGAATCTCTGGACAAACTTTTTTTTTTTTTTTTTTGGCAGAGTCACCTCCTATTACCCCGGGCTGGAGTGTAGTGGCGTGATCTCATCTCATGGTAATCTCCGCCTCTGGGTTCAAGTGATTCTCCTGCCTCAGCCTCTCAAGTAGCTGGGATTACAGGTGCCCACCACCATGTCCCGCTAGACAAACTATTTAAAGTCTTTTCCAGATACAGCCAGTCTGCAAGGACTGAAATAAGTACCTACTTCTTCAAATGCACAGACACTGGTGCATGGTCACAAGGATCTAGAACAATCAGGGAAATATAACATCACTGAAGGGACAAAATAAAATGCCAATGACTTACCCCATAAAAATGGATATATGAACTTCCTAGACAAAAAATTCAAAATAACTTCTTTAAAGAAGTTCAGCAAACTTCAAGAAAATCTAAAGAAACAATTTAACCAAATGGGGAAAAGAGTAAGTGGCCAGAACAAAAAATTCACCAAGATATTGGAATTTTAAAACATCAAACAAATTATGCAGCTGAAAAATATAATGACCAAAATGGAAAATGCAATAGAGAGCATCAACAGCAGAACTGTTTCTTCTGCTTAGAGAAGAAAAAATACATGAAATCAAAAACAGGTTATCTGAAAATATACGGTCAGAGGAGAGAAAATAACAAAGAATGAAAGGAAATAAAGAAAGCATATAGGATTTATGGTATAGCATCAAAAGAGCAAATATTCAAGTCATAAGAGGAAATAAAGGAGAAAATTTTCAAGTCATAGGGAGAAAATAAAGAAGAAGGAGAAAATAAATATAAAGGAGTAGAAATATAATTTTAAAAAATAATAACAGAAAAGTATCCAAACCTTAAGAAATATATAAGTATCCAGGTACAAGAAGGTCTCTAATCGGTTTTGATCCAAATAAGACTACCACAAGACATATTACAATCTAACTGTCAAAAATCAAAGATGAAGAGAAGATTCTGACAGCAGCAAGAAAAAAGAAGCAAATCACACGTAAAAGGGTTTTGATACAGCTAGCTGTACACCTCTCATCAGAAACCTTACAGGCCAGGAGATGGTGGGATGATAAATTCAAACTGCTGAAGAAGGAAAAAAAAAAAAAAAAAAACCAACCCTGTCAACAAGAATACTATAACTGGCGAAACTGTGCATCAAAAATAAAGGAGAGGTAAACAAAAGCTAAGGTAGTTTATCATCACCAAACCTGTCTTACTAAAAATGCTGTTTGTGCACGGTGGCTCTCACCTGTAATCCCAGCACTTTAGGAGGCCAAGGCGGGCGGATCACCTGAGTTCAGGAATGCGAGACAAGCCTGGCCAACATGGTGAAACCCTGTCTCTACTAAAAAGACAAAAATTAGCCGGGCATGGTGGCTAAATTAAATTTTCATTTAGTACAGGTACAGGGCACCTGTAATCCCAGCTACCCAGGAGGCTGAGACAGGAGAATCGCTTGAACCTGGGGGGCGCAGTTGCAGTGAGCCACCAGGTAACTGCACTCCAGCCTGGGTGACAGAGAGAGACTCCATCTCAGAAAAAAAAAAAAAAAAAAAAAAAAGAAATGCTGAAGGGAGTTTTCAAGCTGAGGAAGGGTGTTAATGAGTAAGATAATAGCTGAATGTATAAAATTCACTAGTAAAAGTAAGTACACAGTCAAATTTGCAATATTCTAATACTGTAATGATAGTGTATGAATCATTTATATCTTTAGTATAAATAGTGAAAGACAAAACTATGAAAAATAATAGCTAGAGTAATTTGTTAAGAGATATGCAATATAAAAAGATGTAAATGTAACATCAAAAATTAAAATGTTGGTGAGGATATGGAGTAAAATTATAAAGTATTTTGTGATCAAAGCTTAAGATCAAAAAAAAACTTAAGTTGTTATGAGCTGAAAATAATCTATTTATTAAGATGACTTTTAAGCGTCATGCTAACCACAAAGAAAAAACCTATAGTACATACACAAAAAATAAAAATAAAGCAATGAAAACACACCACTAGAGAAAATCACTTAGCCACAAAAGAAGAAAGTAACAAAAAAAAAATCCACAAAACAAATAGAAAACAATTAACAAAGTAGAAACATTGTCTTTTGTCTATCAATAATTATTTTGAATGTAAATGGATTAAATTATTTAATCAAACAACGTGGAGTGGCTGAATGGATGAAAAAAAAAAACAAAAAAAGACCCAACCATAAGCCACCTGCCTCTAAGAAACTCACTTCACCTTCAAGGACACAAATAGACTGAAAGTGAAGGAATGTAGAAAGATATTTTATGCAAATTGAACCAAAATAGGGCAGGAATGGCTATACTTACATCAGACAAAAGAGATTTTAAGTCAAAATCAGCAAAAAGAGACAAGATCATATAATAATAAAGGTGTCAATTCAGCAAGAGGATATAACACTTTAAAACATATATGCATCCAACACCAGAGCACCTTAATATATAAAGCAAATATTAATAGATCTGAAGACAGAGACTGCAATATAGTAGCAGGGGACTTTGACACCCCATTTTCGGCAACAAACAGGCCATCCAGAGGAAAATCAATGAAGAAACATTGAACTTAAGCACTCTTCCAGACCAAATGAACCTAACAGACCATACAGAATATTCCATTCAACAGCTGCAGAATGCACATCCTTCTCAACAGTACATGGAATATTCTACACACAGATTATATGTTAGGTCACAAACAAGTCTTAACAAATTCAAGAAGATTGAAACAATATCAAATACTTTTTCTTATTATAATGGTATAAAACTAGAACTCAATAACAGAAGGAACTTCAAAAACTTCACAAACACATGGAAATTAGACAACAGACTCTTGAACAACCAATGCATCAATGAAGAAATTAAAAGAAAAACTTAAAAATGTCTGAAGGCCAAATGCAAAAGAACAGAAATCATAACAAACAGTCTCTCAGACCACAGTGCAATCAAATTCGAGCTCAGGATTAAGGAACTCACTCAAAACCTCACAACTACATGGAAACTGAACAACCTGCTCCTGAATGACTACTGGGTAAATAACGAAATTCAGACAGAAATAAATAAGTTCTTAGAAACCAATGAGAACAAAAACACAATGTACCAGAATCTCGGACACAGCTAAAGCAGTTTTTAGAGGGAAATTTATAGCACTAAATGCCCACAAGAGAAAGCAGAAAAGATCTAAAATCAGCACCCTAACATCACAATTAAAAGAAATAAAGAAGCAAGAGCAAGCAAATTCAAAAGCTATCAGAAGACAAGAAACAACTAAGATCAGAGCAGAACAGAAGGAGATATATACATGAAACACCCTTCAAAAAATCAATGAATCCAGGATCCGATTCTTTGAAAAGATCAACAAAATAGACCAGTAGCCAGACCTAATAAAGAAGAAACGAGAGAAGAATCGAATAGATGCAATAAAAAATGATAAAGAGGATATCACCACTGATCCCACAGAAATACAAATTACCATCAGAGAATACTATAAACACCTCTATGCAAATAAACTAGAAAATCCATAAAAAATGGATAAATTTCTGGACACACACACCCTCCCAAGTCTAAACCAGGAAGAAGTTAAATCCTTGAATAGGCCAATAACATGTTCTGAAATTGCGGCAGTATTTAATAGCCTACCAACCAAAATTAAAGCCCAGGATTAGATGGATTCACAGCCCAATTCTACCAGAGGTACAAAGAGGAAATGGTACCATTCCTTCTGAAACTATTCCAAACAACAGAAAAAGAGGGAATCTTCCCTAACCCATTTTGTGAGGAATCATCCAGATACCAAAATCTGACAGAAACACAACAAAACAGAAAATTTCAGACCAATATCCTTGATAAACATCAATGTGAAAATCCTCAATAAAATACTGGCAAACAGAATCCATCAAAATATCAAAAAGTTTATCCATCACGATCAAGTTGGCTTCATCCCTGGGATGCAAGCCTGGTTCAACATATGCAAATCAATAAATGTAATTCATCACAGAAACAGACCAATGACAAAAACTACATGATTATCTCAATAGATGCAGAAAAGCCCTTTGATAAAATTCAACTGACTTTCATGTGAAAAACTGCCAATAAACTAGGTACTGATGAAACATACCTCAAAGTAAGAAGAGCTATTTATAACGAGTTCATGGCCATTATCATACCAAATGTGCAAAAAAACTGGAAGCATTCCTTTTGAAACCGGCACCAGACAAGGATGCCCTCTCTCACCATTCCTATTCAACATAGCATCGGAAGTTCTGGCCAGGGAAATCAGGCAAGAGAAAGAAATAAAGTGTATTCAAGTAGGAAGAGAGGAAGTCAAAGTGTCTCTATTTGCAGTTGACATGATTGCGTATTTAGAAAACCCTTCATCTCAGCCCAAAATCTTCTTAAGCTGATAGGCAACTTCAGCAAAGTCTCAGGATACACATTCCACTTGCAAAAATCACAAGCATTTCTATACATCAATAATAGACAAACAGAGACCCAAATTATGAGTGAACTCCATTTCACAATTGCTGCAAAGAGAATAAAATACCTAGGAATACAACTTCCAGGGGATGTGAAGGACCACTTCAAGGAGAACTACAAACTACTGCTCAAGGAAATGAGAGAGGACACAAACAAATGGAAAAACATTCCATGCTCATGGATTGGAAGAATCAGTATCGTGAAAATGGCCATACTGCCCAAAGTAATTTATACACTCAGTGCTATCACCATCAAGCTACTACTGACTTTCTTCACAGAATTAGAAAAAAATACTTTAAATTTCACATAGAACCAAAAAAGAGCCTGTATAGCCAAGACAATCCTAAGCAAAAGAACAAAGCTGGAGGCATCATTCTACCTGACTTCAAACTATATTACAAGGCTACAGTGACCAAAACAGCATGGTACTGGTACCAAAACAGATATATACACCAATGGAACAGAACAGAGTCCTCAGAAATAATGCCACACATCTACAACCATCTGATCTTTGACAAACCTGACAAAAACAAGCTATGGTAAAAGGATTCCCTATTTGATAAATGGTGTTGGGAAAACTGGTTAGTCATATGCAGAAAACTGAAACTGGACCCCTTCCTTACACCTTATACAAAAATTAACTCAAGATGGATAAGATATGTAAACTTAGACCTAAAACCATAAAAGCCCTAGAATAAATCCAAGGCAATACCATTCAGGACATATGTATGAGTGAAGACTTCATGACTAAAACATCAAAAGCAATGGCAATAAAAGTCAAAATTGACAAATAAGACCTAATTAAACTAAAGAGCTTCTGGACAGCAAAAGAAACTATTATCAGAGTGAACAGGTAAACTACAGAACGGGAGAAAATTTTTTTGCAATCTATCCATCTGACAAAGGGCTAATTCCAGAATCTACAAGGAACTGAACAAATTTACAAGAAGAAAACAAACAACCTCATCAAAAAGTAGGCAAAGGATATGAACAGACATTTCTCAAAAGAAGACATTTATGCAGCCAACAAACATGAAACAAAAAGCTAATCATCACTGCTCATTAAAGAAATGCAAATCAAAACCTCAATGAGATACCATCTCATGCCAGTTAGAATGGTGATCATTAAAAAGTCAGGAAACAAAAGACGCTAGAGAGGATGTGGAGAAATAGGAACACTTTTTCACTGTTGGTGGAAGTGTAAATTAGTTCAACCATTGTGGAAGACAGGGTGGTGATTCCTCAAGGATCTAGAACCAGAAATACCACTTAACCCTTCAATCCCATTACTGGGTATATTCCCAAAGGATTGTAAATTATTCTACTGTAAAGACACATGTACACATATGTTTACTGCAGCATTTTTCACAATAGCAAAGAGATGGAACCAACCCAAATGCCCATCAATGATAGACTGAATAAAGACAATGTGGCACATATACACCATGGAATACTATGCAGTCATACAAAAGGATGAGTTCATGTCCTTTGCAGGGACATGGATGAAGCTGGAAACCATCATTCTCAGCAAACTAACACAGGAACAAAAAGCCAAACACTGCATGTTCTCACTCATAGGTGAGTGTTGAACAATGAGAACACCTGGACACAGGGAGGGGAACATCACACACCAGGGCCTGTCGAGGTGTGGGGGGCTAGGTGAGGGATAGCATTAGGAGAAATACCTAATGTTGATGATGAGTTGATGGGTGCAGCAAAACAACATGGCACATGTATACCTATTTTTAAAACCTGCATGTTCTGCACATGTATCTCAGAACTTAAAGTATTAAAAAAATTTCCAATAAATGACTTGTTAAATGTTAAAAAAGAAATTAGTTAATTAAAAAAGAGATGATCTGATGATCTGATGAATTAATGTTTTGATTCATAATTAACTAATCCAAATAAATTATTATTTTTTATTTGATAAGCTTATTTTTATCGATACAATATAATAGTTTTTATTGATACAAATATTTTACGTATTTATTGGGTACATGTGATATTTCTCGCATGCATAGAATGTGTAATGATAATGTCAGTGTATTTGGCAAATCTATTATCTTGAGTAATTATCATTTTTATGTGTTGGGAACAATTCAAGATTTCTCTTCACACTGCTGTGAAATATACAATACATTGCTGCTAACCATTGTCATCCTGCTGTTTTCAAACATTAGAACTTATACCTTCTATCTAACTGTATATTTGTAGCCATTGACCAGTCTCTATCGCCAACACCCAGCGCAACCCACACACCCTTCCCAGCCTGTAGTTTCTATCATTCTAATCTGTGCCTTGATGAGGTCAATTTTTTTCAGCTCCTACATTTGAATAAGAACATGGAGGAAATTTGTCTTTCTCTGCCTAACTTATGTCATTTAACATAATAATCTCCAGTTCCATCTGTGTTGCTGTAAATGACAGAATTTCATTTTGTTATGGCCAAATAGTATTCCACTGTGTGTGTATAGCACATTTTATTTATCCATTCATCTGTTGATAGACACTTAGATTGATTCCATATCTTTGCAATTGTGAATAGTGCTGCAATAAACATGGTAGTGCAAGCATCCCTTTGATATACTCATTTCTTTTTCTTTGGATAAATGCTCAATAGTGGGATTGCTGAATCTTATGGTATTTTTAGTTTTGGAGAAATTTACATACTGTTTTCCATAGTGGCTGTACTAATTTACAATCCTACCAACAGTGCATGAGTTCACTTTTCTCCACATTCTCAATAGCAACTGTAGTTTTTTGACTTTCAAGTAACAGCCATTCCAACTGGGGTAAGGTGATAACTCATCGTAGCTTTGATTTGCATTTCTCTGATGATTACTGATGTTGAACATTTTTTTCATATACCTGCTTGCCTTTGTATGTCCTCTTTTCAGAAATGTCTCATGTCCTTTGCCCATTTTTTAATTGAATTCTTTTTTTTTCTGTTGCATTGTTTGAATTTATTGTGTATTCTGGATAAAAATTCCTTGTCAGATGCATAGTTTGCAAATATTTTCTCCCATTCGACAGACTGTCTCTTCACTCTTTTTACTAATTTTATTTGCATAAGCTTTTTCTTAGGTCGGTGCAAAAGAAATTGTGGTTTTTGCCATTAAACGTAACAGTATAAACTGCAATTACTTTTGCACCAAGTTAATAGTTTAATTTAGTCCCATTTGTCTTTTGTTTTTGTTTTCTGTGCTTTTGAGGTCTTATCCATAAAATCTTTGCCTAGACCAATATCCTAAAATGTGTTTTCCCTATGATTTCATCTAGTGGCTTATAGTTTTATAAAATCTTATATTTAAGTCTTTAGTCCATCTTTTTTTTTTTTTTTTTTAGGTTATGAGAAACGGGGGCCAGTTTCATTCTCCTGCATATGGATGTCCAATTTTCCCCAGCAACATTTATTGTAGAGTATGTCCTTTCTCTGATGTAGGTTCTTGATGTTTTTGTCGAAAAACAGTCTGCTGTAAGAGCAATCAATGAAGTTATTTCTGGATTCTCTATTTTGTTCTATCATTCTATGTGTCTGGGTTTTTTTTGTTTGTTTTTTGTGGGTTTTCTTTGCTGTGGGGGGGCGGTCAATACCATGTTGTTTTGGTTAATATAGCCTTGAAACATATTTTCAAATCAGGTAGTGTGATGATGCCTCCAGCTTTGTTCTTTGTACCTGATACAATTTGACTGTGTCCTCACCCAAATCTCATCTTGAATTCCCACGTATTGTTGGAGGGACCCAGTGGGAGTTAATTGAATCATGGGAGCAGGTCTTTGCCATGCTGTTCTCGTAGTAGTGAATAAGTCTCACAAGATCTGATAGCTTTAGAAGGGGAAGTTTCCTTGCTCGCTCTCTCTTTGCCTGCTGCCATCCACATAAGACATGACTTGTTCCTCCTTGTTGTCTGCCGTGATTGTGAGGCCTCCCCAGCCATGTGGAACTGTGAGTCCATTAAATCTTTATCCTGTATAAATTACCCAGCCTCGGGTATGTCTTTATTAGCAGTGAGAAAATGGATTAATACAGTGCCCATATTGTTTTGGCTATTCAGGCTCTTTTTTGGTTCTATACAAATTTTAGGATTGTTTTTTCTATTTTGTGAAAAATGACATTGCTATTTTGGTAGAAATTATATTGACTGTGTAGATTTCTTTAAGCAGCATGATCATTTTAGCAGTATTTATTCTAATTCATAAACATGGGATTTTTTCCATTTATGTCTTATTCAATTTCTTTTGTTAGTGTTTTGTAGTTTTCTTTGTATTTCACTTCCTTTGTTAAATGTACTCCTAGGCATTTAATTTTACTATTTGTAGTTATTGTAAATGGGATTGTCTTCTTGATTTCTTTCTCAGATAGTTTATTATTGGTATATATAAATGCTACTGATTTTTGCATGTTGATTTTGTGTCTTGCAACTTTACTAAATTTATTTATTAGACCTAAGAGGCTTTTTTTGGAAATGCCTTTAGGTTTTTCTAGATATAAGATTTTTTAAAAAAATTTTTTATTATTATACTTTTAAGTTCTAGGGTACATGTGCATAACGTGCAGGTTTGTTACATATGTATACTTGTGCCATGTTGGTGTGCTGCACCCATCAACTCGTCATTTACATCAGGTATAACTCCCAATACAATTCCTCCCCACTCCCCCACCCCATAATAGGACCCGGTGTGTGATGTTCCCCTTCCCGAGTCCAAGTGATCTCATTGTTCGGTTCTCACCTATGAGTGAGAACATGTGGTGTTTAGTTTAAATCATCAGCAAAAAGTGACAATTTGACTTTCTCTTTTCCAATTTGGACAACTTTTATTTATTTATTTTTTTCTTGCCTGATGCTCTGGCTTGGATTTCTAGTACTTTGTTGAATAGTTGTGCTAAAAGCAAGCATTCTAGTCTTGATCCAGTTCTTAGGAGAAAGGCTTTCAACTTTTTCCAGCAAGTATGATGTTAGCCATTGTTTGTCATATATGGTCTTTATCATATTGAGATATGTTCCTTCTTTGCCTAGTTTGTTGAGACTTTTATAATAAAAAGATGTTGAATTTTACCAAATGCTTTTTCTACATCTTTTAGGATGATCATAGTGGTTTTTGTCCTTCATTGTGTAATGATATATCACATTTATTCATTTGCATGTGTTGAACTATCCTTGAATCCCTGGGATAAGTCCCACTTGATCATGGTGTATTATTTTATTGATATGTTGTTGGATGCAATATTTTGTTGAGAATTTTTGAGGCTATGTTAGCCAGGGATATTAGTTTTCTTGTTGTTGTTGTTGTTGTTGTATCCTTTGTCTGGTTTTGGTAGCAGAGTAATATAATTTGGATATTTGTCCCTCCACAAATATCTCATGTTGAAATTTAATCCTCAATGTTTAGGGAGGAACCTAGTGAGAGGTGGTTGGATCATGGGGGTAGATGTCTCATGAACGGCTTTGTGCCATCCTTACCATAATGAGTGACTTCTCACTCTTTTACTTCCTGTGAAAACTGATTGTATAAAAATAGCCCGGCACCACTCTCCCTTGTCATTCTTTCTCCCTCTCTTGCCATGTGATATTCTGGCTCCCCTTCACCATCTGTCATGTGCCAAAGCAGTCTAAGGTCCTTACCAGAAGCAGATACTGGTGTCATGCTTTTTGTACAACTTGCAAAATGATGAGTTAAATAAAGCTCTTTTCTTTATAAATTACATAGCTTCAGCTTCAGATAATCCTTTATAGCAATACAAATAAACCAAGACACAAGATAATGCTGGCCATATAGAATGAGCGAGGGAGAAACTCCTCATCTTCAATTGTTTTGGACTAATTTAAGGAGAACTGGTGTTAGATCTTCTTTGAAAGTTTAGTAGAATTTGTCAGTAAAGCCACCTGGCCCCGGACTTTTCTTTTTTGGGAGATGATTACTGATTCCATCTCATTACTCATTATTGGTCTGTTCAGGTTTTCTATTTCTTTCTAATTCAATTTTGGCAGGTTATATGTGTCTAGGGATTTATCCATTTCTTATAGGTTTTCTAGTTAGTGTACAGTTGTTTATCACAATCTTTGAAGGTATTTTGTATTTTGATGGTATTAGTTGGAATGTTTCCTTTTTTCATTTCTGGTTTTATTTGGGTATCTCTGTTTTGTGATTATTGTAGCAAGTGTTCATCAATTGTATTTATCTTTTCAAAAAACACCTTTTATTTCATTGATTCTTTGTACTTTTTTTAGTCTCTATTTTGTTTAGTTCTGCTGTGGTCTTTATTATTTTTTCCTTCTATTAATTTTTGAGTTTGATTTGTTTTTGCTTCTCTAATTCCTTGAGGTGCATCCTTAAGTTGTTTATTTAAAATCTTTCTATTTTTTTGATATGTGTTTATTACTATAAACTTCTTCTTTAGCAGTGATTTTGTTGTATTGCATAGGTTTTTAGTGTGTTGCATCTTCATTTTTGTTTGTTTCAAGTTTTCTTATTTCCTCCTTATTTCTTGACCCTATGGTCATTCAGAAGTATAGTGTTTAATTTCCATGTGCTTATAATTTTCAAAATTTTTCTCAGTATTGATTTATAATTTTTTTTCACTATGGTCTGAGAAGATACCTGATATGATTTTAACTGTAAAAAATTTGTTGAGACTTGTTTTGTGTTTTGACATACGGTCTATACTGGAGAAATTTCTGTGTGCTGAAGAGAAGAATACATATTCTGCAGCTGTTGGATAAAATATTCTATAAATATCAGTTAGGTACATTTGATCTAATGTGCAATTTAAGTGCAATGTTTCTGTCTGAGTGAGCTGTCTAATGCTGAAAGTGAAGTGTTGAAGTCCCCAAATATTCTTGTATTGGAATATATCTCTTGCTTTAGATCTAATAATATTTGCTTTATATATCTGAGTGCTTCAATGTTGGGTACATATATGTTCAGAATTATATTCTCTTGTTGAATTGATTCCTTTATCATTGTATAATGACCTTGTCTCTTTTTACTATTTTGACTTAAAATCTGTTTTATCTGACATAAATATAGCTATTCCTGCTCACATTTGGCTTCCATTTGCATGAAATATCTATTTCTGTCTCATTATTTTTCTATATGTGTTTTTATAGGTGAGATGAGTTTCTGGTAGACAGAATACAGTTAGGTAATTTTTAAAAATTTATTTAGCCATTCTGTGTCTTCTAAGGAGGAAGAGAGTAAGTTCGCTGACAGTGTTTTTTTGGTTTTATTTTGTTTTTCCTTCAGCACTTTGAATATATCATCTCATTCTTTCCTGGCATCTAAAGTGTCTGCTGAGAAATTCGCTGTTGCTGATAAGGATTCCTTTATAGGTGACAGATACTTTTTGATTACTGTTTTAGAATTTTCTATTTGTCACTGACTTTTGACACTGACTATAATGTGCCATGGAGAAGACCTTTTACATTGTATCTATTTGGAAATCTTGTTCTGGGTGTCTAAATCTCTTGCTAGACTTGGGAAGTTTTTAGCTATTATTTGTTACATAGTTTTTCTAACCCTTTTGTTGTCTATTCACCTTTTGGGATGTCAAAATTTTTAATATTTCATCACTTTATAGTGTCCCATATGTCTAGATGTCATGAATACTTTGCTCATTCTTTTTTTCTTTTTTTCTTTTTTATATGACTTGGTTATTTCAAAAGACCTGTCTTCAAGTTCTGAGATTCTTTATCTGCTTAATCTAGTCTGTTGTTGAAGTTTTCAAATGTATTTTGTATTTTATTCAATGAGTTATTTAGTTCCACAATTTCTGTTTGGTTCATTTTTATATTTATCTCTTTGATAAATTTCTCATTCATATCCCAAATTGGTTTTCTGGTTTCTTTGCATTGTTTTTCCAGAATTCTCTTGTATCTCACTGAGTTTCTTTAGTACTAATATTTCAAATTATTTCCTCAGGGTTTTCTAAATGTCTTTTTAGTTGCGATCTCTTACTGGAGAATTATTAGTTTCCTTTGGAGATGTCACATATTCTTGCTTTATCATGTTTCTTGTTTCCTTAAATTGATACCTGTGCATCTGCTCTAACAGTAACTTCTTCCAATTTTTAAAATTTTCTGTCATAGGGGAAGAAATTTTCCTGAAGATGTATCTATAATGATAGATGGGTAGGGCATTTTGGTTTTTATTATGGGTGTGTTCAGTAGTGTAGTCTCTGTTTTCTTTAGCTGTAAACAGTGTCAGTGGTGTCTGTGATTTCCTTAGTGCCTTAGGGTATGATTGTTAGTGGAGGCTGTGATGAATTTTTTCTGGGGACTGGGATGCTGAGTGGGCCAGTCTTCAGGCCCCAAGAATGGCAACTGTGGACTGAGAGTGCCTTTTCATGGGACCCAGGGCAGTGTATGCCCTGGCATTTGTATTAGTGGGTATAGACAGGTCAGTTCTTAAGCCCCCAGGTGGGTTTTTTTTTTGTTTGTTTTTTTGTGGGGTTTTTTGGTACAAAAATTGGATATGGTGGGTCAAATAGGTGAGCGGTTTCTCAAGCCCCTGGGCAACAAGCATGGCATGGGCAATGACAGTAACAGTAGTGGGACAACCCTCAGGGACCCAAGCAGCCCACACTGATGTTGGCAGTGACTGTAATGTGTTGGGTGGGCCATTCCTCTAACCTATAGGTGGTGCATGTGGGTGGGTGCCAGCTATGGGGGTAGTGGCAGGTTGAGTGGGTCTGATTTCAAACCTCGGGAGGAATGCTCAGGTGCCACTGGTAGTAAACTCGGCTGAGTGATTCCCCAAGCCCCTCGACAGTGTGTGAGGGTAATTGCAAGACCCCTGGATAGTGTGCTCAGGTACTGGAGGCAGTGGAGCAAAGCTGGGCAGACCTGCCTTCAGGCTCCCTCATGGTCCATGCAGGTGCTCCTTGTGATAAGAATGGGGTGATCCCCAGGAAACCAGTGGAATGCTCAGGTAGGGGTGGTCACAGCTGCACTGCAGCCCTGCTATTAGATATAGGAGGGATGTTATCCCTGGGTGCAGCCATAAGCAGGCAGCTGCTCCTCAGCCCTGTAGTAGCCTGCAGTCTTGGTGTTGCACAGGCAGTGGAATTTGTCCTTAGGGCATGTGAAATGTAACGGCTGCCATTCTGCTGGGGGTAGGGGGAAATGAGATTGCTGCCCATGGCTCCTTCCTTGACCCTGGCAGCAGGGCAGGATGTAGGCTGCCAGGGGCTGTGCTTTCAAAATGGTGCTGTGCCGCAGCAGCTCAGGATTTAGGGGTTTGTGAGATCCAGTGTGAGCTCTCTCTTTGGAGCAAAGCTTTTTCCAAGTCTCCAGGCAGTTCCCTAGAGGCTCAAGAGGGTTGACGGGCTCTCCAACAGTGTATATTATAGGAGTTCATGCAGGAACATGGACTGCTGGGGGATTTCCACTTACTTTTCCCCCTTATTAGGGAGCCACTTCAGATGCCCAGTGGATCCTGGTCAAACAGGCTGCCTTGTTTCCATCTCCTTTCTTGCTGTTAGGACTTCTCATCATTTTGTTGATTTCCAGTGTTCTTTCTTAGATGGTCTATTTGAAGTTTGAAGATCTACTTGCTATTTTGGTTCCCCTCTATACAAGAGGTGAGTACCAGATACATCTAGTCAGCCATCTTGAAGCCCCTCCTAAATAAACATTTCTTATTCCAAGTCCTACAGATACTAAAACAAAAGATGCAGAGAAAAGATACAAAGTTTGTATACCTAGGTGTTTTATTCTCTTTGTAGCAATTGTGAACAGGAGTTCACTCATGATTTGGCCCTCTGTTTGTCTGTCATTGATGTGTAGGAATACCTGTGATTTTTGCACATTGATTTTGTATCCTGAGAGGTTGCTGAAATTGCTTATCAGCTTAAGGAGATTTGGGGCCGAGATGATGGGGTTTTCTAAATGTACAATCATGTCATCTGCAAATACGGACAATTTGACTTCCTCTTTTGCTATTTGAATACCCTTTCTTTCTCTTGACTGATTGTCCTGGCCAGAACTGCCAATACTATGTTGAATAGGAGTGGTAAGAAGGCATCCTTGTCTTGTGCTGGTTTTTGAAGGGCATGCTTGCAGTTTTTGCCCACTCAGTATGGCATTGGCTGTGGGTTTATCATAAATAGCTATTATTATTTTGAGATACCTTCCATCAATACCAAGTTTATTGAGAGTTTTTAGCATGAAGTGCTGTTGAATTTTGTCGAAGGCCTTTTCTGCATCTATTGAGATAATCGTGTGTTTTTTGTCATTGATTCTGTTTATGTGATGGATTATGTTTATTTATTTATTTGCATATGTTGAACCAGCCTTGCATCAAGGGATGCTACTGACTTGATCGTGGTGAATAAGCTTTTTGATGTGCTGCTGGATTCAGTTTGCCAGGATTTTATTGAGGATTTTTGCATCGATGTTCATCAGGGATATTGGCCTGAAATTTTCTTTTCTTGTTGTGCCTCTGTGAGGTTTTGGTGTCAGGGTAATGCTGACCTCATAAAATGAGTTAGGGAGAATTCCTTCTTTTTTTATTGTTTGGAATAGTTTCAGAAGGAATGGTACCAGCTCTTTGTTCCTCTTTGTACCTCTGGTAGAATTCAGTCATAAATCCGTCTGGTCCTGAACTTTTTTTTGGTTGGTAGGCTATTAATCACTGCCTCAATTTCAGAACTTCTTATTGGTTTATTCAGGGATTCGACTTCTTCCCAGTTTAGACTTGGGAGGGTGTATGTGTCCAGGAACTTATCCATTTCTTCTAGATTTTCTAGTTTATTTACATAGAGGTGTTTATAGTATTCTCTGATGGTAGTTTGTACAAGGGCTGTGAAGGACCTCTTCAAGGAGAACTACAAACCACTGCTCAAGGAAATGAGAGAGGACACAAACAAATGAAAAAACATTCCATGCTCATGGATTGGAAGAATCGTTATTGTGAAAATGGCCATACTGCCCAAAGTAATTTATAGATTCAATGCCATCCCCATCAAGCTACCATTGGCTTTCTTCACAGAATTGAAAAAATCTACTTTAAATTTCATATGGAATGAAAAAAGAGCCTGTATAGCCAAGACAATCCTAAGCAAAAAGAACAAAGCTAGAAGCATCACACTACCTGATGCTACAGTACTACAAGGCTACAGTAACCACAATGTCATGGTACTGGTACCAAAACAGATATATAGACAAATGGAACAAAACAGAGGCCTCAGAAATAATGCCACACATCTACAACCATCTGATCTTTGACAAATCTGACAGAAACAAGCAATGGTAAAAGGATTCCATATTTAATAAGTGGCATTGGAAAAACTGGCTAGCCATATGCAGAAAACTGAAACTGGACCCCTTCCTTACAGCTTACACAAAAATTAATTCAATATGCATTAAAGACTTAAATGTAAGACCTAAAACCATCAAACCCAGGAGAAAACCTAGGCAATACCATTCAGGACATAGATATGGGCAAAGACTTCATGACTAAAACACCAAAAGCAATGGCAACACAAGCCAAAATTGACAAATGGGATCTAATTAAACTAAAGAACTTCTGCACACTAAAAGAAACTATCATCAGAGTGAACAGGTAACCTACAGAGCAGGAGAAAATTTTTGCAATCCATCCATCTGACAAAGGGCTAATATCCAGAATCTACAAAGAACTTAACCAAATTTAAAAAAAAAATCAAAAAGTGGGTGAAGGATATTAAGAGACACTTCTCAAAAGAAAACATTTATGCAGCCAACAAACATATGAAAAAAGCTCATCATTACTGGTCATTAGAGAAATGCAAATCAAAACCACAATGAGATACCATCTCACGCCAGTTAGAATGGCAATCATTAAAAACTCAGGAAACAACAGATGCTGGAGAGGATGTAGAGAACTAGGAATGCTTTTACACTATTGGTGGAAGTGTGAATTAGTACAACCATTGTGGAAAATAGTATGGTGATTCCTCGAGGATCTAGAACCAAAAATACCATGTGACCCAGCAATCCCATTACTGTGTATATAGCTAAAGGATTATAAGTCATTCTACTATAAAGACACATATACACATATTTATTGTGGCACTTTTCACAATAGCAAAAAGCTGGAACCAACCCAAATGCCCATCAGTGATAGACTGGATAAAGAAAATGTGGCACATTTTCTTTCTTTCTGGAATACTATGTATTCTTTCTGGAATACTAAGCAGTCATACAAAAGGATGAGTTCACGTCCTTTGCAGGTCATGGATGAAGCTGGAAACCATCATTCTCAGCAAACTAACACAAGAACAGAAAACCAAACACCACATGTTTTCACTCATAAGTGGGAGTTGAACAATGAGAACGCATGGACACAGGGAGGGGAACATCACATACTGGGACCTGTCAGGGTGTGGGGGGCTAGGGAAGGGATAGCATTAGGAGAAATAACTAATGTAAATGATGGGTTGATGGGTGCAGAAAACCACCATGGCACGTGTATACCTATTTAACAAATCTGCATGTTCTGCACATGTACCCCAGAACTTAAAGTTCAACAATAATAATAACAATAAAGAAAAGATGCAAAGGGACACTGTGTATTATTTGGGAAGTTGTACCCAAGTCAATTGGTTTTCTACATAGGTCCATCATGTGTTCCCTATTCTATATAATTTACTTGTTTGCAAACTTTCTATAAAGTTTTATTTTTAATAAATAAGTGAACTAGATATCATGTCATGTCTAGAGTCTTGATTTCCTTTTTTCAAGAAGTTCTTAAAAGTTGAGTTCAGATCCAGAGCTAGTAGAACAATACTTTCTACTTGACAAATATGAGGATCAGGCCTGAAGCAGGTGGTTTAGAAACATTTACTCAGGTAGAATAAGCCCAGTGCGACACATAGAAACAGTCTCTCAACAACAGTTCCATTTGTGAGATATTATGCTGGTGTCTATCAACCTCCTTCAACACAACCAGAAATGGTACAAGCCAAGAAAGAATGATAATGGAAAATACCTGCCTGAACTCTGCCTTTCTGGCAATGTCAAATAAAATTGGGAACAAGTTAAGCAATGTTTCACTTCAAATCTGCAAACTGCTGGAGTCAGACCGAACAAATGAGAAAAGATCACTTTATTTTCCCACCCAGGCCAGAGACTTTAGATATTTACAACAACTTATAGCTCAGGCAAAAGGAGCAATGTGAATAAGAACTTTTCCTGCAGACAGTTGATAAATCCACAGGTCTCTACAAAAAAAATAGGTTCTGCCTTCACTAAGCAGCCATAACATGAAGGAGAGAAGGAAAAAAAGGAGCTGGCTTACGGTGCTGGAAATTTTACTATTAATGAGAAAATTAACTAAATTTGAACAGAAGCAGGTACAATAATAAGTTGTTAGGGAGAAATTGCTCTTGTAGTCCTATCTAAAATGGGAAGTGAGTTTGCGAAATATCTGAAAGAATCAGTATTCAGGATGCTTGCCCTGGGGATGTGGAAATGACCAAAACCATTAAAGGCACAGAAGTACTGAAGGATTTAAACGTTCATAAACAGAAGAAAAAAACTCTCATAGAGACTGCAGAGGTTCTGCAAAAAGCATTGAAAACTGAAAACTTTTTCTCTTTTGGGTCTCTGTCTCCACATCTGTAAAATTAAGACATTGGCCGACCTGATCCCTAGAAGCCTTCCAGCATTAAGATTATATAATTTCTGTGAAGTACTAAAATGGGAATTATACCAAATAAGCATGATAGCATAGGTAGTAGCAACAACAGTCAATGTGCAGAGACATAGGAACTGCCAAGAAAATAACCTCTGATGCTACACAGAGGATAACCACATATAAGGAAGGCTAGTGCAACCCACCTGTAACCCATCCTCTCCAAGATAAATTTTATATAAAATTGTTGATAAATTTACCATATTCTGGAAACATAATGATGAATATCATGATTTCACAGCAAATGTCACCCTAATTTCCAACTAATATGGTTTGGCTCTGGCTTTCTCTTCAACTTCACCACCCTTGCTACTCCCTCGGGGTCATGTCATCTGAGTTACCTGGCCTATTTTTGTATTATCTGTGTGTAAAGTGCATCCCCACCTTGATGCTTTTCCCCAGGCTATTCCTTCTGTTTCTGCTGTCTTCTCTCTCATCGTTATTGTATCAGTCCCATCACATAATTTATTTATCAGTTCAAATTTCATTTAACTAATAAGTTATCCCTGACCTCACCCACTAGTCACTTCATCCCATTGTTCTTGAATTTCTTTCAGAGTACTTATCATTCTTTGAAATTACTGATTTGCTTACACTTTTTCTGTCTTCTCAACTGGACTGTAAGTTGAGTGAGGGCCCAAATATGATTGGTTTAATGTACTCCTGGACATAGTAGATGCTGAAAATATGTTTATAAAATGAATAATTAAGTCACTAGTTAAGTATTAGCATCCTCATTTTACTGTTGAGGAAATATCAGAGAAGAGGTTTAGTAACCTGCACAAATGAACAGCTTGATTAAATGGTGTAAGATTATAACTTACGAGTTTGAATAACCTACTATGATTTGTTTCTAACTTTCTGGAATACTCCATGCAATTGACCCAGAAACCACCCTTCATCTCTTTTTTGTATTCAGAGCTAATCTTCCCAGTCTATTGGTAACCTCACTCTGCATAAAATGGTCTATGTTCAAGCATTGTGTTGGAGTGGAGGTGAGGTTCCAGGAGGTCTATCTAAGTATAACACTAAGGATAAAATTTTATTATTAATAACTATTAAAAATTATAATTTTTCTGTGGCAGTGAGAAAAGGGAAAGGGACCAAGAGATAAATGGAGGTATAATTCATTTGAGAATTGGATATACTTTGGTCTTGGCAGTCATTGGTATAATAATCACAGATTTCAAATTCCATGTTTATTGACATACTGAAATGTTTGGAATCATGGGCTCTAAAGCCTGGGTCTGAAACCCTTCTCGGCCATTCTCTGACATTGCTATGTGACCTTGTGACATGTCTGTGCATTCACTGTAAACAGGGGCTACTAACAGTAAACCTGATGATGATTACATAGGTTTATAGATATAGAACTCTTAGATCACAGTCTAGAACAGAGTGAACATCAAACCATTAGCTATTATTATTGTTATCATCGTTAGTCTATACTTATTACTGCGAGATCTCACATTGCAAAACATATCAGTTGTTCAATTTTTAGTTGAGCCCTACTGTACAATAATATCATTGATGGCAACTGATTTTTCACTCATCTATTACATGTACCACCCAAATATCTGTATCTTGAAAAGGGAGACACAGCAAGATGCATGAATAGAAGGCTACACCAATTATTCCCCCTGCAAAAACACCAATTTAGCAACTATCTACACACACACACAAAAGTACCTTTATAAGAACCAAAAAATCAGGTAAGCACTCACAGTACCTGGTTTTAACTTCATATTGATGAAAGAGGTATTGAAGATAGTAGGAAAGAGTCTCAAATCACCAATGCCACCCTCCCCCCATCTCCTGGCAACAGCCACACAGCACAGATAATTTGTGCTCTTGGGAGAGGAAAAGAGTAGCAACTGTGAGACATTACATTAAACTCAGTGCTGCCTTGTCACAGCAGAAAGCAAAACCTGGGTGACCTCAGTTTATGCCTGTCCACAGAAGGATTATTTAAACCAGGCCTATCAAGAGGGAAATTGTACATCCCAGTGGTCAGAAATTGAGTTCCAGTAAGCCTTGCCACTGTGGGCTAAATTGCTCAGGGACTATAAATAAATTTGAAAGGTACCGTAGGTCACAAGGAATGCAACTTCTAGGTGAGTTCTAGTGCTGAACTGGGCTCAGAACTAGTGGACTTTAGTGGCATGAGACCTACTCAGACACCTGCCAGGGTTCCACCCACCCCCCAACCTCAGGCTGCACAGCTCATGACTCCAAAAGAGATCCCTTTCTTTCACTTGAGGAGAGGACAGAGGAGAATGATGAGGATATTTGTCTTGTATCTTGGATACCAGCTCAGCAACAGTAAGATAAGGCAACAATCAGAGTCATGAGTCCCCCATTCCAGGCCTTAACTCCCAGATAACACTTCTAGACACATCCTAAGCCAAAAGGAAACCCACTGCCTTGAAGGGAATCACCCAGCCCTGGGATGACCCATCACCTTCTGACTAAAGACCCCTTGAACCCTGAATAACCAGCAGCAACACCTAGGTAGTACACCATGGGACTTGGGTGAGATTCTGAGACTTGCCAGCTTCAACTGAGACTCAGCACATTCCAAGGTATGTTAGCTATGGGGAGAGACTCCTTCTGCTTGAGAAAAGAGGAAGAAAAAGAAAAGGAACTTTGTCTTGCACCTTAGGTACTAGCTCAGTCTCAGGGTTGTGAGGACCACAAGGGCTATTGGGGTCCCTGATTCCAGGCCTTGACACTTGGATGGCATTTCTGGACCTTCTCTGGGCCACAGGGAAGCCCACTTCCCTGAAGAGTGAGTCCCAGACCAGGCAGCATTCGCTGCAAGTTGACTGAAGAGCCCTTGGGCCTGAAGGGAACGTCACTGGTAGTCTGGCAGTACTCCCCATGGGCCTGTGGCACTGGTGGCCATGGAGTGAACCTCCTCTACCTGTGGAAAGGGGAGGAAGAGTGGGAAGGACTGCATCTCATGGTTTGAGTGGCAGCTCAGTTGCAGCAAAGTAGAACACCAGGTTTTTTACTCCAGTCCCTGGCTCCTGGATGGCACTTCTACACCCACCCAGGGCCTGACAGAGCTCATTACCCTGAAACAGAGGACACAAGCCTGGTTAGCTTCACCACTTGGTGATAGTAGAGGTCCAGTGCCTTAACAAACATAGGCAAAGGACAGGTAGTGGGCTTCAGGTCTGATTCATCACAGTCAGTGGTGGTGGCCACAGGGGAACTTGTAACACCACATCGCCAGCTCCAGGCAGCTCAGAACAGGGAGAGAGACTCTGCTTGTTTGGGACAAAATAAGGGAAGAGAACTAGAGTCTTTTCCTGGTAATGTAGATATTTCTTCTAGATATTATCCAAGATAACCAAGGTAGTACCTCTATGAGTCTGCAAGAACCACAGCATTACTGAGTTTTGGTGCACCCTAATAGAGATATGGCTTAGATTGAAACAGCCAAGTCATTTTGAATACCCGAAAAGCCTTTCCCAAAAAGATGGGTAGAAAGAAGCTCAGACTGTGAAGACTATAATAAATATCTAACTCTTCAATGCCCAGACACAAGTAAACACCCAGCAGCATCAAGAACACCCAGAAAAACATGACCTCACTAAATGAACTAACTAATGCACCAGGGACTAATCCTGAAGAAACAGATATGTGACCTTTCAGAGAAAGAATTAAAAATAGCTCTCTTGAGGAAACTCAAAGAAATTCAAGATAACACAGAAAAGGAATTCAAAATTCTATCATATAAATTTAACAAAGAAATTGAAATAATTTAAAAGAATAAAGCAGAAATTCTGGAGTTGAAAAATATAATTGGCATAAGAAAGAATGCATCAGAGTCTTAATGGCAGAATTAATCAAGCAGAAAAAAAAATTGGTGCGCTTGAAGGCAGGCTATTTGAAAACATACAGTAGGAGAAGAAAAATAAATTTAAAAACTGAAGCATGCCTTCAGGACCTAGGAAATAATGTCAGAAAGGCAAATCTAAGACTCATAGGCCTTATAAAGGAAGTAGAGAAGAAGATAGGGATGGAAAGTTTATTCAAAGACACAATATCAGAAAATGTCCCAAACCTAGAGAAAGAGATCAATATTTAAGTACAGGAAGGTTATAGAACAACAAGCAGATTTAACCCAAAGATGACTAGCTCCAGGCATTCAATAACCAAACTCCCAAAGATCAAGGATAAAGAAAGGATTCTAAAAGTATCAACAGAAAAGAAACAACATATGATAGAACTCCAGTATATCTAGCAGCAGACTTTTCAGTGGAAACCTTAGAGGCCAGGAGAGAGTGGCATGACATATTTAAAGTGCTGAAAAAAAACACTTATACCCTAGAATAGTATATCTGGCAAAATATATTCTTCAAACATGAAGGAGAAATAGAGACTTCCCCAGACAAACAAAAACTGAGTGATTTCATTAACACAGTACCTGTCCAAAAAAATTCTCAAGAGAGTTCTTCAATCAGAAAGAAAATGATATTAATAAGGAAGAAGAAATCATGTGAAGATACAAAACTCACTGGCAATAGTAAGTACACAGAAAACTACAGAATATTATAGCACTGTAACTATGGTGTGTAAACTATTTTTATCTTAAGAAAGACTAAATGATGAACCAATTAAAAATAATAACAACAACAGTTTTTCATGACAGTGCAATAGATATAAATAAAAACAGCAAAACGTTAAAAAGCCAAAAGGGGACAAAGTTAAGGTGTAGCATTTTTATTAGTTTTCTCTTTCCTTGCTTGTTTATGCAAACAGCGTTATCAGCTTAAAATAATGAATTATAAGGTATTATTTGCAAGCCTCACAGTAATCTCTAATTAAAATTCATACAATGCATACAGAAAAAACAAAAAAGCAAGAAATAAAATCATACCGCCAGGGAAAATCACTTTCACTAAAAGGAAGACAGGAAGGATTGAAAGAAAGAAAGAAAGAAGAGAAGACCACAAAAAAAGAGAAACTGAATAGCAAAATGGCAGGAGTAAATCCTTGCGTATCAATAATAACATTGAATGTAACTAAACTAAACTCTCCAATCAAAAGACATAAAGTGGCTGAATACATTTTTTAGAAAAGCCCCAATGATTTGTTCCCCACAAGAAACATACTTCACTTATAAAGACACACATAGACTGAAAACAAAGGGATGGAAAAAGATACTCCATGTCAACTGAAACAAACAACAAAAAAGAGTAGGAGTAGCTATATTTTCATCAGAAAAAAATAGATTTTAAAACAAAAAAATATAAAAAGAGACAAAGAAGGTCATCATATAATGATAAAGGGGTCAGTTCAGCAAGAGAGAATATAACAACTGCAAACATATGTGCGCCCAACACTGGAGCACACAGATATATTAAAGCAAACAGTATCAGAGCAAAAAAGAGAGATCTATCCCAATGCAATAATAGCTGGAGGCTTCAGCACCCGACTCTCAGCATTGAACAGATCATCCACACCCCACTCTCAGTATTGAACAGATCACCCAGACAGAAAATCAAAAAAAGAAATATCACAATTAATCTGTACTATAGACCAAATGGCCTTAATAGATATTTACACAACATTTCATCCAACAGCTGCAGAATACACATTATTTTCATTAGCACATGGATCATTCTCAAGGATAGATCATATCCTAGATCAAAAAACAAGTCTAAAAGCATTCAAAATATTGAACTATCAAATATCTTCTCTGACCACAATGGAATAATACTAGAAATCAATAACAGAAAGAATTTTAAAAATTATACAAACACATGGAAATTACACAATGTGCTCCTGAATAATCAGTAGTTCGATGAAGAAATTAAGAATGAAATTGAAAACTGTCTTGAAACAAATGATAATAGGAACACAAAATCCCAAAACCTATGGTATATAATACAAGTAGTACTAAGAGGGAAGTTTATAGCCATTAATGCCTACATCAAAGAGAGAGAAAATGTCAAATAAACAACCTAAGAATGTCTGTTAATGAACTAGCAAAGCAAAAGCAAAGCAAACCCAAAATTAGGAGAATGAAACAAATTATAAAGGTAAGAGAAGAAATAAACAAATTTGAAACGAAGAAAAAAGCAGAAGATCAACAAACAAAAAGCTGGTGTTTTGAAAAGATAAATAAAATTGACATGTAGTCAGACTAAGAAAAAAAAAGGAGAGAAGTCCTAAATAAACAAGATCAGAGATGAAAAAGAAGACATTGCAACTGATACCTCAGAAATTCAGAGAATCATTAGTGGCTACTATGAACAACTATATGCCAGTAAGTTGGAAAATTTAGAAGAAATGAATAAATTTCTAGACACTCACAAGTTACCAATATTGAACACACAAAGAAATTCAAAACCTAAACAGATAAATAAAAAGTAATGAGGTCGATGCTGTAATAAAAAGTCTCCCAGCAAAAACATAAAAATAAAATAAAGCCCAGACCTGATCACTTCACTGATGGATGACATCAAACATTTAAAGAACTAATACCAATCCTACTCAAAATGTTCTGAGAAATAGAGTAGAGGGAATCATTTCAAATTCATTACACAAGTCCAGCATTACCCTGATAGTTAAAACAGACAAAAATATATATAAAAATTAAACAATAAGCCAGCATCTCTGATAAATATTGATGCACAAATTATCAACAAAATACTAGCAAACCAAATTTAACAACAGATTAAAAACTTATTTATCATGGCCAAGTGGGTGATGCAAGGATGGCTCAACATATGCAAATCAATTAATGTCATACATGATAACAACAGAATGAAGGATAAAAACCATATGATCATTTTAATTGATGCTGAAAAAACATCTGATAAAATTGAGCATCCCTTCATCATAAAAACCCTCAAAAATGGGTATAGAAGGAACATACCTCAATATAATAAGAGCCATATGTGACAGAAGCATAGCTAGTATCATACTGAATGATACAAAAATAAAAGCTTTTCCTCTAAGATCAGGGACAAAGAAAGAATGCCCACTTTCACCACAGTTATTCAACACAGGACTGGAATTTCTAGCTACAGCAATCAGACAAGAGTAAACAAAAGGGGCATCCAAATTGGAAAGTAGAAGTCAAATTATTCTTGTTTATAGATTATATAATCTTATATTTGGAAAAACCTAGGGACTCCACCAAAAAACTATTAGAACTAATAAACAAATTCAGTGAAGTTGCAGAATACAAAATCAGCATACAAAAATCAGGAGCATTTCTATATGCCAACAGCAAACAATCTGAAGAAAACAATTAAGAAAGTAATCATATTCACAACAGAAACAAATAAGGTAAAACAGGTTAGAAATTAACCAAATAATTGAAAGATCTCTACTATGAAAACTATAAAACACTGAAGTAAGACCTTGAAGAAGACACACGAAAAGATATTCCATAGTCATGGGTTGGAAGAATTAATATTATTAAAATGTTCATACTATACAAAACAGTCTTTAGATTTAATACAATCTCTATCAAAGTACTATCTGTGACACTCTTCACAGAAATAGAAAACACAACCCTAAAATTTATGTAAAACCACAAAAGATGCAGAATAGTCAAAGCTAGCTTAAGCAAAAATAACAAAACTGAAAGTATCACATTACCTGACTTTAAGATATAGTACAGAGTTATAGTAACCAAGACAACTTGGAACTGGCATAAAAACAGAAACATGGATCAGTGTAACAGAATAAAGAACCCAAAGATAAACCCACACATTTACAGTGATTTCGTTTTTGGCAAAGGTGCAAAGAATATACACTAGGCAATGGACAGTCTCTTCAATAAATAGTGCTGGGAAAACTGGGTATCTATATGCAAAAGAATAAAATTAGACCCCTATTCCTTACCATATACAAAAATCAAATCAAGATGGATTAAAGACTTAAATCTAAGATCTCAAACTATGAAACTACTTCAAGAAAATATTGGAGAAACTCTCCAGGATATTGGACTGGGCAAAGATTTATTGAGTAATACCCTACAAGCATACGCAACCAAAGCAAAAATGGACAAATGGGATCCTATTAAGTTAAAAGTCTTCTGCACAGCAAAGGAAACAATCAACAATGTAAAGATACAACCCACAAAATAGGAAAAAAAATTCTGCAAACTACCCATCTGACAATGGTTTAATAACCAGAATATGTAAGGAACTCAAACAACTCTATAGGAAGAAATCTAATAATCCCATTAAAAAATGGGCAAAATGTCTGAATAGAGCATTTCTTAAAAGAAGGCATACAAATGGCAAATAGGTATATAAAAAGGTACTGTACATCACTGATCATCAGCGAAATGTAAATCAAAACTACAGTGAAATACCTTCTCACCCCAATTAGAATGGCTTTTATCCAAAAGTCAGGCAATAACAAATACTGATGAGGATGTAAAGAAAAGGGAATCCTCATTCACTTGGTGGTAATGTAAATTATTACAACCACTACAGCTTGGAGATTCCAAAAACTAAAAACAGAGCTTCCATATGATTCAGCAGTCCCACTCCTAGGTATATACCCGAAAGAAAGGAAATCAGTATGTAAAAAAGATATTTGAAATCTCATGTTTATTGCAGCACTATTTATAATAGGCAAGATTTGGATGCAACCTAAGTTTCCATAAACACATGAATTGATAAAGAAAGTATGGTACATATATGCAATGGAGTACTATTCAGCCATAAAAAAGAATGAGATCCTGTCATTTGCAGCAACATGGATGAAACTGGAGGCCATAATGTTAAATGAAATATGCCAGGCACAGAAGACAAACTCAGCATGTTCTCACTTATTTGTGGGAAGTAAAAATTAAAATAATGTAACTCATCAAGATGGAGAGTAGAAGGATGGTTAGCAGAGGCTAACAAGGATAGTAGAGGGTGAGAGAGACTGGGGTAGTTAATGGTTAACCCAAAAAAATAATAGAAAGAATTAGTAAGACCTAACAGGTCAACAGGGCGACTGTAGTCAAAAATAATGTAATTGTACATATTAAAATAACTGAAAGAATATAATTGGATATTTTTATAACACAAAGGATAAATGCTTGAAGCAATGGATACCCCATTTAACCTGATGTGAGTCTATACACCTACTATGTACCCACAAAAATTAAAAATTAAAATACAAAATTGAACAAATTCCTTTATTTTGAGTCCATGTCTGCTTTTAACTTATCTATACACTTCTTCCATTAGTGCAGACTTTTTCTACTTATTAAGGCTTCCAGTTCTGAACCTTTTAATTTGCTCTTTCTGATCTGCATTCAGAGGAAAACTAGAAAAGAGCTGACAAGTCCTGAGCAAAGCCCTGGGAGATGAGAAGATTTTACATATTTGCACAATTTTGATGAGCTTTGTTTGTTTGCTTGTTGCTGGTGGGGTGTATTCATCTCATATCTTATTGATTCTAAATAGTTAAACTACTATATAATATTATATATACCCACCACATAGAATGCATTTAAAAAGTTACTATTATTGGTTTACAAACCCAGCAGGTCTTATGCTCATTTATAAAGGCATGTGAAGGGTAAGACATCAGCAATAATAGAGGGCTAGATAGCTCTAAGTGTCTGCCCTCCACAGAAATATGAAAATATAAATCAAAATCTGTCAGCATCACCGTCATAAATACTCTCGAACATAGTCAAATGTTTACAGAGTACAAATTTTAACACAAATAAAGGAAGTTTAAAACTAAAGCCTTTTGCTATTTTAATATGTTCTTAACCCCATCAACCACCCTGACTTACCATCGGTCAAGGAAATGATAACATATGTTCCCCTGTGTGGTCTGTATTTATGGAGGAAGCCAAGCAGACCTTATTTTCAAATAAATGTTGTTCTCTATTTTTACCTGTCTGGATGCTATGAGAAACTACCAGAAGGACTGAGACAAAGCACTCGACTCACTTCCACCTAACTTGAACTCATTCTGGGTAGAAAAAGCAAGAGAAATTTCTTAAAGACATCGTAAGGCAAACAAACAGCCAGTTATCACCTGGAGTCAAACATTACAGTTGAAGCAAAAAAACAGATTGCTGAAAGGCTTATAGGAAAACCTGGGGTTTGAGAAATCAGGGTTCAATAATATCCGTGTCTGCTGGGGAATTCAGAAAGCCCCATGCACGACTAGAGCAGAAGGCATGCTCAGAAAATTCCTAAAAATACCGTAAGTTTTAACCTCTGGCTGATCTCTAGACTCAGCACCATCGGTAAGTAAAGGCTAAGGCAGAGCTATAAACAGCCTGGTTAAGTATTAAAAAGGTGCCCCAACAGAAAACCAATTATCAAGAATTAAGTATTTTTCTCATTTTACTCTTTCTATTTTTCTTCTTTCCTTCACTGCTTCCTTTCCTAATTTTTTTCCTTGCATTCAGGGAAAAGTCCCTCAAAACACAAGCTGAACATAAGCTAAGGAAACAGAGACTTCAGAGACCACACATGCAAATACATATTTTACAAAAATAGTTTAGACAAGTCAATAAATGAATAGCTACAGCACACAGCAGACAACAAGAACAAACTCCAAGGAGGGGGAAGTATTTGATATCCAGAGTTACCACACTATAAAAACAAACCATCTAGTTTTTAGTAAAAAATAGCATCAAAGAAATAAGGAAGTATGGCCCATTTACAGAAGAAATTAACAGAAACAATTCCTAAAGAAACACAGATGTTGGAATTACTAGACAAAAACTTCAAAACTTTTGTTTGAAACATGTTCAAAGAGTTAAATTAAACCATGAATAAAAAATTAAACACCAAGAGAATGGCATAAGAAAAAAGAACTTCAAATTTTTAAAAGCATTAACAAAAAACTCACAGAAAATTTGAAGCTGAAAAGTACTATAAACTGAAATGGAAAGCTGAGAACGTTCTAACGGCAGATTTCAGTAGGTGAAAAAAAAAAAACAACCAGTGAACTTGATAACATGTCAATTGAAATTATTCAGTCTGAGGAGCAGGGAGACAAAAAGAAAAATAATTGAACAGAGTCAAAGAAAACTTTAGTACATCAACAATTGTATAGAATGTCTTGTTACCAATGCATATCTAACATACATATAATGGGAGTCTTGAAAGAAAGAGAGAAGAGACAAAAAAGGAAAGAATATTTGAAAAAACAATGAATAAAAACTTTCCAAACTTAATAAAAGGTATAAAACTACATATTCAAGAAGCTGAATGAACTCCAAGCAGAATAAACTCTAAGAGGTCCATACTGAAACACATTATAGCTGTTGAAAGACAAAGAGAATCCTGGAAACTGCAAGAGGGAAGCAATTCATCTCATGCAAGGGGTCCTTGATTAGATTTACATCTGATTTCTCTTTGGAAACCATGGAGACGAGAGACATTAGGATAACATGTTGAAGGTGCTGAAACTGAAAAAAAACCATATCAATCACAAATTTTATATTCAGTAAAACTGTCCTTCAAAAATGAAAAAGAAAATTAAGACATTCCCAAATAAACCTTAATTGAGTTTGTTGATAGCAGACTTTCCCTTTAAGTAGTGATAAAAAGGGTCCTTCTGGCTGAAATTAAAGAAGTATTAGACAGTAATTTGAAGCCATATGAATAAATAAAAAACTTAGGTAAAGGTAAATACATAAATAAACATTAAAACCACTAACATTGCATTTTTGTTATGTAACTCCTCTTTTTGTTCTCTACAGAATTTAAAAGAAAAATGAATAAAACAATAATTAGATATTTATTTTACTTGACTAGAAGAAGGAAGGAAATAATAAAGATTAAAATGGTGGTACAGGAACTAGAGAATAGAAAACAAAAGAGAGCATTAATGGCATCAAAACCTGTTCTTTGTAAAGATTGACAAGATGAACAAAACTTTAGCTAGACTAAATAAAAACAAGCATGAGTACTCAAATAAAGTCAGAAATGAAAGTAGGGACAGATCCTGCCTAGTATTCAAGTAACTTTCTATCAACCACTGAAGTCCCACAAGAAAAAATATTCTCACTCTTCCAAGTTCTTAGGGAAGTAATGGGCCTCGTAAATTCTTAAGGCCATGCTGGGTAAAATAGCACCCATTGTGTCTATGCTCAAAGGATCAGTCTAACTGAAGCAACAGGTAATCTTGCACTGGAGAAACAGCAAGGGATTAGGTGAAAACACTTGCAACAAACACAACTTCCCCTGTATGATAAACTCGTTGTTCATCAATATCCACATGCATGGGGAAGATATCCTTCTTTCACTTGAACTCATGCATGGCCTTGTGACTTGCTTGGGCCATTAAAAAGTGAGAAGAATAATGTAGGTCTCTTCCAAGCAGAAATTTTTAAAGCCATTGTGTATTTCCCTGTGTATTGTTTATATTTTTATTTTCTGTATATTAGGTTTTGACATCTTAAAAGCCTTTCTGGCTGGAAAGTTTGCTTCTCCCAGGGCTAGTCCATCCTTAGAGACAGCAAGGGGCTTATGTGGGAGCATGCCTTCAACATGCAACCTAACCAATCCAGATGCATACCTCCTTTATCTGTTCCATACACCTCAAGGGCCAATATTCCTCTACCTTAACCATCCCAGGGCTAGGTTCCAGGCAACTAGGGACCACTCTTATAGCTTAGAGCTCACTGGATTTTTTTTTTAATTAGCCAGTCCTAAGCTGTCTACCCTGTCCTGCCTTGCTGTTCGTCTAAAACTACAATAAAGACTGTGTCCTATTCCTTCCCCTCATGCCTATCCCTTCTGCCTCCAGACTGACCCTGGTATTTTCACATGTGGCCCTGGGTGATATGCCATGCCTCCTGTTGCTAGGACCTGTGAGTATAATAAACTTGGTTCTCTTCAGCCTATCTGGCATCTTCTCTCATGGTCCCACTTGACTAATCATCACAGAAAAGAATACAGAACACACTGTATATTTTCTTTTCCCTGTCCTTATTATGGAAGCATGTGTTGAGATGGAGCTTCTGTTAGCCTGCAACTCTGATTACAATGGGCAGATACCCTGTCAACCCATAATGAACCAACCAGCAGTGTGAGCAAGAAATAAACTTGGTTCTTTCAAGCCTCTGAGATTTTGGAATTTCTTGTTACCATTGCATATCCAAGCCTCCTTTTGCCTAAGACTTAAAATATGAGGAGCGAAGTCCACATACTTCTTCTAAAAATTAGTTTTGAGGACTAAAGAGTAAATATTACTGAAATAATTAACTTAATTTCAGGATGTATTATAAATAACAGTAGACATTTTCCAAAGAGTGAACTAAGAAAGATGAGACAAAAGATAAACCACTCAAGAGGGAAGAAGAAAAACTAAAGATTGTCAAGTAGCTAAGGGATTGAAAAAAGAAGATATCCAGAGCAAAAATTTAACACATTTAAATATTTTTCTGAGGAACTTCGTTGGGGAAAAAAAGAAACATAATTCCTCCTATCAAAGTTAGAACAGTATTTTCTCCATTATTGAATTTTCATTTTTCCCCATTGGAATTTAAATTATCTCTAAGTTAATTTTCTTATATTTTTCAAAAATGAGTTGTTTTCTATTTTGAGAAAATTGCTAGCTACATGATTTGGAAGAAAACATTACTCATTTAAGAAGGACTTTAGGGTCAAATGGTACATCATTAGTTTCAATATTATTAGAGCCAATATCTGGCAAAATTGCACAGTAGGAAAAGTGTGTTCTTCTCACATAAACTTGCTCCTAATCTCTCATTTCAGTGCTCATATGTATGGCTATTACTTCAAAGAGAGTCATATCCATTTTGTGACCTACCTTGATATTATCTTCCTATTACTTTTAAATTACGCTACTTGCTTTTTTTATGTAGCATTATAATTTGCCTTCATTACCTGTGGAAAAAGTCATGGCATATTTAAACAGTTTATTCCTCCTGTAATCTTAACTAACAGTGAATCACCATAACCCACTGCCACAAACGTGCAGCTATCACCCTCTTTAACAGCCTCTATGTAATTAAGTCCTCATCAAAATGACCAAATATTTTATCTCTCATAAGGAGACATCCTTACTTTACTTCCAACTCATACTTTTTTCTTCAGCTCTCTAATTAAATTTCCTTTTGTCTATATCTTCTATTGAGCCATCCTGTAAAATTCACAAACCATGGTGTCACAAAATGTTAGATATTTCAGCTTCCGCGCTTTTTTTTTTTTAATTTCAATCATTTTGGGGAAACAGGTGGTTTTTGATTACATGGATAAGTTCTGTAGCAGTGATTTCTGAGATTTTGGTGCCACCATCACCCAAGCAGTGCATACTGCACCCAATGTGTAATCTTTTATCCTTCACCCCTTTCCCACCTTTCCCCCTGAGTCCCCAGAGTCCATTATATCATTCTTATGTCTTTGTGTCCTCAGAGCTTGGCTCCCAACTATAAATGAGAGCATACAACATTTGGTTTTCCATTCCTGAGTTACTTCACTTAGAATAATGGTCTCCAGGGGGGCACCCAAGATGGCCGAATAGGAACAGCTCCAGCCTCCAGCTCCCAGCATGAGCGACACAGAAGACAGGTGATTTCTGCATTTTCAACTGAGGTATCAGTTCATCTCACTAGGGTGTGTCATACAGTCGATGCTGGTCTGCTGGTGCACCTGACCAGCAAGAGCTGAAGCAGAGCGAGGCATCCCCTCACCTGGGAAGCACAAGATGGAAGGGAATTCCTTTTCCTAGCCAAGGGAAATTGAGACACACAACACCTGGAAAATCGGGTAACTCCCACCCTAATACTGCTTTACCAAAGGTCTTAGCAAACAGCACACCAGGAGATTATATCCCACACCTGGCCCGGCGGGTCCCACACCCACGGAGCTTCCCTCATTGCTAGCACAGCAGTCTGAGATCTAACCACAAGGCAGCAGCGAGGCTGGGGGATGGGCACCCACCATTGCTGAGGCTTAAGTAGGTAAAGAAAGCCACCAGGAAGCTCAAATTGGGTGGAGCCCAGAGCAGCTCAAGGAGGCCTGCCTGCCTCTGTAGACTCCACCTCTGGGGACAGGGCATAGCTAAACAAAAAGCAGCAGAAACCTCTGCTGATGTAAAAGTCCCTGTCTGACAGCTTTGAAGAGAGCAGTGGTTCTCCCAGCACAGAGGCTGAGATCTGAGAAGGGACAGACTGCCTGCTCAAGTGGGTCCCTGAACCCTGAGTAGCCTAACTGGGAGACATCCCCCATTAGGTGCAGATCAACACCTCACACCTCACACGGCTGGGTACACCCCTGAGAAAAAGCTTCCAGAGCAAGAATCAGACAGCAACACTCTCGCTGTTCAGCAATATTCTATCTTCTGCAGCCTCCGCTGCCAATACCCAGGCAAACAGGGTCTGGAGTGAACCTCAAGCAAACTCCAAAAGACCTGCAGCAGAGGGTCCTGACTGTTAGAAGGAAAACTAACAAACAGAAAGAACATCCACACCAAAACCCCATCAGTACATCACCATCATCAAAGACCAAAAGCAGAGAAAACCACAAAGATGGGGAAAAAGCAGTGCAGAAAAGCTGGAAATTCAAAAAATCAGAACGCATCTCCCCCTCCAAAGGAATGCAGCTCAGCAACAGAACAAAGTCAGACAGAGAATGACTTTGATGAGTTGAGAGAAGAAGTCTTCAGTCGATCAAACTTCTCAGAGCTAAAGGAGGAACTACATAACCAGTGCAAAGAAACTAAAAACCTTGAAAAAAGAATGGATGAATGGATAACTAGAATAATCAATGCAGAAAAGACCTTAAAAGAACTGATAGAGATGAAAACCATGACACGAGAACTACATGACAAATGCACAAGCTTCAGTAACTGACCTGATCAACTGGAAGAAAGAGTATCAGTGATTGAAGATCAAATGAATGAAATGAAGCGAGATGTGTAGAGAAAAAAGAGTAAAAAGAAATGAACAAAGCCTCCAAGAAACATGGGATTATGAAAAGACCAAATCTACATCTGATTAGTGTGCCTGAAAGTGACAGGGAAAATGGAACCAAGTTGGAAAACACGCTGCAGGATATCATCCAGGAGAACTTCCCCAACCTAGTAAGGCAGGCCAACATTCAAATTCAGGAAATACAGAGAATGCCACAAAGACACTCCTCCAGAAGAGCAACTCCAGGACACATGATTGTCAGATTCACCAAAGTTGAAATGAAGGAAAAAATATTAAGGACGGCCAGAGAGATTTAAAAAATGTGGCACATATACACCATGGAATACTATTCAGTCATAAAAATGATGAGTTCGTGTCCTTTGTAGGGACATGGATGCAGCTGGAAACCATCATTCTCAGCAAACTATCGCAAGAACAGAAAACCAAACACCGCATGTTCTCACTCA